>NC_091268.1:55240000-55543000 GCF_042477335.2 Ovis canadensis
AAGCTTTGTGCAACCATTGTATAATAATTCATTTTTCAGGCAAGCCCTGGCAATACTACATGGTCAGCCCAGCTAAGCAGAGAGTCCCCTAGATGGCTACAGACATGATTAGATAGGTGGATGAGTTTTTGAAAACAATCCATTTGTAATGCAAGCTCCATAGGTATTCTGACAGAAGCATCAACAGACAGGTTGTGAGTTCTTACAACACTAACGTCCAGAGACATCAAAACGCTCTGTTAGTGGGTTTCTGACACTTCTTACCTATGCGGCCTTAGACAATTATCTAGTCTTTCCAAAATTCGGTTTCTTTGCTTGCAAAATGATTAAAAGTACAGGCAGCCCTTACTTTGCATGGTAACAGTTGCTGCTATTGGTTGAATGCCATGTGCCAAGTACTGTCCTAAGGGCTTTACTTCTATACAATGATTCAATCAACCCTCCTAACAAACACATCCTCAACCTGCTCGTCCAGGGGGCCATCCTCTTCACCAGGGGCTGCATCACTTCACTTACAGACCTCTCTTGCTATCCCTTTAAAACAGCCAAGATCAACTATTTTCTCCATGTTGTTAACTGTTTAAGTCATACAACTGCACATAACAAGAGGAAGACAGAGAAAGGACCACGTGAGAACAAAAGACCATTTCGTGAAACCCCTCTACCTACAGGAATCGATCTATAGACCAAAATTTTTCTGAGAAGGACAGTGTTCATGAAACTATTTTTAAGCCCATCTGCTTCTAGCTTTTCCTTCCAAGTGAGTTTGCATGTCTTCCATCTTGTTTTTAGAGACATCCTCCTGAAGGAAAGTCTCTTGGGAAAGAGTGTTCAGAAGATCGTGGGCTAACACTTTTTCACTTTTCTAGGACTTGCGACAGAAGTTATTTACTCTGCAAATGTCCTAGAAATGACCGGCTTTTCCTATTTACTTATTTTCCTCAATGAATGGCACATTTCATCATTAGTACCTTTAAAAATAAATATATACTTCATTTTCCCTCTCCCACCTAAAAGGTGGACATACATAGTTGCTTCGGTCAATCCCAGGCATTGGATTCCCACCACCCTATTAATTGAGGTCATTTACTGAGTTGTAAAAGAGTTCCAGGTGAATTCCAGGAGCTCCTTAACAGAAGAAAAATAAATCTGTCACTGGTATTAAGTTATATTTTAGTTATTTGTTTTATGCCAAAATATAGAAGTGAATGAAAATGGTCATTTAAATGGGTTACAAAAAAAGTTACTCAGAAATCGGTCTCTGAATCATAGATTTATGCTCAAAGGGAAAAATAATCATTCAGTTCTTGATTTATACCAGTCATTCATAAAGTCTTCACCAGATAAGGGCCATAAATTTGCTCTCTGTAAAAGTGTAAGTCAATGCCACTGGACGATAACACAGGCCTGCCTCCCCGAGATCACTCAGCAGCTGAGCAGCAGCTTATGCATAGAAAGAAAAGGTTCATTTTAGTTCAGTAGTTCCTACAGCTCTTCTACCACTTGGAAAAATATGCTGACAGTTTTACGTCTGACAAGAATGGAAAATCAAAGACCTCGAGGTTTTGATATTTTTTCCATATGGAGGATGTAATATTCATTCAGTTCAGATGCTCAGTCATGTCCGACTCTTTGCGACCCCATGAACTCCAGGCCTCCCTGTCCATCACCAACTCCCGGAGTTCACTCAAACTCATGTCCATCGAGTCGGTGATGCCATCCAGCCATCTCATCCTTTGTCATCCCCTTCTCCTCCTGCCCTCAATCCCTCCCAGCATCAGAGTCTTTTCCAATGAGTCAACTCTTCTCATGAGGTGGCCAGAGTACTGGAGTTTCAGCCTCAGCATCAGTCCTTCCAATGAACACCCAGGGCTGATCTCCTTCAGAATGGACTGGTTGGATCTCCTTGCCGTCCAAGGGACTCTCAAGAGTCTTCTCCAACACCACAGTTCAAAAGCATCAATTCTTCGGTGCTCAGCTTTCTTCACAGTCCAACTCTCACATCCATACATGACCACTGGAAAAACCATACTAGATGGACCTTTGTTGGCAAAGTAATGTCTCTGCTTTTGAATATGCCATCTAGGTTGGTCATAACTTTCCTCCCAAGGAGTAAGCGTCTTTTAATTTCATGGCTGCAATCACCAACTGCAGTGATTTTGGAGCCCAAAAATATAGAGTCTGACACTGTTTCCCCATCTATTTCCCATGCATGAAGTGATGGGACCTAATTAATATATAGTCAATTTTTCTACAAATAGTTTTAATCAGCCATAGCCATTTCAAATAATCAAAAATATTTTGCTAAACATTTTGGGTTTGATTAATTATGGAGAGAAATTCTTAGATAAACAAAATTGCTTATCAGACTATTAGCAAAAAGAAAAAATAAATTTTGATGCATAAATGAAACAGCTACCCCAAAATCTCCCACTTTTTTCCTTTCCACAATAATACTAAAGCCTCCTGTTTGCATCTGTATGAAAGAATTCCTGAAATATCCTACATGGTTCACAAATCCCTTATACTTAGGGTGATCTAACTAGGTTTAAGTGTTTAAGGAGATGATTTCAGAGAAAAGACTCTTTTAAACATAGTTATTTTACGAAAACATACCAGATATCCACAGCAAGCTATCTTGGCTAACACACCTTTGAGCATAAAATAATGGATCTTTTTACATCTTTGATGAAAATGAACTAAAAAATAACATCCCTAAAATTAAATTAATACGTATTTGCCAAAAATCAGTTGTTTATTATTCAGAATATGAAGGGAGAAAAACAGAGTAATGGTTTTACTTATTTTTACTCTTTGTATTATTTACAGAAAATACAACATTAGAAAAATTTCCCAAGGTTGAATTATAATTTTCATAGCAAAGAAAATGATATGATGTCTGTCCGATCATCTGGTCCCTGGTTGCCCAAAAGAATTTTCCTAATCCATTCAGAAAGCAAAAGCAAAAGTAAATTCAATCTAAGTTACTGAATTCTATAATACAATACCACCTGGAAATATATTTCTATTATACAGGATTCTTTGTACGGATGGAAAACAAAAGAAAAAAGTATAAAAAGCAATTGACTCCATGATTAAAACACAATTCAGGGTCTTTTTCGATTGAGTTTTCACTCCTGAATTTAGTATTTTTATGTTCTCATTGTCCCAAAAAACCCATCTTATGAAATCATAGAAACCTACTTATCTCCAGAAATTCTCCCTGTTGAAGATTCAATTAGCCTTGCTCTGTACTCCATTTGTTCACCAACCTCTTCAAAAGTTCATTGTTCTTTTGATAGGGATCATGAAAATTAACTACATATTCTCTTTTCCTAAGGCAGGAAACTCAGGTCCTGGCTCCTCCATAAAAATTTTACTCTTCTCTATCATCAGATATAAACCAAGCCGACTACGTTGCCACAGTAAAAAAAGGTAAACTATTGGCATCGTTTGTGCTTAAACTTTCTTATAGAAAGGAGGATAACTCTCACCAGCCAATGTATTACTTTCTCTTTACATCAGTATCTACAGCAGCTCCCTTCAATTCCTTATTATGATTACTCCCTAGACTTTTCAACTATGGCTGACTCAAGTTGATGTTTGGCAGAAACCAATACAATTCTGTAAACAATTATTCAAATTTTTTTAAATTTTTTTTTAAATTTTAAAATCTTTAATTCTTACATGCGTTCCCAAACATGAACCCCCCTCCCACCTCCCTCCCCATAACATCTCTCTGGGTCATCCCCATGCACCAGCCCCAAGCATGCTGTATCCTGCGTCAGACATAGACTGGCGATTCAATTCTTACATGATAGTATACATGTTAGAATGCCATTCTCCCAAATCATCCCACCCTCTCCCTCTCCCTCTGAGTCCAAAAGTCCGTTATACACATCTGTGTCTCTTTCCCTGTCTTGCATACAGGGTCGTCATTGCCATCTTCCTAAATTCCATATATATGTGTTAGTATACTGTATTGGTGTTTTTCTTTCTGGCTTACTTCACTCTGTATAATTGGCTCCAGTTTCATCCATCTCATCAGAACTGATTCAAATGAATTCTTTTTAACGGCTGAGTAATACTCCATTGTGTATATGTACCACAGCTTTCTTATCCATTCATCTGCTGATGCACATCTAGGTTGTTTCCATGTCCTGGCTATTATAAACAGTGCTGCGATGAACATTGGAGTACATGTGTCTCTTTCAATTCTGGTTTCCTCGGTGTGTATGCCCAGCAGTGGGATTGCTGGGTCATAAGGTAGTTCTATTTGCAATTTTTTAAGGAATCTCCATACTGTTCTCCATAGTGGCTGTACTAGTTTACATTCCCACCAACAGTGTAGGAGGGTTCCCTTTTCTCCACACCCTTTCCAGCATTTATTGCGTGCAGATTTTTGGATCGCAGCCATTCTGACTGGTGTGAAGTGGTACCTCATTGTGGTTTTGATTTGCATTTCTCTAATAATGAGTGATGTTGAGCATCTTTTCATGTGTTTATTAGCCATCCGTATGTCTTCTTTGGAGAAATGTCTGTTTAGTTCTTTGGCCCATTTTTTGATTGGGTCGTTTATTTTTCTGGAATTGAGCTGCATAAGTTGCTTGTATATTTTTGAGATTAGTTGTTTGTCAGTTGCTTCATTTGCTATTATTTTCTCCCATTCAGAAGGCTGTCTTTTCACCTTGCTTATAGTTTCCTTTGTTGTGCAGAAGTGTTTAATTTTAATTAGATCCCATTTGTTTATTTTTGCTTTTATTTCCAGAATTCTGGGAGGTGGATCATAGAGGATCCTGCTGTGATTTATGTCAGAGAGTGTTTTGCCTATGTTCTCCTCTAGGAGTTTTATAGTTTCTGGTCTTACATTTAGATCTTTAATCCATTTTGAGTTTATTTTTGTGTGCGGTGTTAGAAAGTGATCTAGTTTCATTCTTTTACAAGTGGTTGACCAGTTTTCCCAGCACCACTTGTTAAAGAGATTGTCTTTACTCCATTGTATATTCTTGCCTCCTTTGTCAAAGATAAGGTGTCCATATGTGTGTGGATTTATCTCTGGGCTTTCTATTTTGTTCCACTGATCTATATGTCTGTCTTTGTGCTAGTACCATACTGTTTTGATGACTGTGGCTTTGTAGTAGAGCCTGAAGTCCGGCAAGTTGATTCCTCCAGTTCCATTCTTATTTCTCAAGATTGCTTTGGCAATTCGAGGTTTTTTGTATTTCCATACAAATCTTGAAATTATTTGTTCTAGTTCTGTGAAAAATGTGGCTGGTAGCTTGATAGGGGTTGCATTGAATTTGTAAATTGCTTTGGGTAGTATACTCATTTCCACTATATTGATTCTTCCGATCCATGAACATGGTATATTTCTCCATCTATTAGTGTCCTCTTTGATTTCTTTCATCAGTGTTTTATAGTTTTCTATATATAGGTCTTTAGTTTCTTTAGGTAGATATATTCCTAAGTATTTTATTCTTTTCGTTGCAATGGTGAATGGAATTGTTTCCTTAATTTCTTTTCCTACTTTCTCATTATTCGTGTATAGGAATGCAAGGGATTTCTGTGTGTTGATTTTATATCCTGCAACTTTACTATATTCATTGATGAGCTCTAGTAATTTTCTGGTGGAGTCTTTAGGGTTTTCCATGTAGAGGATCATGTCATCTGCAAACAGTGAGAGTTTTATTTCTTTTCCAATTTGGATTCCTTTTATTTCTTTTTCTGCTCTGATTGCTGTGGCCAAAACTTCCAGAACTATGTTGAATAGTAGCGGTGAAAGTGGACATCCTTGTCTTGTTCCTGACTTTAGGGGAAATGCTTTCAATTTTTCACCATTGAGGATAATGTTTGCTGTGGGTTTGTCATATATAGCTTTGATTATGTTGAGGTATGTTCCTTCTATTCCTGCTTTCTGGAGAGTTTTTATCATGAATGGATGTTGAATTTTGTCAAAGGCCTTCTCTGCATCTACTGAGATAATCATATGGTTTTTATTTTTCAATTTGTTAATGTGGTGAATTACATTGATTGATTTGTGGATATTGAAGAATCCTTGCATCCCTGGGATAAAGCCCACTTGGTCATGGTGTATGATCTTTTTAATGTGTTGTTGGATTCTGATTGCTAGAATTTTGTTGAGGATTTTTGCATCTATGTTCATCAGTGATATTGGCCTGTAGTTTTCTTTTTTTGTGACATCTTTGTCAGGTTTTGGTATTAGGGTGATGGTGGCCTCATAGAATGAGTTTGGAAGTTTACCTTCCTCTGCAATTTTCTGGAAGAGTTTGAGTAGGATAGGTGTTAGCTCTTCTCGAAATTTTTGGTAGAATTCAGCTGTGAAGCCGTCTGGACCTGGGCTTTTGTTTGCTGGAAGATTTCTGATTACAGTATCAATTTCCGTGCTTGTGATGGGTCTGTTAAGATTTTCTATTTCTTCCTGGTTCAGTTTTGGAAAATTGTACTTTTCTAAGAATTTGTCCATTTCTTCCACGTTGTCCATTTTATTGGCATACAACTGCTGATAGTAGTCTCTTATGATCCTTTGTATTTCTGTGTTGTCTGTTGTGATCTCTCCATTTTCATTTCTAATTTTATTGATTTGATTTTTCTCTCTTTGCTTCTTGATGAGTCTGGCTAATGGTTTGTCAATTTTATTTATCCTTTCAAAGAACCAGCTTTTGGCTTTGTTGATTTTTGCTATGGTCTCTTTTGTTTCTTTTACGTTTATTTCTGCCCTAATTTTTAAGATTTCTTTCCTTCTACTAACTCTGGGGTTCTCCAATCCTTCCTTTTCTAGTTGCTTTAGTTGTAGAGTTAGGTTATTTATTTGACTCTTTTCTTGTTTCTTGAGGTATGCCTGTATTGCTATGAACTTTCCTCTTAGCACTGCTTTTATAGTGTCCCACAGGTTTTGGGTTGTTGTGTGTTCATTTTCATTAGTTTCTATGCATATTTTGATTTCTTTTTTGATTTCTTCTGTGATTTGTTGGTTATTCAGAAGTGTGTTGTTCAACCTCCATATGTTGGAATTTTTAATAGTTTTTCTCCTGTAATTGAGATCTAATCTTAATGCATTATGGTCAGAAAAGATGCTTGGAATGATTTCGATTTTTTTGAATTTATCAAGTTTAGATTTATGGCCCAGGATGTGATCTATCCTGGAGAAGGTTCCATGAGCACTTGAAAAAAAGGTGAAATTCATTGTTTTGGGGTGAAATGTCCTATAGATATCAATTAGGTCTAACTGATCTAATGTATCATTTAAAGTTTGCGTTTGTTAATTTTCTGTTTAGTTGATCTGTCCATAGGTGTGAGTGGGGTATTAAAGTTTCCCACTATCATTGTGTTATTGTTGATTTCCCCTTTCATACTTGTTAGCATTTGTCTTACATATTGCAGTGCTCCTATATTGGGTGCATATATATTTATAATTGTTATATCTTCTTCTTGGATTGATCCTTTGATCATTATGTAGTGGCCTTCTTTGTCTCTTTTCACAGCCTTTGTTTTAAAGTCTATTTTATCGGATATGAGTACTGCCACTCCTGCTTTCTTTTGGTCTCTATTTACGTGGTATATCTTTTTCCAGCCCTTCACTTTCAGTCTGTATGTGTCCCTTGTTTTGAGGTGGGTCTCTTGTAAGCAGCATATAGAGGGGTCTTGTTTTTGTATCCATTCGGCCAGTCTTTGCCTTTTGGTTGGGGCGTTCAACCCATTTATGTTTAAGGTAATTATTGATAAGTATGATCCCGTTACCACTTACTTTATTGTTTTGGGTTCGGGTTTATACACCCTTTTTGTGTTTCCTGTCTAGAGAATATCCTTTAGAATTTGTTGGGGAGCTGGTTTGGTGGTGCTGAATTCTCTCAGCTTTTGCTTGTCTGTAAAGCTTTTGATTTCTCCTTCGTATTTGAATGAGATCCTTGCTGGGTACAGTAATCTGGGCTGTAGGTTATTGTCTTTCATCACTTTAAGTATGTCTTGCCATTCCCTCCTGGCCTGAAGAGTTTCTATTGAAAGATCAGCTGTTATCCTTATGGGAATCCCCTTGTGTGTTATTTGTTGTTTTTCCCTTGCTGCTTTTAATATTTGTTCTTTGTGTTTGATCTTTGTTAATTTGATTAATATGTGTCTTGGGGTATTTCGCCTTGGGTTTATCCTATTTGGAACTCTCTGCGTTTCTTGGACTTGGGTGATTATTTCCTTCCCCATTTTAGGGAAGTTTTCAACTATTATCTCCTCAAGGATTTTCTCATGATCTTTCTTTCTGTCTTCTTCTTCTGGGACTCCTATAATTCGAATGTTGGAGCGTTTCATATTGTCCTGGAGGTCTCTGAGATTGTCCTCATTTCTTTTAATTCGTTTTTCTTGTTTCCTCTCTGATTCATTTATTTCTACCATTCTACCTTCTATTTCACTAATCCTATCTTCTGCCTCCGTTATTCTACTATTTGTTGCCTCCAGAGTGTTTCTGATCTCATTTATTGCGTTATTCATTATATTTTGACTCTATTTATTTCTTCTAGGTCCTTGTTAAACCTTTCTTGCATCTTCTCAATCCTTGTCTCTAGGCTATTTATCTGTGATTCCATTTTGATTTCAAGATTTTGGATCATTTTCACTATCAATATTCGGAATTCCTTCTCAGGTAGATTCCCTACTTCTTCCTCTTTTGTTTGGTTTGGTGGGCAACTCTCCTGTTCCTTTACCTGCTGAGTATTCCTCTGTCTCTTCATCTTGGTTATATTGCTGCGTTTGGGGTGGCCTTTTTATATTCTGGTAATTTGTGGAGTTCTCTTTATTATGGAGCTTCCTCACTGTGGGTGGGGTTCTATCAGTGGCTTGATAAGGTTTCCTGGTTAGGGAGGCTTGTGTTGGAGTTCTGGTGGGTGGAGCTGGGTTTCTTCTCTCTGGAGTGCAGTGGAGTGACCAGTAATGGGTTATGAGACATCAAAGGTTTTGGAATAATTTTGAGCTGCCTGTATATTGAAGCTCAGGGGAGTGTTCCTGTGTTGCTGGAGAATTTGAGTGGTATATCTTGTTTTGGAACTTGTTGGCCCTTGGGTGGAGCTTGGTTTCGGTGTAGGTATGAAGGCATTTGATGAGCTCCTATTGCTTAATTTTCCCTGAATTCAAGAGTTCTCTAATGTTTTCAGGCTTTGGATTTAAGCCTCCTGCTTCTGGTTTTCAGTTTTATTTTTACAGTAGCCTCTAGACTTCTCCATCTATACAGCACCGATGATAAAACATCTAGGTTAAAGATGAAAAGTTTTTCCACATTGAGGGACACTCAGAGAGGTTTACTGAGTTACAAGGAGAAGAGAAGATGGAGGGGGTAGTTAGAGGTAACTGGAATGAGATGTGGTGAGATCAAACGAGGAGAGAGCAAGCTAGCCAGTAGTCACTTCCTTATGTGCGCTCTATAGTCTGGATTGCTCGGAGGTATTTATGGAGTTATGCGGGGAAGAGGAGAGGGAGGAAGTAGACAGAGGTGACCAGGAGGATAAGAGAGAGGAATGAGAAGGAGAGAGACAAATCCTGCTAGTAACCAGTTCTTTAGGTGTTCTCCACCGTCTGGAACACACAGAGATTCACAGAGTTGGATAGAGAAGAGATGGGGGAGAGAAGAGACAGAGGCCTCCTGGTGGAGAAAAAGGAGAGTCCAAAGGAGGAGAGAGTGGTCAAGCCAGTAATCTCGCTCTCAGGTAAACTTGGGTAGTGAAGTTTGGGTTTTTAAATGTACAAAATTGACAACAAAAACCTAAGAGCAAAGATTAAAAATCTGTTTTTGAAGACAATGGTCTGTTTTTCTGGTTGCCTGATGTCCTCTGCCAGCCTACAGAAGTTGTTTTGTGGAGTTTGCTCAGCGTTGAAATGTTCTTTTGAGGAATTTGTGAGGGAGAAAGTGGTCTTCCCGTCCTATTCCTCCGCCATCTTTACAGTTCTCCGTCAATTTTTTTTAAAATTTTAATTTTTAAAAACAGCAAAGGGGAAATAGTAAAAAAAAAAAAAAACCACTTTAAAATTAAGGTATCTATATCTTGTACCTTACGTGTATGTTTTTTACACTTCCGCAGATATATAAGATTGGCCTGTCCATTAAGATCCCTGAAAATATGTAGTGTAAAATGAGATAACAAAATACTTAAAATAAGACCTGCAACACTCATTAAATGCTATCTATTTTTATGGTTACTTCTGAAAATCAGATTGTTTCTGGTATTCTTCCCTAGAAATGACAGTTTATCATATTCGTATCATTTCCTCACCCACTTTTAAATATCCCAAATTTATCACTATCTTTCCTCCCTTTGGTCCCAGGCCTTGCCAGAGTAGATTTTTCAATTAATTAGAAATGCACATGAACTCAAGAGCTACAGAAAGGAATAATTTGAGTTTTGCAAAAGAACTCCAGTGTTATTAAGAAAATAAAAATTGGTTATGTTCCACAGTATTTTCAGTGCAATGAATGCACTTAGCTTCACAACCTATTAACTAACAATTATTTAGATTCAAGTTCCACTGGTTGCGTACAAGCCACTGTTTCTTTTCTATAATATTGCGCAGGTTTTTCACCCTAGATTTTGCCACTGCCTTCAATGTTTTCTTAATTTTTTATGAAAGGATTCATAGTTAGACCAATAGTATGTCTGCTAACATGGACCCTTTAACCACTTAAGTAATACTATTAGCTGGGTACAGAATCCTTGGGTCTGTCTTCCACTTGAAGTTAACATGTTATATTTTGACTAGATACTTGAATTTTCTCTTTACTTTGAAATTCAGAAATCCCAATATAGATACAGATATACACACACACACACACACACAATTATATCCCCATTACTGTTGTTAACCAGGCATTATGTCTTCTGATTTACTATTTGACTTTGAGCACCATGCCATCTGCTATTTATTTCTTCTCATCAGCAACCGTGCTCACAGCTCCAAGAAGTCTCTTCCATGCTCAGACATTCCTTACACGTCTCTTATGTTGTACATTTAGCATATTGAAAATCTTATTAAAAACTTAACTATCAGGTTCCAGTTTAAATGTTTTTCTTATAGTAGCCATGCAGATCTAAACTAAAACTTCAGGTATCTAGTTTTTATGCAGGCTCATCATAACAAACTAGGGATGCTCTGTGGAGGCAGGGAAGTAGTACTGAGACTCTATGGGACAATTCCACTTCTCTAGGGTCTTATCAACTCAATCACCTTACAAGAACGTTTGCCCTCTTTCCAAAATAGTCTCAAATGCCCATAAATCAGAAATTAAAAAATGGAGCTCCTGGAGCACTCTATTTATTTGAGGTTGAGAGCAAGTTCTCACAAACTCACAGTGAACATCACCCTTAACCTAGGGGATGGGAGCCGTCTTTTGGGATAACACCCACTCACTGTCAAGTCCGCAAGAATACAGTCCTAATCAAGAACCAATGGGAAGCCACCTCATTGCCTAGAGATGTACTTGAGTTTTGGACATTCATGCAAAGTAGAACATGTCCATTCTCTATTGATTTCATTTTGTAATATAATCAGTTTACATATGGTAGCTCAGTACTAAAAATTAAACTCTACACGTCTTAAGTCAATAATATGAAATTTTAAGTATTCATAAAATATTTAGGTCAAAAGGTTTTCTATCATAAGTAGCAAATATGAAAAGCAATTTTAAGAGCTATGTAACTGTGAACATCACAATTATTTAGTGACAAACAGTAAATTTAACATTGAAATAACTAAAAGTGGGAGTTCAGAGAAGGAAATCCGTTGTAAAAAAAAGATCATTAGTAAAGGGTTTTACTCTTTTCTCCTTTGCACTACCACTTAAGCAACAATGCAATAAGGCAATCCCAAATACTAGGTTTAAAAATAATTGTTCCTGAGATGTGGTAAATTCTTCCATAAAGATTCTTTGTATATTAAAATGAATACAATGAGATAACATTCAGATTCTCTAAAATGGCAATTAATTATAATCCTGCTTATTGTACAATACAAAGTATATCACAAAATTAAGCAAAACCTCCCGTTACTCTCCCCCAAACATCAGCAAGGCTATTAAGAGACATGATGAAGCAAACACACAGACACATAAAATGCAGAGAAGTTCATTAACACCTAACTACGTAGGCATCTCTTCTATATAAAGTAAAATGGTCACAGCTCTGAAAGAAAAATTAACGAGCAAGGAAAAGTGGAAAAAGAGGATCAGAAGGGTGTGGAAAACATCTGAGCTGCAAGTCTTCCCTGCTGCTGGCAATCCATCAAACTGTGCAAAATAAATGCTATTTCATCTAACCTTTAAAAATCCTTTAGGTTAAACAATACTTTCAAATTTACCACGCCAAAAAAATAATGGGAACATTTTAATGCTAATATGACAATACTGTTGATCCAGCTATGATATCATTACTGACACTCGTAAATTTGAAGAATACCAAACTGAATATTAAATAGCATTTTGTTTTGTTTTGTTTTCCCTCCAGGGCGTTCTTCTCTTTGCAGCGAGTATGGAAGGCTCTCCCGAGCACCACTGACAGGAGGTCTGAGTGCCAGGGAAACGCTTCAGACACCCAGTGCTGCAGCGGCCCGCTCACAGCCCAGGGCTGGGACGAGTTTCTCGGTTTTATCTACTTCTGAGTCACTGGCACATATCTAACGGCTTTGCATACTTTCCAATTTTACTTATTTATCTTTGCTTTTCCACATTTTGCCCTTTTGATTGTGGGACTTCTAGGCAGGGATTAACTCCAAACCACACTGAGCTTAGTTCTGTTCTTTAGAGAAAGCTGTTAATTCTTTTTTAATAGTGTAGTGCATTTCCTGAACACTGGGAAATTCAGTACTTAATGCATACACAAGGTGGTTATCAACTCTAAAAACAGATTAGGTTTTGCAGAAGTTTGCATGTAAAACAGTCATCAGAACCAGGAACGTATTTTCTCAACTGATCAACATGGTGAAGGCTGACTAGGATTTGTGCCCGGCGTTCAGAAACTGACGGAACCCACAACAAAGCTCCTGCTGCGAAAGAGTCATACAGAGCCAGTGGCGGTGCCCACGGAAACCGGCACACTCCGAGACAGGAGCTGCCCGGGTGGGAGAGCGTGGAAGCGTCTGCACTGAGGCTTCTCTAGACACTCACCCCCCAAGTGAAGAGGGGACAGGTAAACAGCACAAGGGGAGGAGGAAGGAGGCAGAAAAGGGAATGGCAGCCAATCCCAGGTCCTGACCGTATAATCAGCGCCATCAGAGGTGCATTACAGTCTTTAGGAACAAGGATCCTGAAGCCACAAGGCCTCAGTTCAAACACCAATTCTGCCCTCCTGGGCAAGCTACTCTGAGCATCCGTTTCCTGATGGATTGAAAAAAAAAAAGGAATAGGACAGCTTCCTCATAGAATCTGTTGCAAAGATTAAACGAGTATATGTATGTAAAGTGCTCAGAACAGGTGACTCACTGCAAGTGTCAAGCTTTTGTCACCATTATTAGTTGTCACAAGCAGAACACACCAGGACGATACGCAGCACTGCCTATGGGCCTGCCCACAGCACCTTTCACAACACAGCCCGGAAGATCTTCACAATTAGGATCTTCACAAGGCCACTTCCATCACATAGGATTTTCAAATTACTTCATGCTTATGTGAAGAACTGGTCTTCTAAAGTTCTGTTTCAAGTTCTGTTGAGCACAGAGATGAAAGAGTACATATTTTTTGATGCCACTGGTACTGAAAAAAAAAAAAAAAAAGAGAGATGACTGCACTTTTGGCTCAGGGATAAGCAGAGGGGAAGAGAATGTCTGGGCTACTCTTTGCTCTTCTGGAGCAGGATGCTCTGAACTGCCTGCCCGTGACTACTGAAGTGAACATCCCATTCTATCCATTATCCACTGAGAAAAGAAATCATAGTAGCATGTGTTGGGATTTATTTTTTATCTGGCTGTAATTTGGAGGATTCTGACAGTGTTCACTAAGTTAGGAAAACACAAGGAAAGGTATTATCAAGTCAAGAAATCATTTGCAAGTGTTCCAGTGTTTATGGGGAGTAGTCTTGCTTTCCTTTGTAACATATTCTGCAGTCTCACTGCTGTCCCCACTCTCCCACTAAAACTATGCCTTCTAAGTATCCAGTGACTCTACTTGCCAAAGAGAATGGGCACCTCAGACTCTGACTTGCCACCCTCAGCAGCATGTGTCACTGGCAGACACTGCCACTTTATTTACTCAACAAACCTCAGTTAGGTGCAGAATATGTGCCAGGCACTGAACACGCAGGGCGAACAGAGCATGAACAAGCCTATCTTGAAAGACAATAAGAGAAAAGCTGCATCAACACTTCATTACAAGCGTGACAAATGTTACTAACAAGAAATACGAGGGGCAGTTAGTACATAGACTCGGCATACATGCCTTGGCGTATTAAAGCAAGCAAACCCAGCCTGGAGAGCCAGAGAAGGTAATATTTAAGGGGGAGCTTGAAGAGTTAGTAGGACATGACCAAAAGAAGGAGCAAGAAAGCGTTTAGGCCGAGAAAATAGCGTATGCAAAGGACGGGGGGCCTGAGAAATTAAAATAAGGCCAAACTAAGTGTCATGAGAAGATGCTGGAGAGGCGGGCAAAGGCCAAACTTGTTCCAAACTCTATCATCTCTATCCTTTTCAAAGCAAAATTATATACATTTTCTCCTGTAGCCAAAACTAGAACCTCAGTCTCTGGACATTAAGTTCGCCATTCAGGGGTTAATACACCAACCTGCTCCTACTGAGACATTCTGCAAATGAAGAGTCACTCCTTACTCTGTTTGTTCCGTATTTCTCTTTTCTCCATATTGTAATATCGTGGAGCAGGCTTGCACCGTCTAACCAACAGCATCCTACAATTAATTGGCAGCATCATTTTTAGTGAGACATAAAACAGTGCATCCTTTTAATCAGTGGCATCTTAGATTTAATTAAATACAACAGCTACATTTATAAAATAAAATATTCCTGTGCTGAGTAGGTATTTATTTGAAGGAAGACAGACTGTTTTGGTACCTTCACAAATAAAAATAAAAGGCTTTACCACGTATAAAAGCAACTATCATCAATGTGCTCTGACAGGATCCCTCAGGATTTTAACTGCTTTTATGGGTTCAAATAGGTCACCTTGCTTCTAAATAGCTGAGTAAATTCCTACAATGCCAAGATGCTGGCTGAAGATTCTGTGAGACATAATTATGAATAAAAAAAGTTTCAACATTGCAAAGGATGGAGAAAATCAAGACTATCATTGTTACGGGGTGGAAAGTGTAACACAGGAAACGTATGGCTCACTTCACCCTCATGCCTGGCTCTAACCAACTGAGCATACGCACAGACAGACAGACGGGGATCAAAGCATTTGCTACCTATAGTCCCTGGTAGTTCCAGTGAACTGTGTGGGAGAACATAGCTTGGGCTGAGGGTCAAAAATGAGGCTCCCTATGACCTTCCTCATGACCTGATTCCCAGAGAGCCTTAATTGGTTTGCCCACCCAGGAAGGCTGAGGCAGGACCAGACCCGTCCTGCCAGGGCTGACCGCTTGCTCTGCTTACTGTGAAGCAGGGAGAGCAAGGAGCATCTTTACGCCACGAAACACTCGGGGAAAGGGTCAGAACCGAGATGTGGAAACCAGAAACTTCACCATATTGTCATTTAGCTCCAAACTTTAGTTTCCCCTTCTTTTTCCTGTGGGGAGAAGATAATAAAGAGGAAGGAGGGGCAGACCCTAAGTGGAAACAGTCCTCTTCCTCCATATAAACACAAAGAAGTGAAACCAACATGTTTCTGAAAGGCAAAAACATTAGTAATACTCCTTCCAAATCTGATCTTAGGCATCTTTCTTTCTACAACTACCTAAGCTGTGTAATTTGACACGATACAACAAAGCTATCAAGATTTATAGGATACATAATCATTACCCTGACAATGAAGATAAAATCTACTGAGATATCATAAAATACTCCGTACTTTAAAGGAGACAGCAATGACTTCTGCAGCAAAGATGTCTTTTCTCCTGCTCCTCTGCACACACCATCTGCTTGATTAGCATGTCATGTCACACAGAACTACTCTTGTAATTGCAGGCCTCATATTATGATAACACCAGGGGATATGAAGGTATGAAGAGACAGTGAGCAGAAGGGGAGAATGGCTAATTTCATCTGTCCCACCCTACCTTCTTCCCAAAATACTTTAAGTGGCCTAATACTCATACCCTGACATGCAAGCTGGTTTTAGAAAAGGCAGAGGAACCAGAGATCAAATTGCCAACATCCACTGGATCATGGAAAAAGCAAGAGAGTTCCACAAAAACATCTATTTCTGCTTTATTGACTATGCCAAAGCCTTTGACTGTGTGGATCACAATAAACTGTGGAAAATTCTGAAAGAGATGGGAATACCAGATCACCTCACCTGCCTCTTGAGAAATCTGTATGCAGGTCAGGAAGCAACAGTTAGAACTGAACATGGAACAACAGACTGGTTCCAAATAGGAAAAGGAGTACGTCAAGGCTATATATTGTCACCCTGCTTATTTAACTTCTATGCAGAGGACATCATGAGAAACGCTGGGCTGGAAGAAGCACAAGCTGGAATCAAGATTGCCGGGAGAAATATTAATAACCTCAGATATGCAGATGACACCACCCTTACAGCAGAAAGTGAAGAGGAGCTAAAAAGCCTCTTGATGAAAGTGAAAGAGGAGAGCGAAAAAGTTGGCTTAAAGCTCAACATTCAGAAAACGAAGATCATGGCATCCGGTCCCATCACTTCATGGGAAATAGATGGGGAAGCAGTGGAAACGGTGTCAGACTTTATTTTGGGGGGCTCTAGAATCACTGCAGATGGTGACTGCAGCCATGAAATTAAAAGACGCTTACTCCTTGGAAGAAAAGTTATGACCAAACTAGATAGCATATTCAAAAGCAGAGACATTACTTTGCCAACAAAGGTCCATCTAGTCAAGGCTATGGTTTTCCCTGTGATCATGTATGGATGTGAGAGTTGCACTGTGAAGAAGGCTGAGTGCCGAAGAATTGATGCTTTTGGACTGTGGTGCTGAAGAAGACTCTTGAGAGTCCCTTGGACTGCAAGGAGATCCAACCAGTCCATTCTGTAGGAGATCAACCCTGGGATTTCTTTGGAAGGAATGATGCTAAAGCTAAAACTCCAGTAATTTAGCCCCCTCATGAGAAGAGTTGACTCACTGGAAAAAACTCTGATGCTGGGAGGGATTGGGGGCAGGAGAAGAAGGGGATGACCGAGGATGAGATGGCTGGATGGCATCACTGACTTGATGGACGCGAGTCTGAGTGAACTCCGGGAGATGGTGATGAACAGGGAGGCCTGGCGTGCTGCAGTTCATGGGGTCGCAAAGAGTCAGACACGACTGAGCGACTGAACTGAACACTCATTTGCTCAGCCATTCAAAAATATGCTTTCACATTCGTGTGCTAGGTACCCTGTGCTAGACAACGGGAATAAAACAGTGGAGAAAATGTGATCCCTACATAAAGAAACTGACAGTCTTGTAATGGGAACCATTTGCTAAATGTATAGCGAAGAGTAATGCAGGAACTCTACAGCTCAGAGGCAGAGATGCAGACCGACCACTCCACAGACTGGGGAGTGTCCCCATATCCATTTTTACACTTTCGCAGGTGGGTACCAGGTATATTATTTCTTTATGGTTTTCTTAGCTTACGTAAATGATGTTATACTGTATCTATCATTCTGCAACCCGTTTTTTCACTAGGCATTATGTTCTGTGATTTTAAAGCTATTTCTGATGAGGTGTGTGTATATATACATATATTTTCTGCTATGTAGATAACTGTTCTATGCACGTATCTATCTGCAACAGACTTCCACTATGTGAATATCATACATTTTATTTACCCTTCCAGACCAATATTTAGGTTTCAGTTCTTCCCTAAATTAACCAATACATCAATGAATCTCATTTTAAATGTATATTTGTGACAGATGCAAGCTTTTCTCTAGCCTAGCTAATCTTTCAGAACTTCAGTTTCCTTTCTCAGTCACTGTGATAAATAAAGATATAAAGCACTCTGTAGATATTAAAATTCTACATAACCTTAAAAAGGTAAACACAGGTTACCATATGACCCAGCAATTCCACTCCTAGATATATAACTGAGAGAAGTGAAAACATACTCTCACACAAACACATGTACCTGAGTATTCAAAGCAGCATTATTTATAATGTCCAAAATTGTAGGAACAATCCACATGTCCACTAACTAATGAATAAATAAAATGTGGAATGGCACATCCATACAGTGGAATATTGTTCAGCAATGAAAATGAAAGTGCTGAAAGATGCTACCACATGGATGAAACCTGGAAACACTAAGTGAAAACTTTCAGTCGCAAAAGACCACACACTGTACGACTGCACTTACATGAAATATCCAGAACAGACAAATTCATAAAGAGAGAAAGCACCCTGGTGGTTCCCAGGGATGGAGGCCGGGGGAGGAGGAGGGAGAATGGGGAGTAACTTCTAATCATATGGGATTTCTTTCTAAGCTGATGAAAATCTTACGGAATTAGTGGTGATGCTGGCATAAACCTCTGAATATGTGAAAAATCAGTGAACTTGTACTTCAAAATGGTGGCTTTTATGGTATTTTAATTATATCTCAACAGTTCAAAGCTATAAGCTTTCGCAGGATATATGTGCATTAGGCATCTTTTACTCTCCAAAATACTCTGTACCTAGTAGGTTCTCAAAAGATATTTGCTGCATCAATATCATAGGCTCCAGAAATATTATGGGCACTCATCGAGTTCATCGGAAACTTCACCCCTAGACTACACCAATTCTTATCTAATCTTGGCCTTTCAATAAGATAAAGTGTAGCTCTTATTAAAGAGGGTGGAAGTCATTCTCTTGTTAAGTGAGATGAATGGTCACAATATGCCAAATTATAATACTTGAGGGAGGGTGTCTGAAAATCTGCCAAGAAGGAACCCCAGGAAGCTCAGTCAGGTTGGGTCACAGGTCTGGGGGTCTAAAAGCCCTGCCCTAACCCTGCCCACGGTTCTGAGTTGGGCTCTGTAATCCTCCCGCCCACCACCCACGCACATACACAGTGTCAACTGTATAAAAGTCTGATTTTACATGAAATGAAATTGTGCTCTTTGGTAACTTACATAGTCTGTTTTCTATTTTTGGTTAATTTTGAAACACACCAATTATGTATATTATTATATTGTGTCAGATAAATTTTTTGTAAATGTTCTGACTATGAAACTTCACTCACTCCTTACCTAAATTACACTGATTAAGGACCTACTATGTGCTGGGCGTTAATCTAGACAATGGGCTCATATGTGGTGAACAAAGCACCAGCCCTACCTAGCCCTCAGAGACGTCAGACAAATTAAACAGCAGAGTTCATAACCTGCTGCTCTCAAAATACGGTCTAGTCAGCTCGTGACTTGTTGACTGTAGAGAAGGCAGACACAAAGAATTAAGGAAAACTGGCAAGAATTAGCATGGATAAGACTAGTCATTGCATTAAAGGGTGCTTTTCCAGGTTTCCACGAGAGCGTTGTTCATCTTTGCATGGCAGTGTGTCCGCTACATCTCAGATTCGCAGAGAAGCCTCACAGATGCACGAGACAGCTGAGTGGCCCAGCAAGACCTTCAGTTAAACTGACAAGTGTCAGACACTGCATGGTACTGGGATATTCTGTTGATAAAACTTATGGACTAGAAGGGGGGGCTCAGAAGAATAAATCTAACTCCAAATTTTTGCTGATTCATCGACATCACTAGATCATATATTTCTGTTTCTTATTTTATTTTCAGTCAATTGATTTTAGCTCCAAAGGGAAATAAATTTAATCTGTTAACACCAAACAGTGACTCAGACTGCCTTTTCTCATGCAGCAGTTGACAATGTCAACCAACAGGTGCTTTTTGAAGCTTTCTTGTCCCTAAATGCAGAAACTATATGACCTTTCTCTACTCTCTCATTCTCTCTGGCGTCTCTCTGCTCCACTGAGACCTTCTCCCTTTTCCCCTTTCACTCTTCCCCAGCAGTTCTCAAATACCAAGCACCGTCTGCACCTTTCTGTAAGCTTTTCTCTCTTACAATGATGTGAAAGTTGCTCAGTCATGTCCGACTCTTTGCGACCCCGTGGACTACACAGTCCGTGGAATTCTCCAGGCCAGAATCCTGGAGAGGGTAGCCTTTCCCTTCTCCAGGGGATCTTCCCAACCCAGGGATTCAAACCTAGGTCTCCCGCACTGCAGGCAGATTCTTTACCAGCTGATCCACAAGGGAAGCCCAGGAATACTGCAGTGAGTAGCCTTTCTTCAGGTTAGATACTTTGTCCTTTATCTTTTCTTTACACCACACAACCTCTGCAGAAGAGCTTATTTTCACAAAGGAAGGAGAGAGACAAGTGTAGTTAGGAATACAGTTTGACCTGGTTCAAATTCTTGACACTTACTAATTATGTGACCCCTGGCAGAGCACTTAAGGTGCTCAAGTCAAGTATCCCTCTTCTCTACAATATGTACAGCTGACAAAAAACACGGGCTTGAATTGCACAGGTCCACTTACAGATTTTTTTCATAAGTACATAAATGTACTATAAATGTATTTCATCTTCCTAAAATCAACCCCGGATATTCACTGGAAGGACTGATGCTGAAGTTCCAATACTTTGGCCACCTGATGCAAAGAGCTGACTCTTTGGAAAAGACCCTGATGCTGGGAAGGACTGAAGGCAGGAGAAGGGGGTGACAGAGGATGAGATGGTGGGATGGCATCACCAACTCAATGGACATGAGCTGGAACAAACTCAGGGAGATAGTGAAGGATAGGGAAGACTGGCATGCTGCAGTCCATGGGGTCGCAGAGAGCCCGATACAACTGAGCATCTGAACAACATGATTTTCTTAAAATGTTTTCTTTCCTCTAGCTTACTTTATTGTAAAAATACAGTGTTTAATACATACACAAAACATGTCAATCGACTATTTACATTATTGGTAAGCCTTCCAGAGAACAGTAGGTTATCATTAGTTAATTTGTGGGTAGGAGTGTCAGAAGTTATACAGATGTTTGACTGTGCAGGGGTTCAGCTTCCCTAAGCCCTACACTGTTCAAGTGCCAACTCTATAATAATACCTCTTTCTAAACAAATATTGAATTGTAATGGTGAGGATAACTAGCATTTAAATATTAGTTATTATGTGCTAGAAACTGTTAAGCACTTTACACACATTAACTCGCTTACTCCTCACAAAGATCCTATTTTGCCCCTTTTATAGATGAGCAAATTTAGGCCCAGAGAGCATGTTCATATAGGCCTCATCACCGGAGCTAGTAAGTATTCAATATGTGACTCTCAAACATACACCCCAGCAAGTACATACCTTTATTCACTTAGACTCTGCTAGTGCTGAAGACCCCCCCTGACAATGCAGGAGACATGAGAGAGGCAGGTTCAGTCCCTGGGCTGGGAAAACCCCCTAGAGGAGGGCACGGCAACCCACTCCAATATTCTTGCCTGGAGAATCCCACGGACAGAGGAGCCTGGCAAGCTACAGTCTACAAAGACACAGGGTTGCAAAGAGCCGGACATGACTGAAGCGACTTAGCACACAGCACAGGGGATTTCCACACAGTGTCTCAACAACATAAACTAGGAATGTCAAAACTCAGACTCCACATTCCACTCCGCCCCTCTTGCCCGTCCTCCCAACACACAGAGGCTGCCTCTCTGCATGCCTCTCATGTCGGCACTGCCTGGCTTTCGGCTCACAGTCACCCCACACTCGGCTCTCCTGCTCTCAGTCCCACTCCAGTCTGGGTTTCTTCCTCCTTGTTCCCCTCCTGTTCTCTCCATTTCCACTTCATTCACCACTGCCCCGCCAAAGCGCTAGATTCTAAAGCCAGCAAAACTGTACTAAACGTATGCTGTGGAGTAATTCCATAATTTACATAAAGTTTGATGAAAATAGAAAACAGCAACACCTCAAACCCCGCCCACAAAGGATGCCTGAAAGGCACTGGAGGGACAAGAGGCAGAACAAGACCACCTACCCAAATGTACGGCCAACCAGAAGGCAAACACAGGACAAATGGTCTGTGAGTGGCTCTCAGCGTCTCCAGGCTTCCCGGGTAGCTCAGTAGTAAAGAATCTGCCTGCTAATGCAGGAGACGTGGGTGTGATTCCTGGGTCGGGAAGAGACCCTGGAGAAGGAAATAACAATCCACTTCAGTGTTCCTGCCTGGGAAATTCCATGGACAGAGGAGCCTGGCTGGTTACAATCCATGGGGTCTCAAAAGAGCTGGACACGACTTGGCGACTTAAACAATACTTCGGAGTCATCACTGGTATGACTCCAGTGGCCTTGAAGGTATCCCAAACAAAATGTAATAAAACCTTAAGAGACCATCACATGGGAAAGGGCCACAGGATATGAGGAGCAAGGAAAGTTCAGCAAGGCAAAGGACTGGAAAACCACCAACCCACAGTGCACAGAAAGGCCCATGCTAATCACAAGCAAAAGTTTCAGTTCACATTATCTGGTTCTGTTTTTATGCCGCGAAAACGAAAGCCCACTCATACCTCAAGGGTGGGAAGGGGCGCAAGTTGGCCGCGGTGATGGCATTCCTAGGCGGCCCCTCTCAGCAGCCTGAGAAGCGTGCACTGTGTGCCCTGCGCTGCCGGTAGGGCCGACAGAGCCACTGAAGCTGGTTGACCAGCTCGGTTCCGAAAACGCTAGGGGAACTGCACATCAGTACTGCCTAACTATTTCAAAACTGGAAACTACAAAACAAGTACTGCAAGCCTTGGTAAATAAATGGCCCTGCCAGTTTATAATGCATTATTATCAAATGGTAGTAAGTAAAGTTGAGTATGCAAAAGCAAATAAATTTCTAAAAGCAGAATTTAGAAATATATATTAAAATAAAACAATTTACTCATAGAGTAATTCTTACTCATATTCAATTATTACTCATAAATAGAGTAATCCATAGTACTGTCTTTCCAGCATATTAAATGCAAACAGTTAATTCAAGTACAGATCAAATCAACAAGCTTATACAAACAGGTGCTGAAGAAGAATGATCGATTCAACATATAGGAAGCAGAAATTGGCTAAAATCTCCTTCAATAACAAGATAAATGAGATACTCATATTATTCAAATATTATTTTTTCAGTAATTTGTCAAATGGCTTGCTATATGGAATTTGTAACTTCTTTTAGAAATAATCAGAGTGAACTTTTTTTAAAAAATCAATAAAGCAAATGCTTATAATTAAAGACTGAGGATGGATGATTAATAATATAGAACAGAGGAAAAGTAACATTTTGGTCATAAAGGGAATTCACTTGAGCGACAGGAGTGAACTACAGACTTCTGCAGGCTATCACCGCACACCGGACTTGAGCTGATTCTCTGCAAGTTCTGTTCGAGCTTCTCACCTGCAACTGTACCTTTCTCTGAAAATTCACAGTGTCTTTTGGGAGCAAGACTATGCCTGCCACTATCTCCAGAGTCTAAAACCAAATCTGGCACATTGTAGTCATTCAGTAAGGACTAGTTACAGGATTTGCTACAATTCTGCCACAAAAGTAGAATCCCCTTAGAAGGCAGGACCTATTCTTACATACCCCTGGACCCCCAACGCTAGGACAGGGCCTGACGTATCATCCAAGAAACATTTGCTATATGAAGACTCTTCAGTTTATAGTAGCCAGCTTGAAATCTCAAAATATAGGTCAATAAAATATTATGATATACACATCATTCACATAAAGCTGGTTTCCTGAAAATAAATCTTCTTTATTAAAGGAGACTGACCAATGTTACACATGTTGGGAAAAACCGATTCCTGTAAGCAAACATATTGTTGCTAAAGTTATTTTTTCCTTCATTTCTTTGCTCTTTCAGTCACATCTTTTCATCACAGATTAAGCAGGTTGCTGAGACCAGTCAACCATGGCACTGGTCACAGAAACACAGAACATCACTCCCACGATGCAAAAATCTGTGAAGCCTGGCAGGGTGCAAGAGCGCTCAGAGCAGCTTTGTTTTCAAAGAGTCACTGAAAGAACAAATGTTTGCTGATGGCTCTCAGCAAAGACTATGCTGTTTGAAAATTCCTTCTGTGATCTACGAAATTTTTAATATGAAGTTCCAGGAAGCGCAGTGAATTCTGAGCAGGCCGTTAACTAAGGGAGAAACAAAGGCCACTGGTAAGGGCCTCTTCAGCCCAAGCATCGTGAGTGCAGGCAGGGTCCCCTGTCTCTGTTCGAGTGTTTGTTTTTGTTTTCCTACTCGTACGGAGAGAAAGAGCGATTTCAGGTGAAAGGATAATCTGTGCCTTTTTCCTCTAGGATTCTTAATCCTGTTGGCAACAAATTGTGCCTCACCAACTCTGCAGTTTGCTCAATCTTGTCCACAAAGGCATAAAAATTAGAAGAGGTTATTTTCTGCTTTTCTGTTTTAGTATAAAAGGGGAATGCTTACATTACAGATGTCCTGTTTGTTCAATTAGAATAACTACAAAATGGAGACTCCTCCATTCATCAGTTAACCTTCTAACTTCACTTTGGGTTTCTATCAATGTTTGTATTCATGCGCACACATAAATCTCCCTGTGTGCCTGTGTGTTTACATGTGGATGTTGTGTGTGGCTTTTCCATCATTCAAGAAGCCTTTGGTGGCTTTCCCTTAAATATTCCTTCTGATGAAAACATTCAAACGCTAGGAGACCGGCTTATTCTTGTTCACTACTCTCGTCTGGATGACAAAGCCATATATTTTTAGTATGTTTCATCACATCCATAAAATCATCTATCTATCAACGATCTAAAATGAAACCAAAACCCGGGTGGATTAATGACCTGACCCAAAGTTGAAGAAAGAGATAAGATTCAAACAAGGTCTAACTCTGGCGTATCTGATCTTGACTTGACAACAATGTGCCCAGACCGTGCAGGAGGAGAGGAAAAGATCATAAAGCAAGCTTCCCCCAGATACAAATGGTACACAGAGAAACATGTTTGGTACTTCAGTGCCAATCTGGGGTTATTTCTACTGTCTGGGCTATCTGAAAATCTTTCCCGGAGACATATCAATGTCTTATCATTGACTGTCTTATCAATCATAGATGAGATTTACATGTTGTTGTTCAGTCGCTCAGTCATGTCTGATTCATTGCAATTTATATAGATATATCTATATCTCATACTGGCTTCCCTGGCAGCTCAGTGGTAAAGAATTTGCCTGCCAATGCAGGACATGCAAGTTTGATCCCGGGGTCAGGAAGATCCCCTGAAGGAAATGGCAACCTACTCCAGGATTCACGCCTGGGAAATCCCACGGGAACACAAGGAGTCAGACATGAGTTAGAGGTGGAGCACGCACGCATGCATGTCTAGGACAGACTCTCTAAGCCAAGAGTCCACTGCGATACACACATCCAAGTCCTAGACCAAGACAAGCATGGTGAGACGGTTACTGACTGAGTTCTTATTTCAAAGCATCAGCTTCAACTGAGAGCAAAAACCATTTGGATTAAGTTGTTCTGCATTTTGTCTAAACATTTTAACACAGAGAACTATTCTGAGGAAGATAGCAGTGAAACAGAATGGAAACACTGCCATTACCTTTCTTACAGGGTTAGCTACCCAGACACTGCCCTTCTCTATCAACCCCGTACTGTTTGGCTAAAGTGAACTTTCTTATAAGCATAACTGATGATGTCACTCTCCTCTCCAAACCTTTCTATGTCTACTTAAAACTCAAAAAATTCCAAAGGCAAAAAGGCAGAGATGACAGGCAGCTATGAAACAAAACAAAGGTAGAGACTGTGGGGAACGGAAAGAGTACACATCTATAAGGCTGTTCTGCACACAATGTTGGGATAAGCATTAAAAACAGGGGTCAGCCCAATGGCCGCTTGCTCCTAACTTGTGCACTAACGGTGTGAAATCTGTGCAGTCCTGTCTGGCAATAAGGCTCTGGGTCATCTGGATGAGGCACACCCAGGCTCTACTTCCAACTACTCTACTCTCTCCCTTAAACTCCAACCTCCTGTGGCAGCAGAATACTCATACCGCCACTAAAGCCACACTCATTTCCTTCCCGGAGCTCCGGGACTAAGGAAGGTTTCACAGACGAGAGAGGTGGACTGGATCCTCTTCAACAATGGGATATTAAAACGTCCTGGAGTTGAAAGGCCGTGGTAGGCCTTGATGAGCCAAAGACAGGCCATGGTAAGAACTGAAGCCTTTAGCGAACTAGTTCACTTTTTAAATCCAACTGTTTTTGCTCAGAATCTTTCACTTGTTGGTAATCACTCTTATATAAAAGGTTTACGTGAATATTTTCATTTACTTAGTATAAAAATTGAAACCTCAATATTACTCTATACATTACAGAACACAAAATTAACAAGTTACATTATTTTAAACTTCTGCCTTTGAAAATACTCCAAAATAGCTTTTCCATTCTGGTCCAATCAAAACATATTTATTTAAACACCGATTACAGCTGCATTTAAAAGGATCCTATATTGTACCACCAGGCAGAATTAAACCACTTACCAAGGCAGCAGTTGTTCTAACTCTGAAGTAACTGACCTCAGTCATGTAAAAACACTGTCAAGAATCAACTGGCTTTCAGCCCAGAGAAGCTTTCAAAACCAGTTCAGAAGTACTTAGTAATTTTAATCATTTCCAACTCCTTTCCCACCAACTTCTACTATATCCCTACAACAATGCCAGTCCTAAGGGCAGACTAGTCATTTGTTTAGATAAACAAAGAAAAGTCAACAGACTCTGTTAATAATGCTACCAATTCTCTATTCAGTTCAGTTCAGTCGCTCAGTCATGTCTGACTCTTACCTGAGATAAATAGGTAGACACACACATATTTCCATTTAATTCAATTTGAAATACAATACTCTAGTACCCATACAGATGTGCAGTACACCTGCCCTCTCAGAAAGTACACACCAGTGAGCAATCCACATGGAAACAAACAACCATAACAGCCTATTTTTAAGAGACAGTAACCTTTGGGCTATTTAAACTGATATGATATTGAGTTAACCTTTTTTAATGTACTTGTGCTTTTCACTTTATTCAGACTGGTATCATCTGTTATTTTGCTCATAATAATAAGGAAATTTTTGTTCGCCCAAGTCATTATGCTGCTACCTAAATAACTGATCATTATATTAGAACCAAAATGCCTTTGTTCCCAGTGGCATTTATGAGTCAGCACCACAAATCAAACAGAAAACACTGTCAAATATTAAAATAATCTGTGGTAGGCAACAATAATTTTAAAATTTCCAGTATTAATTTCCAAACATTTGAAAGAAATAATCACTTATTACTTTTAGAGGGGAAAAAGTAAAAATAAAATCACAAAATTTGAGATGAAGGGAATTTTAGCAATCTCCCAATGAGTAAGCAAATGGCACAGGTACAGAACTGTTGGTTTACCCGATTTTCGATAAACCAAAGTGCGAATAATTAAATCTCTACCAATCAGAAGCCATCACATGTATATAAGAACACAGTAATATTAGCAAGTTTTCACATAGTTATAATGGCACCTACTGTTGAATTTAAAATAAAGTTTGTATTAACTATAAGATGCAATAATGTAACTTAAACACACTGGTTTCTATTTTTAAGCTACACAAACAGTGAAGGGAAATTGCAATCAAAAAGGAAACAATATAGAGATCTACTTAAATGCCTCAAAATGTCATCATAGAATGGCCCATATGAAAAAAAAGGAACTACTTCAAATTATTTGCCTTTCACAATGCATACTCTCATTTCACTTGGGAAATTTAATTGTGTTTTGAGTATGACCTTTAAAACATCATTGTCACAGCTTGATGATAACATCCAAATAATTCCAATAAAACATCTACCACAGATGGGATGTAATAAAATCATAATAGAAATACTCAAACTTTATAATAGTATCTAGGAGAAATTTCTTTTCTAAAACTTAGTCTTCCTCTTTAGAAATGAACATTGTGCTTCCAAGTAAATTTCTTAGGAAGACAATAAAAACTCTCTGAATAGCCAGACTTCACCATCTTTTATGTCTGATAGTTCAGTTCTTCAGTCCTCATTAAATCCCTTCCTAAGAATCTCAATTAGACCTCACACATATCCCCTGTATATCCTACTGAGTGCCAGACACTAAGCCACATGGAGCCTTCTCTTCTTTAAAACCTTTTTACATTTATTCTCTGCATATTATTTTCTGTAAATGATACCACCTTATCATTTATATTTCGCAACAAAGCAACACGTGATAAGCCAAATCGAGGTCCACGAGTAGGACCGGTTTTCTGCCTCTCTGTCTCTCCCACAGTAGCCTGCACAGGGCACACACAGCAGCAGGTGCTCACACTTTCCTCGTGAGGAAGCCAGTACAGCCAGCCACAAACGCACGCGAGCGTCAGTACCGCCTGCTAGCGAACGCCGCGCATTGGCTTTCAAGTCCGGAGAGTTCAGTGACAATAAAACAGAGCAGCTGCGCGTTTGTACAGATGCATTTCCTCTGATTTGGCCAGTATTCACATGCTAAGTTACATCTTCAGTATTTGAGAAACTAAGGTTTTGTATTCTAAAACTAGTAGATACAAGATCATCACAAGTTGGCACAACTATCCCCATAGTTGAGACTGGCAAACAAGAAGCAAATTCAGAAAGGTTGGATTTTCACAACCAGTGAACCATGGTTGGTTCCAGCTATTGCAGCCAAGAGCAGCCTTGCTATTTTCCTCAACAAGCCATAAAATAAACATTGCCTATGGATTCCATACGTGAAAAGGTTTAGGAGCACCGTCTGACTCTACCAATACTGTCTCCCAAAAGGATTTTCAGTGATATAAATTACCCAGTGGCAGTGCAGTGCTCCCATTATCAACGCTCTGTGCTGACACTTCTATTTTAAAAAGTCATTCTTTGAAACAGAAAACTGCAACTGTTTAAGTTTTCATTTTTCTTAGTTTCCTTTCCATTCTAATCCTGCCTGCATGATACTATGCACAAGTCATCTTGATGACAGTGTAGGTTATCTCCCCCAGATCTCCACTTGGTTATTCTAAAAAAATCTCTTGAATGCTTGAGCAACCAGAAAACATCATGCTTTAAACACAGATTTAATAAGGGCAGGGCTGTCGGTGTCCTTACTGGGGCCTTGCTGACTGTTGCTCTGTATTTATTAAACCCCTCAGAGCACACTGTGGAGCTGAGGGCTACGATACTGGAGGTGGCGGCAGGGCCCTAGGAAACGGCAGTGTGAGACAAGATCTCACCCCAAAGCAGCACTCCTTTCTTCAGTGTCCCTGTCTTGTCCTGATATGGAGGTAGGGCAAGCTAAGACAGTCCCATGGGGGACTGGGCAGAGATATGCTCCCTAAGTAATTCTTCTGGCCGTAAAAATGAATTTGAAAGCCAAGGTCAAAGCTCTTTTATAAAACTCCATTACATAATAGATTCCCTATCTCGTGTGTTAATGTGAAAGTAACCACAACCATAAAATCTTTTGTGTACATTTTATAATAATGTAATAAAATCCCATGAACCCAGAAGTCCAAAATAAAACTGGCCCTTAATTATAACACACATACTCCTATCTACCTCATCCCATCCCAGCTCCAGGTCTGCCTCCACCTGAGGAGACCACTATTTGGAACTGTTCATGTATTTTCAGTGATGCAAATATTATATATATTTTATGGATTTACATACACGCATTCGTGTGTTTAGTTCTAAGTGTATGAAATGGGTAAACAATGTATGTAACATTCATGATCTTATTGCTTCACTTGCTATTAAAATTGATCCATATAGGGGGGAGGGGTCAGGGAATGGCAGATTCCAGAATAGTGGAGTGAGGACCTGTGTAAATGCTCTCATCCAAAAGAACAATGAAAATGCCAGTGTAACTGTGAAAAATCAACTTTTTCAAAATGTTGGAAACTAACCAAAATCTAACAAAAATCCAAGGAGTACATCTCAGGAAGACAGATAAACCCTGCTTAGAGCACATCACAATGTCATACACCACTCCTCTCCTAAACTCTCGTAAAAACTAGCGACCTTGCCAACCAGCAGCCCCACAACCACAGGGACTGTAAACACCTGCAGCCCTGCAGCCACTGGGTCTGGATCTCCTCGGAAAGCACCATTTCCAGAACACCGTCTCAACTCCCTGGAAAGGCCCCACTCAAAAAGCACTTTCACTGCTGTCAGTCAGAACTCACTAAGCAGTAAAGGCCACATCCCCAGAGTGGCCTGACAAAAACAATTCGATTAATGGCTTACTTCTCATTAAAAACCAGGCAGGCCAGAATTCAATGAGTGACATATTCCAAGCACTGAAAGAAAAAGGTTCTCAACCAAGAATTACATATCCAGCAAAACTATCCTTCCAAAAATAAAGTTAATTTCACAGATAAAGAAAAGCTGAAAGAATCTGTCACTAGCAGACTTGCTCTACAAGAAATTTAAAACAGGGATTTCTTCAATATGAAATGAAACTAAATGACAATTCAAATCCAAAAGAATACCAGTAAAGGAAACTACATAGATAAATATAAAAGACAATAATTATATCTGGGGAGGATAGAAGGTGTAATGAGTTTCTTCTATTTGATTTGAAAGGCAGTTATATAAAGGAACAATTATAAAAATGTGAATGGGCTTATAATGTATAAAGATGCAATCTGTAAAACAAAAATAGCATAAAGGTGGGGAAAAGGGTTAGAGCTAATATAGCTCTAGAGCAAAATTGTATGTACTATTGAAATTATGTTAGGATTAATATGAACTGGATTGTTTTAAATTAAGATGTTAATTATAATCCCCAACATAATAACTAAGAAAATAACATATATATGGTGAAAAAAATCTACCTAAAAGAAGGCAGTGACAGAGCAATGGATGAGCCAAAAAGATATAAGCCATGCAGAAAATAATGAAACGGGTGTTTATCTCAATTTATCAGTAATAACAATAAATGAAAATGGATTACACATTTAAATTAAAAACAGATTAACAGCATGGATTTTTTTTAAAATGACTCAACTATATGCTATCTAAAAGAGACACTCAGATTCAAAGACACAAGTAAGTCAAAAACAAAAGGATAAAGATGAATCATGCAAACAGCAAGTAAAGTAGAGCTTACTAAAGTCAGACAAAATAGACCAGGACAAAAATATAACTTGGAAAATGAAAGGGAAATTCTGTGATGAAAGGGTCAGTTCAGATGAAAAGGTAGCAATTATATTTATGAACCTAATAACAGAGCCCTAAAGTACACGGAAGTGAAAATGACAAAACTAGAGAGAGAAACAGACAACTCAACAGTAATACCGAATATGTCAACGTTTCACATTCAATAACAGATAGAAAGCAAGCAGAAAGATTAGTAAGGAAATGGAAGACTTGAAAAATACTAGCAACCAAATTACCTTAGTGTTAGTCCTTCAGTCATATCTGACTCTTTGCAACACCACAAACTGTAGCCCTCCAGGCTCCTCTGTCCGTGGGATTTTCGAGGCAAGAATACTGGAATGGGCTGCCATTTCTTTCCCCAAATTACCTTAACCAACATCTATAGCACAGTCTACTCAAAAACAACAACAAAAGAAACATTCTTCTCAAGTACAGAACATTCTCCAAGATGAGCCACATACAAAGCCAAAAAAAAAAAAAAATCATTAATAAATATAAAAAGATCAAAACTATACAAAGCATATTCACCAAACATGATAGGGTCAAATTAGATATTAAAAAATGGAGGAAATTTTAGAAAAATCCACTAGCATTTGGAAATTAAACACATTTCTAAATAACAATGGATCAAAGAAAAATACAAGGGTAATTAGTAAGGATCTTGATATCAGCAAAAATAAATACACATCAGGTCAAAATGTATGGGATACAGCTAATGCAAGACTTAAGGGAAAGTTTATAGAGAATTAGATGCCTATATTAGTAAAGAAGATAGACCGCAAGTCAAAAATCTAAGCATTTGAATTTAAAATATAGAAATAAAAGGAAAACACATTGAAGGCAATCATAAAGAAGGAAATAACAAAGATGAGACTAGAAATTAAAGAGATATAAAACAAAAATAATAGAAAAAATAAGTTTTCTAAGATAAATTTGAAGAACCAAAAATAAGTTATTTAAAAATCAACAAAATTGACAAACCCTTAAGTATATAAACCCTTAGCAAGAAAAAGAAGAGAAAATACAGATCACAAAAATCAGGAATGAACCTCTGGCCCTTGAGAAATTAAAAGATCTGTGGGGAAATATTATGAACTTTATACTAACAAATGCAACAACTTAGATGACAAAGTAAAAATACAAACAGGAAGAGAACATGGGCTGATTTCTTTGCATATATCTTCTTTTACAATGTTGACAATGAAACCATGTAATCCTATTATGTAATTTAAAAGCAAAATTAAGCAAAAACAAACAAAAGGCAGTTACTGAAATAGAAAATGAACTAAATTGTACAAGTTGGTGGCATAACCACACAGAGAAAACAATTACTTCAAGTTACTATAAAATGCTGAATTTGCAGCGTTCCCTGGTGGTCTAGTGGCTGGGATTCAGCATTTTCACTGCCATGACCCAGGTTTAATCCTTGGTCTGGGATCTGAGATCCCAAAGCCACTCAGTGAAGCCAAAAAAAAGTTGAATTTTCACTAACATCTCTCCAGAGGGACACAGCTTATGGTAGGGGATGGGGAATGGGGATGGAGAGGAGAAAGGCATGTGAGGAGGAAGAGAACTGCAAAGAAATATTAAATTGCATTCTGTAGTCTTTCTGTAAATAGAAGTACTGTGGTATCATTGCTTCTAACTATCATGGTTATATCAGAGTGATTCAAATGAGTAGTATCATACTTTCCAAAATAAAATCAAAGATGACCTAGTACACTTTTGCTTCATTTAGAAGCATAAGTTTTTCACTTTAAAATTAATATTTATCATATTACTAAAAATATGTATGTGTGTACATGACCTCAGAGATAGATGTGTGTGTATTGGTGTGTATTTTCTAGCTCTGACCACTGTAAACACTGAAAAGTAATAACCCAAACTATGGTTTCTAAATAGTGTCTCCACTAAATGGAACAAGGGCTATTTTCCAAAATGCTCGATTCCACAATGAAGTGATGAAATGTGCAAGATGAGACTCAGACCCTTGCTATTCTAGCAACCAATAAAACTACCAAAAACTAACGAGGGTCTCAAAACAAATACCAGCAAACCAAACCCAACAGCATCTCAAGAGCTATACACCATGACGGACGCATGGACACAGGCGTGGGGGAGGGGGAGGGAGGAAGGAGGGAGTAGGGCGAGTGGAGAGGTGGCATGGACACGTATACACTATCGTATGTGAAACAGCCAGCCAGAAGGAGCCTGCCGCATGACTCAGGGGGCTCAAATGGAGCTCTGTAACAACCCAGAGGGATGGGAAGGGGTGGGAGAAGGGAGGGAGATTCAGGATGCAGGGGCTATGTGTACACCTATGACTGATTCATGCTGATATATGGCAGAAACCAACACAATATTGTAAAGCAATTATCCTTTTATTAAAAATAAACAAATTTTTTAAAAAGAATTATACACCATGACCGAATTGATTTACCCAGGAATGCAACAGTGCTTCAACGTAAGACAATTGGTATAACACCCATTAATAGAACAAAGAACATTAAGAGAACCATATGATCCTAATTGACAAGCAAAAGCATTTGACAAAATTCAATATTCTTTCAAGATTAAAAAAAAACACACACTTTAAAAGGCACGACTAGAAGGAAACTTTCTCAAAACAATGAAGGTTATTTACAAAATAAGCCACAACTAACATCATTCTCAATGGTGAAACACTGACAAGATTTCCAAGTAAGATCAGAAATAAGAAAAGGATGCCCACTCTCACCACAGTGATTCAACACTGTACTGGAAGTTCTAGCCAGGGCACTTAGACAAGAAAAAGGTTAAAAAGCCATCTGAATTGGAAAGGAAGAAGTAAACTCTCTCTGTTCAAAGATGGTACGATCCTATGTGTAGAAAACCCCAAAGCATCCATCAGAAAGTTACTGGGGCTTACTAAATGAATTCAACAACGTGGCAGAGCACAAAGTCCACATGCAGAAAGCAGCTACACTCTCACACGTCAGCAGTACACTATCTAAAAGGAAACCGAGAAGCCAACTCCATTTATAATAGAATCTAAAAGAATGACTAGGAATAAGTTTCATCAAGAAAGTACAAGGATTGTACACTAAGAACGATATGACATTGCTGAAATAAATTAAAGACAAATAACAGTAAAGACATCTCATGTTCATGGATCAAAAAACGTAATATTGTTAAGATATCAGCACTACCTGTAGTGATCTGCAGAGTCAGTGCAATCTCTATAAAATGCCAGGAGTCTTTTTTACAGAAATGCAAAAGCCAATCCTCAAATCCAAAAGGAATTTAAAGGGGTCCCAAACAACAAAACAATCTTGAAAAAGAAGAACTAAGTTGGAGGACTCATACTCCTAATTTTAAAACCTACTACAAAGCAACAACAGTTAAAACAGTGTGGTACTGGCATGAAGATAGAGATATAGACCAATAGGATTGAATTGAGAGTCCGGAAATAAATCCATAAATCCTCCACAGCCAACTTAGTTTTGACAAGTGTTCTATACCCCATTCAATGGGAAAAGAACTGTTTATGCAACAAATGGTGTCGAAACAACTGCATGTCCATGTGCGAAAGAATGAGTGAAGTGGTCTTGGACCTTTCAGACCAGCCCACACTCCTTCTTCCACATTTAACGGTACTGCCCGCCAAGCCTTCCAAAATTCCTTACCTATCAAATAATGATGTTTAATAAAACAGTTGTTGTTTTACACCCCTTGAATCTTGGGGTAATTTGTTACGCAGCAGCAGATGATCAAGCATTCGCTTACTACTCTGAAAACTGATAAAGGAAAAAAAATTAACATTTATCTTGCCCTTCTAATATAACTGTTTCAGGGTAACTATACAGCTGATGAGGGATAAATTATATAAAGAATTCCAGCTAATAAAAGCATAAAGAATGCTATCATTAGAAACGCACTGTTTTTCAACCCCTGAGGAAATCATGGTTCTGGGCAATATTCATCAATGAACACTAAAACCTCAAATGAAAGGTTTTCAAGAGAAGGCTCAAGCACATACCACTGGAACACCCACCCCACCCCCAAACACTTGTCCACAATCTCACACACAAAAACACACACAACAAATAAACTGCAGGAAATAAAAAGAGGGAAAGCCGTTATACAACCAAAGAGGTTTAAAGGGCATACTCAAATACAATGGAAGGACTTTTGTTTACATCCGAATCCAAATAAGCCAAGTGGAAAAGGCCATCTCTGGACACAACCTGAGAAGTCTGACTGTGGATGGAAAACGAGACGGCGTTAAGGAATCACTGTTCACTTCTTTCGGTATGACAATGGAACAGTAGTTATGTTCAAAAAATTAAGTACTTAGTGATGTAAACTGAAGTAATTACAGGCAAAAATGACATGACTTCTGGTCCTCTTTTAAAATTCTCCAGGAAAATAAAACAACACATTCTTCCTCTCAAATTCCTTCAATTATAACAAGGTCATCAAAATGCTGATAGCTGTCAAAGCTGGATGATGGGCACATGGTTCACGACACTATTCTCTTCTGTGAGGTTTGAAAGTGCCTGCTATGAAAAACGCTGCAAGTGCTCAGTTATTGATTAGAGCTGAAGTTATGGGTTAATGTGGGGACAACCATCATCCTTATAAAACTGACACCTTCCACGGTGAATACGGTCCATCAGTGCACTTACTGATATCTCTTTGCCAAAGACTGCATTTTTTTTTTCTAATTTAATCTTAGGCTATATATATCATGCTATCTTGAATAGAGAATATTTTTTAATATTCCTATTTTTTTTGTTTATTGGATACATATATTTTCTTTGAAATAGTTTTTAAAATTACATATTGGGTAAAATTACTTCCTTGTGGGAAGAAATATTTTATTCTAAGGTAGAAAAACTAAAGAGAAAGAAACACAGCTTCACTTCATAGAATGTACTTCGAAGCAGAATTTCAAGGGACAACTCTATTCCACATAAAGAGGCATGTGTTGAGTCCCAGCACTGCTATAACCAACTACTTATATTCAAAGTGCATTTCTAAGTCCTGCACAAAGACCAAAGGTCATGTGGGGGTTATGGGACAGAGGAAAAGAATGATGGGAAGGTCGATTTAAGAGCTGACTCCTGTAGCGTCTACCTGGTGCTTCTCCGGCCAGCTCAGGGCAACAGCTACAGGCGAAGGAACAAACTGCAGAAGACGTGGGGCCACTTCATGCAGCCTTCCTTCTAGCTCTTTCTTGTCCCTTCTTGGTTGGATACTGCTTGGTTTTGTTAAAATGTCTTTTCACTTCATTTCAAATTTCACCTGGTACAAAAGGTTTGAGAATTATCCAAGGAGCTATCATCACTAATGTTCACCTCCATAATTCCAAATTTGGAAGACAGCCATCATAGTCATTGGCTCTGTGGGAGACTGACGTTTGCTATCAGGTTTTTAATTAATTTGCTAGGGCCCTTTACCTAATTTGTACTTGTTAGAAGATGGATTGGTTTCCTAGAGTTGTCAAAACAAAACACCACTAACTAGGTGGCTTAAAACAATAGAAATTTATTCTCTCAAAGTTCTGGAGACCAGAAGCCCAAAATCAAGACTGCCAGCAGGCTCAGTTCCTTCTCGGGGGCCCAAAAGCCTCTCTCCCGGCTTTTGGTGGCTGCCAGCAACCCTTGGTGTTCTCAGCTTCAGTTCAGTCCAGTCCAGTCGCTCAGTCGTGTCCAACTCTTTGCGACCCCATGAATCGCAGCACGCCAGGCCTCCCTGTCCATCACCAACTCCCGGAGTTCACTCAAACTCATGTCCATCGAGTCGGTGATGCCATCCAGACATCTCATCCTCTGTCGTCCCCTTCTCCTCCTGCCCCAATCCCTCCCAGCATCAGAGTCTCTTAAGGCAGCACAATTTCCATCTCTGCTTATGTCTTCATGTGGTATTCTCCCTATGTGTCTGTGTCCCTGGGTCCTAATTCCCCTAACTGCATAAGGGAATGTCACTAGATTGGGGTTCACCTAATCCTGCATGACCTCATATCAACGTCAACACATTTGCAAAGACCCTATTTCCAAATAAGGTCACAATCCCAGGGTACAAAGTAAATATGAATGGGGGGGGGGGGGGCGAGGGCAGAAGGGAGAGAAATGCTCTTCAACCTAGAAGGGGAGAAACACCAAAAAACTTTTCAGAATAAGAGAAGGTGTGGTTCTTATATACTGGCTTGGATCACTGTAATTAGATCAGTTAAGTTATTGTCAGTTGTAACATGTTGAACACTGATGAGCAAATTCAAACTCCTGTACATATGACATATGTTTGACACTCTAAACAAACAAATATGGTTCTCCACAACCTTGCTGTTCAAAGTGTATCCACTGGGGCAGGCTGTCAGAAAGGGCACGCTGGAACTCTAGGCTCTGCACTGAAGCTGCAGTCCACAGAAAGAATTTCTTCTCAAGTTTTGCCATAAGCAGCAAGAAGGAACCAAGATGCACCTTCAGCACATTGTATGGAAATATTCTCAGCCAGATATTCAAGTTGATCATTTACAAGTTCTGCTTTTCATTAAACTTCAGGGCATAATTCAGCTAAGCTTTCTGCCATGATACTGTAAAACAAGAATCTGGTTCCCCCAGTTCCAATAACAAGCTTCTCATTTTCTTCTGTGCACTCAGCAGAGCCTTGAACATCCATTTTTCTACCAATAGTCTGCTCAAGGCAAACTAGGTTTTTTCAATCATGCACATCAAAATCAATCCTCCAGCCGTTAACCATTTCCAAAGTTACTTCTGCATTTTAAAGCATTTGTTACAGCAGCACTCTTCTTCCAGGTACCCAAATCTGTATTTGTTTTCCATTGCTACTACAGCAAATTATTACAAACTGATGGCAAAAAGTAACAGTGATATATTCTAACAGTCCTGGAGGCCAGAAGTCCAAAATATGAATATAAAAGGGCAAAAGTCAGCCAGAGCCTCACTCCCTCTGAAACCTCTTAGGGAGGGTCGATTTCCTTGCCTTTTCTAGCTTCCACTGATATATAGCTGGAAAAAACTGTAATTGGGAAAGATACATGCAGCCAACATTCACTGCAGATCTATTTACAACAGCCAAGACATGGACGCAATCTAAGTACCCATCAAGAGGCGAATGGGTAAAGATGTGATGTACACACATGTGTGTCTGTGTGTGTGCATGTATACACACACAATGGGCTGTTACTCAGCCATAAAGCATGAAATGATGCCATTCGCAGCAACACAGACGGACTCAGCGACTATCATTTGCTGTTCAGTCACTCAGGCTCAGTTGTGTCCAGCTCTTTTACCACGTGGCCAGCAGCACACCAGGCTTCCCTGTCCTTCAGCATCTCCTGGACCTTGCTCAGACTCACCTCCATGGCGTTGGTGATGCCATCCAACCATCTCGTCCTCTGTCACCCCCTTCTCCTCCTGCCTTCGATCTTCCCCAGCATCAGGGTCTTTTCCAATGAGTCAGCTCTTTGCATGAGGTGGCCAGAGTACTGGAGTTCAACTCCAGAGTCAGTCCTTCCAATGACTATTCAGGGCTGATTTCCTTTAGGATTGACTGGTTTGATCTCCTTACAGCCCAAAGGACTCTCAAGAGTCTTCTCCAACACCACAGTTCAAAAGCACCAATTTTTTGGCATTCAGCTTTCTTTATAGTCCAACTCTCACATCCATACATGACTACTGGAAAAACCATAGCTTTGACTATATGGACCTATGCTGGCAAAGTAACGTCTCTGCTTTTTAATATGCTGTCTAGGTTGGTCATAACTTTTCTTCCAAGAAGCAAGTGTCCTTTAATCTCATGGCTGCAGTCACTGTCTGCAGTGATTTTGGAGCCCAAGAAAATAAAGCCTGACACTGTTGCCTTTATTTCCCCATCTATTTGCCATGAAGTGATGGAACCAGATGCTATGATCTTGGGGTCTTAGTTTTCTGAATGTTGAATTCAAGCCAACTTTTTCACTCTCCTCTTTCACTTTCACCAAGAGGCTCTTTAGTTCTTCTTCACTTTCTGCCAAAAGGATGGTATCATCTGCATATCTGATGTTATTGATATTTCTGCCGGCAACCTTGATTCCAGCCTGTGCTTCATCCTGCCCAGCATTTTGCGTGATGTACTCTGCCTCCAAGTTAAATAACCAGGGTGACAGTATACAGCCTTGCTGTACTCCTTTCCCATTTTGGAACCAGTCTGGTTCTAACTATTGCTTCTTGACCTGAGTACAGGTTTCTCTGGAGGCAGGTAAGGTGGTGTGGTACTCCCACCTACTAAGTGTAGTAAGACAGAGAAAGACAAATATTGCATGGTATCAATTATATGTGGAAACTAAAAAAATGACACAAATGAACTTTACAAAAGAGAATTAGACCCACACACAGAAAACAAACTAATAAGGAGAAAGAATCTGAAGAATAGATATATGTATGGAAAACTGAATCACGTTACTGGACATCTGAAACTAACACTGCAAACCAACTACACATCGTATTAGGCTTGCAAGGTTGCTTAGCAGTACAACACCTGCCTGCTAATACAGGAAACTCAAGAGACTGGGTTCAATCCCTGGGTCAGGAATATCCCTGAAGTAGAAAACAGCAACCCACTCCAGTAGTCTTGCCTAGGAAATCCCATGGACAGAGGAGTGTGGAGGGCTATAGTCTATGGGGTCACAAAGAGTCGGTCAATAAAAAGAGTAGAAATTTCTGTCATCGAGTAAGATTAGGAAACACTGAATTAGACAATGCTAACCTTATTTATTTCCTCGAGGATTCTCAGATCCTTCAGTCTGTTAATGTGCATTGTTAACCTTGTAAAGGGAGGATGCAGTGTGCAGTCTTTGCCAAATTTACTGAGCCATGCAATCATTTTTGGAAAAGTGTCTCTTAAAAGAATTTCTGTTCCTCAGACTGTCCTTCAGGATATATCACTACTGAAAAGAAAAGCACATTCCAGCTGATTCTTTGGAACTGGCTAACTACTGACAGTCACGAAAAGGTATCCATTAAACAGAAAGATTAAAAGGCAAAGATTAAGAAACACATAAGAAAGTTTGGCATTTTAAAATAAAATTAAAATATTAACCATATAATAATATTTTCTTCTATAAACAGCTATAAAAAAGTTTCATTTCAGATATCCACAGTAATAACTATGCATTAATTCTATTCAGTTCTTTAACGTCCATATTAAGTCTGCAAAAAATACATTTATTTCCAAACTTCAAGTAATAACTGAGCAGTTCTATAAAGTACAGTGTGGATAATACATGATCACAATTACCTTCTGAAATATAAACTGTTTTTTAAAGTTTTTTTTTTTACTTTATTTTACTTTACAATATTGTACTGGTTTTGCCATACATCAACATGAATCCGCCACAGTTGTAAAGTTCAGTTCAGTTGCTCAGTCGTGTCCGACTCTTTGTGATCCCATGAATCGCAGCATGCTAGGCCTCCCTGTCCATCACCAACTCCCGGAGTTCACTCAGACTCATGCCCATCGAGTCCATGATGCCATCCAGCCATCTCATTCTCGGTCGTCCCCTTCTCCTCCTGCCCCCAATCCCTCCCAGCATCAGAGTCTTTTCAATGAGTCAACTCTTCGCATGAGGTGGCCAAAGTACTGGAGCTTCACCTTTAGCATCATTCCTTCCAAAGAAATCCCAGGGCTGATCTCCTTCAGAATGGACTGGTTGGATCTCCTTGCAGTCCAAGGGACTCTCAAGAGTCTTCTCCAACTCCACAGTTCAAAAGCATCAATTCTTCGGCGCTCAACCTTCTTCACAGTCCAACTCTCACACCCATACATGACCACAGGAAAAACCATAGCCTTGACTAGACGGACCTTGGTCGGCAAAGTAATGTCTCTGCTTTTGAATATACTATCTAGGTTGGTCATAACTTTTCTTCCAAGGAGTAAGCGTCTTTTAATTTCATGGCTGCAGTCACCATCTGCAGTGATTTTGCAGCCCAAAAAAATAAAGTCTGACACTGTTTCCACTGTTTCCCCATCTATTTCCCATGAAGTGATGGGACCGGATGCCATGATCTTTGTTTTCTGAATGTTGAGCTTTAAACCAACTTTTTCGCTCTTCTCTTTCACTTTCATCAAGAGGCTTTTTAGCTCCTCTTCACATTTTGCCATAAGGGTGGTGTCATCTGCATATCTGAGGTTATTGATATTTCTCCCAGCAATCTGGATTCCAGCTTGTGCTTCTTCCACCCCAGCGTTTCTCATGATGTACTCTGCATAGAAGTTAAATAGCAGGGTGACAATAGACAGCCTTGACGTACTCCTTTTCCTATTTGGAACCAGTCTGTTTATTCCACGTCCAGTTCTAACTATTGCTTCCTGACCTGCATATAGGTTTCTCAAGAGGCAGGTTAGGTGGTCTGGTATTCCCATCTCTTGAAGAATTTTCCACAGTTTATTGTGAGCCACACAGTCAAAGGCTTTGGCATAGTCAATAAAGCAGAAATAGATGCTTTTCTGGAACTCTCTTGCTTTTTCCATGATCCATCGGATGTTGGCAATTTGATCTCTGGTTCCTTTGCCTTTTCTAAAACCAGCTTGAACATCAGGGAGTTCACGGTTCACGTATTGCTGAAGCCTGGCTTAGAGAATTTTGAGCATTACGTTACTAGCATGTGAGATGAGTGCAATTGTGCGGTAATTTGAGCATTCTTTGGCATTGCCTTTCTTTGGGATTGGAATGAAAACTGACCTTTTCCAGTCTTGTGGCCACTGCTGAGTTTTCCAAATTTGCTGGCATATTGAGTGCAGCACTTTCACAGCATCATCTTTCAGGATTTGAAACAGCTCAACTGGAATTCCATCACTTCCACTAGCTTTGTTCGTAGTGATGCTTTCTAAGGCCCACTTGACTTCACTTTCCAAGATGTCTGGCTCTAGATTAGTGATTGCATCATCATGATTATCTGGGTCGTGAAGATTTTTGTACAGTTCTTCCGTGTATCTTGGCCACGTCTTCTTAATATCTTCTGCCTCTGTTAGGTCCATACCATTTCTGTCCTTTATCGAGCCCATCCTTGCATGAAATGTTCCCTTGGTATCTCTAAAGGTCTCTAGTCTTTCCCATTCTGTTGTTTTCCTCTATTTCTTTGCACTGATCGCTGAAGAAGGCTTTCTTATCTCTCCTTGCTATTCTTTGGAACTCTGCATTCAGATGCTTATATCTTTCTTTTTCTCCTTTGCTTTTCCCTTCTCTTCTTTTCACAGCTATTTGTAAGGCCTCCCCAGACAGCCATTTTGCTTTTTTGCATTTCTTTTCCATGGGGATGGTCTTGATCCCTGTCTCCTGTACAATGTCACGAACCTCCGTCCATAGTTCATCAGGCACTCTATTCTTTTTTAATGGCTTTTAATTCTTTTTAATGGCTGAGTAATACTCCACTGTGTATATGTACCACAGCTTGCTTATCCATTCATCTGCTGATGGACATCTAGGTTGTTTCCATGTCCTGGCTATTATAAACAGTGCTGCGATGAACATTGGGGTACACGTGTCTCTTTCAATTCTGGTTTCCTTGGTGTGTATGCCCAGAAGTGGGATTGCTGGGTCATAAGGCAGTTCTATTTCCAGTTTTTTAAGGAATCTCCACACTGTTCTCCATAGTGGCTGTACTAGTTTGCATTCCCACCAACAGTGTAGGAGGGTTCCCTTTTCTCCACACCCTCTCCAGCATTTATTGCTTATAGACTTTTGGATCGCAGCCATTCTGACTGGCGTGAAGTGGTACCTCACTGTGGTCCTGATCTGCATTTCTCTGATCATGAGTGATGCTGAGCATCTTTTCATGTGTTTGTCAGCCATCTGTATGTCTTCTTTGGAGAAATGCCTGTTTAGTTCTTTGGCCCATTTTTTGATTGGGTTGTTTATTTTTCTGGAATTGAGCTGCATGAGTTGCTTGTATATTTTTGAGATTAGTTATTTGTCAGTTGCTTCATTTGCTATTATTTTCTCTCATTCCAAAGGCTGTCTTTTCACCTTGCTTAGTTTCCTTTGTTGTGCAGAAGCTTTAATTTTAATTAGATCCCATTTGTTTATTTTTGCTTTTATTTCCTAATTTATTTATTTATTAATTGAAGGATAATTGCTTTACTTTTGTAGTTTTCTGTCAACTGTTTTAATTTGAAATATAAAGATCTACTGTGACTAAGATTGACTTAAGTCCTCTAGCTGCAGAGTTTAAAAAGTGTTCCTGTAAAACAAGAAAAAGGGCACTATGTACTATTGTCCTTTGGCTGAGACTATTTGTTCAAGAAGGTCTAGTTGAGCTACTAATTCAAATGATACTGGCATTTAATAGGTTCCATGCATCAAAGATGTTTGACAATCATTAACCTTTTAGGGCTACAGTAATTTGTGCAGTTAACTTGGGGGAAAATTATTTTTCACAGTCACATAATTAATTTCCATGCCATCTTAAAGAAATTCTTGTACCTGAACTAAAATTTATATGCAAATACTAAGACTACACAGTTTAAGATCAGGTCCCCAGCACAGAGCACAATTAGTAGACACTTTAAGGGTTTCGATATGGATACAACCTAACTGATTATATGAAGGCAGATAAGAAGCCAAATACCCTCCACTAACTTGGTAAACCAAACACTGTCACAGAGACAACTTTTATCCTTTTAATTAAGACCTTCATTTGAAAAAAATAATCGCCCAATTTCTAAATTCATGATTTTAAATGGAAACTTTTAACTGAAGTATAAGAATACTATTTATGAATATTTTATTAGTATGGGAGTGGCTGATTTACTTTTAATATCATTGGTACCTGGGGGTGTTCACAAGTTGGAGGTGAAGTGAGAAGTTAGGAAGAATTCCTTCTCTTTACTCAAAACTTTCATTCGTAAATAAAAGGGAGTCAGGATGATCAGCACTCAACGATACGTAGTGTCAGAAATCTCCTGAATTAAAAATGAATTCTATTTCTTGACTGACTACCTCTCACTGAATCAGATGTTGTGGAGAATTCAAATTCATAATTATTTGACTTTTATACAATACTTGATTATATGTAATTTATGTATATTTGATTATATATGATTTATATATTTGATTTTCAACATTTCTATAAGTATGGATTGCTTTATAACCAGAAGAAACATCTTAAAAGAAACCGATATTTATCCTGTGGTTTGGCTTATAATGATTTTATATATATTCATAGATAATAGATAAATTATGGATATAGATAATAGATAAATAATGGAAATGAATACTAAATAAGCAGGCTTACAGCTACTGCAATTCAGACCATTTTTATGTTGTGAAAAATTAAAGTTGTAATGTTTGTTTTCTTCTATATTTTTGCCAATATTCCCAGCACATTCCCACCAGCACAAAATACAATTTGTCAGTATAATCAGGAAAAGGTAACATCACTATAAAAATGTACTCATTTAAAGTAAAACAGGACTTCCTTGGTGGTACAGTGGATTAGAATCTGCCTGCCAATGCAGGGGACATGGGTCCAGTCCCTGATCCGGGAAGATCCCATATGCTGCGGAGCAAGTAAGCCCATGCACCCCAACTCCTGAGCCCACAGGCACCTAGCACCTGCGCTCCACAACAAGAAGCCACCAGAGGAGAGAAGCTGCAACTAGAGAAAGCCCACGCATGGCAACAGAGACCTAGATAAATTTTTTTTAAAAAGGCAAAACAAAACTGGGAGTTGCCTGGTGGTCTAATGGTTAGGATTTAGTGTTTTCACTGCCAAGGCCAAGGTTCAATGCCTGGTCTGGGAACTGAAATCCTACAAGCTGCAAATCCAGGCCAAAAATAAGCAAAAAAATAAAACAAACTAAAGATACTATTTAAAAATGAGAACAAATGTGATTTCAAAAATCAAAATAACTAAGGTTGTACTGAATAAATAGTTCAAAATGTCACAGAATATGGCAACTAAAATACTTAGGCAATACCTAGAACAAAGCAGTCCATCACCTTGGTGATTATTTGGGTAAGTACTGTGTATGGGGTTGAGCCATAAAATTGCCAATCTTCTGTCATTTTTTACCTACAAAACAGGAAATTTTATGTGGTTCGATCCATACAACAGTAGTTACTAACACAACTCTGGAGTCAATGAGACGCAGGTCAAGTCCTGTTGTTACTACCAACTAGCCTTGTGATCTAGAACATGTTATTAATTATCTGAGCCTAAGTTTAGTCATCTTTTGAATGGCAACAGTAATACACCCGCCTGCTAGATTTCTCTTGTGAAGTTTGTATAAATCATGCAAGTAATGTGCTTACCTTTTCACCTGGGACAGAGTGGAGCCCTCAATAAATGTTAGTTATTATTATTAAAAATTACTTGCTTCAGAGACAAAGAAACCTATTTAGCATGTTTTAACAGCTTTTTTCTACAAATCTATGATTATGTACCTCTAAAGTGCTTATAAGGTATCAGTCAGAAATGTCAGCTAAATTTTTAAAAATATATTCCTCCATAAGATGATGATGCAGGTCATGTTGGTACTGTGGAACTTAACTCAGGTTCCCTAAGCATGCCTGGGCTGCAACCCACCTACCCATCTCTCACTCTCCCCCAAATTCCCTACGAAACTTATCAATCATCCTGTCCACTCTCTTCAGCCTCCACATCCGCCATCTCTCTCATAACTCTGAGGAAGATGTCTTTTCTCATCTCCCAGAAAAGACAGAAGCCATCAGGAGTTACCTCTCATATCTCTGCCGCCAAACTATGGAAAGTCCTTCTGTGTCCCTGTCTTTCCTTACTGCGAAGCTTACCTTCCCCCGGGGCTCTAGATCGCAACAACTTCCACGCCCCTTGGGAAATACAATTCTCCGATAGAAAGCCTTTCTCAGACATTCAGCCGCGGTCCAGTATCACTGTCCCCCAGTCGCTCCTCTCCCTTTCCCGCCCTCTGTTTTGCTCAGAGCCCTTTGAGAGTCCTTTACTCTCACTGCCACTGCTTTACCCCTCTTCACTAGATAGCCCACAGCCACCACTGAAAACACTTTCTCCAAGGCCACCAATGGATGAATCACAAGCTGGAATCGAGACTGCTGGAAGAAACAGCAATAACCTCAGATATGCAGACGACACCATTCTAATGGCAGAGACCAAAGAGGAACTAAAGAACCTCTTGATGAAAGTGAAAGAAGAGAGTGAAAAAGTTGGCTTAAAATTCAACATTCAAAAAACTGAGATCATGGCATCCAGTCCCATCACTTCCTGGCAAATCAGTTCAGGCACTCAGTCATGTCCGACTCTTTGCGACCCCATGGACTGCAGCACGTCAGGCCTCCCTGTCCATCCTCAACTCCCAGAGTCTACTCAAACTCATGTCCATCATGTCGGTGATGCCATCCAATCATCTCAACCTCTGTGGTCCCTTTCCTCCTGCCCTCAATCTTTCCCAGCATCAGGGTCTGTTCCAATGAGTCAGTTCTTCACATCAGGTGGCCAAAGTATTGGAGTTTCAGCTTCAGCATCAGTCCTCCCGATGAATATTCAGGACTGATTTCCTTTAGGATGGACTGGCTGGATCTCATTGCAGTCCTAGGGACTCTCAAGAGTCTTCTCCAACACCACAGTACAAAAGCATCAATCCTTCAGCGCTCAGCTTTCTTTATAGTCCAACTCTCACATCCATACATGACCACCGGAAAAACCATAGCATAGCTTTGACTAGACAGGCCTTTGTTGGCAAAGTAATGTCTCTGCTTTTTAATATGCTGTCTAGATTCATCATAGCTTTTCTGTCAAGGAGCACGTGTCTTTTAATTTCATGGCTGCAGTCACTGTCTTCAGTGACTCTGGAGCCCCCCAAAAATAAAGTCTCTCACTGTTTCAATTGTTTCCCCATCTATTTGCCATAAAGTGATGGCACCGGATGCCATGATCTTAGTTTTCTGAATGTTGACCTTTAAGCTAACATTTTCACTCTCCTCTTTCACTTTCATCAAGAGGCTGTTTAGCTCTTCTTCGCTTTCTGCCTTAAGGGTGGTGTCAATCTGCATATCTGAGGTTATTGATATTTCTCCCAGTAATCTTGATTCCAGCTTGTGCTTCATCTAGCCCGGCATTTTGCATGATGTATTCCACGGCAGACAGATGGGGAGAAAGTGAAAGCTGTGATAAATTTTCTCTTCTTGGGCTCCAAAATCACTGCCGACAGTGACCACAGCCATGAAATTACACTTCCTTCTTAGACGGAAAGTTATGACAAACCTAGACAGCATATTAAAAAGTAGAGATATCACTTTGCCAACAAAATCAGCATAGTACCTTCACTGACAAAGGTCAGTATAGTCAAAGCTATGGTTTTTTCAGCAGTCATGTACGGATGTGAGAGCTGGACCATAAATAAGGCTAAGTGCTGAAGAACTGATGCTTTTGAACTGTGGTGCTGGAGAAGACTCTTGAGAAACCCTTGGACATCAAGATCAAACCAGTTGATCCTCAAAGGAAATCAACCCTGAATATTCACTGGAAGCACTGATGCTGAAGCTACAATACTTTGGCCACCTGATGTGAAGGGCCAACTCATTAGAAAAGTTCCCAACGTTAGTAAAGATTGAAGGCAGGACGAGAAGGGGATGACAGAGGATGAGATAGTTGGATGGCATCACCGACTCAATGGACATGAGTCTTAGGAAACTCCAGGAGATAGTGAAGGACAGGGAAGCCTGACATGCTTCAGTCCATGGGGTCACAAAAAGTCAGACATGACTTTAGAGACTTAACAAGTTCACACCTCAGTTCTTGGTGTACTTGACTCATCAGCACACAGGACAAGATAAACTGTCTTCCTCTCTCTCCGGAGGCTTAGAAAACGCAACGCCCATCAAGTGATCACCTTCTACCACTCTCACAGCCCCTCTTTCTTAGTGCCCTCCCTGGAGAAGACACATTCCTCTGACCCTAAAGTTCTTCAGGCTCTTTCACAGATTCTCATTTCTTACTCTGAATACTCCCTCTGAGTAGTCTTAATCATGCTCCTGACTTTTATTACCATCTATAAGCAACCATTCCTGTAGCTGACACAGCAAGTTGCCTAACCAATATCCATTCATCCTTTTATTAATAGAACCCTATTTTGTTTTGAAGAGCAATGTGCTCTGGCTTAAATACAAAGAACACAAACTTGCTATCTCAGGCTTCCTTATAGTTAACTACAAACAGCTCTGTGACACAGTTCTAACCAGTGACAGGCAAACGGGAGTGCAACAGGTGAGGTTTCTGTGACAACTACTTATTTTCTGATAAAAAGGGACACACCCAGCTGAAATGCCTGCCTGCTTTTCCCTGCCTGGATACAGATGCACTTTCTCCAGGTGCAGCAGCCGTCCAGTTACTGTGAAGCCAGCAGCCACACTGAAAGAGTAGAAGTCAGGAAGAGGCAGCCTGGTTCCCTTATGGCATAGTTTAAAAACTGTCATACATGTCCTGACTTTAAAAAGTTAAATTTAAAGCTTGCTCTCTAGAAATTACTTAGCAATTGTTTGTTTGGGCTTATAGGTCAAGCCATAAATTAGACATTAAGAAAAATTTTTTCTGACTACAAAAGCAACCTACACTCATAGGAAAGCTGAAAATTAAATAGAAGAAAGGTCATAAAAATCACATCATCCCACCTCCTAAGGAAAATATTTTTGGCACTGGTATGGTGGTGCTGGTGGTTCAGTCACTAAGTTACGTCTGACTCTTGTGACCCCAGGCTCCTCTGTCCATGGGATTTTCCAGGCGAGAATACTGAAGTGGATTGCCATTTCCCTCCCCAGGAGGTCTTTCTGACCCAGGAATCGAACCTGGGTCTCCTGCATTGCAGGCAGATTGTTTACCTACTGAGCTATGAGAGAAGCCCTGGTATTGGTATAGTGCCTTCATGTTCATTTATATATAGCGCAGCACATACAATATGCAAATTTTTTATGTTTCATTAATTGCTTATATCAGAAAAATTTTCCTGGATTATTATTCTTTGAGACTTCTTGTTTCAATCAAGACAACTGATCAAAATTTTTCTCTCTCCCACACTTCATGAAACGGGAGAATAAATATATAGTGAAAGTCCATATAGCAAGAGTAAATGCCCAGTAGACCATGCTCACCCTCATCCGTAAGGCTCTTCACCTCCTCTCCCTGCTGCTAGCGACACTCTTGTCCTTACTTCCGTCTCCTCGGTCTCCTTTCTCTTCCCAGAGCTCAGGTCAACTGTCGCTGACTCCAGGGAGAGTTCTACGACAATCCCTCTCCCAATAAGTAGCCCTTTCACGTGTCCCCAAAGCACACTGCACCTTTTCCTCACAGAACATGAGCTTTCTGTAAGTCAGTCATCTGTTTAATGCTCATCTTCCCCATACAACTATGTATAAACTCCATCATGATGGGCTGTTTCTCTTTTTGTTCACCTTAATTTTCTAAATCCCAACACACTTGCCCTCCACAATAAACATTCGTGGAATAGATGAGTGAATTTCTGGAAAAACTAAAATTGATGAAAACACAATGGCAAATCCAAGGAAACATAAGGAACCTGTGACAGTTGACAAGTTTCCCAGCAGAAGCGCAGATAATCCCATTATCAGTGCAGTGCAGGCGAGGGGAGGGAGCTGGCCACGGACAACTGGCCAGATAACTAACTGGAGGGTAGGAGTGCTGGGTGGTCTCCCGGCCTCAGCCGCTTAGCTCTGAAGTCTCTCGCCGCCTCAGCTGCTTGACTCTGAAGTCTGTTTCCGGTGAGGGGTGGGTGGGCATGCGCACAGCCTGCTAAGCCGGAAGACAGCCAGGTGCACAAAGGGACAAAGGAAATGGGGCAGGGCTGCCTCCCCCAGGGGGAAGCTCAGGAAAACCCCTGCCCCAAAGCAGTCCCTCCTGGCCCCTGAAAAGTCATCTGAAGTTGAGCCCTTGTGCTGAACCTGTGTTTGCCACGAGGTGAGAGGAGAATTCTCACTTGAGCTAAAGAAATACACTCTGTCATTGATCGTTACCTACAGAAGTGAACAGGAATACAAGAAACACTGGGTGTTTGAGGTAAAGAAATGGCATGGAAAAGAGGCCCCCAAGTAACACCCAGAAAAGTCAGTGAAGCAGCTGCATGGACTTGTAGTCAGCCAGCCTGGTCTCCTTACTGTGACTTTAGTGTCTCCTCGTGTACGACAGGGATAGGTGCACACTCCCAGCCCCTCACTAACTGTTAGTTCAGCAAACAGAAGAAACTTAAAAGTAAGCACTTAGAGAACTTCAAGGAGATAACACACCACAAAAACAAAAGCCAGAAAAGCAGGGCATCTGTGCACAAGTGTCTGTTCTCTCTCCCACCAAAGGCCTCATGCACCAACAGAAGACTTTTGTTATTAAAGAATCCTGGACCCCAAACGGTGCCATCAGCAGATTAAATACTTTATAGGGTGCCTGGAAACCAGAAAAATTGCAGGACTGAAAACATGAGGGATTCCTGGAAGACCGAGCAATGTTAACTGTGGCCCCAAATAGAAGGCAAGAGCCGTTCTCAGAGAAGCAAAAGCAGTTCCCAGCTCAGAGTCAACAAGTACAGAAAAGCAAGAGGGGCTCGACAATGAGCTGATGGAAACAGAGTTGAGAACAGCTGGGCTCATGAGCTCCCCACCCACAACCCCCTGCACTCCTGGTGGCAGTGAAAAGGCAGCTCCAAGTAGATGGTTGACCTGGGGAGAGCTCCAAGTGTGGGTGCTACAGCCTGAGAGAGAACAGAGAAAGAAAACTCTGCAAAAGGCCTAAGAGAGAACAGACAAAGAAAACTCTGCAAAAGGCCTAAGAGAGAACAGGCAAAGAAAACTCTGCAAAAGACAGGGATGGGAGGTGAGGCAGTGGGGAGTGAGAGAAGCAGCTCCGCCCGGACTCAGACACCGCTACTCCCCAGGACACAATGAAGTCCTTCCTATGGTGACAACAAGCTTATCAAGCACTGTTTTCTAGAGCACATTTTTAATAACTTCCCTTTTTCTTTTAGGTCTGAGCTGAAATGCTTTTCCTTCCCTCTTGCTAAGAAATGTCAGTATTTAAGTACATTCATTTTCCTCTAGGTACTGCTTTGATCACATCTCAGCGTTAACATACACATTCCATTATACAGTTTTTCTAAATATTTTGTAATCTTAGTATTGCTTTTCTCTTTGACCCAGTCAAGAGTTATTCAGGAAATGGCTTGAAGCAGGGTAGAGGGGGAGAACTCAGCACTTTTTGTTTTAAATTTTCATGTACAATGTTTTTGAAATTTCATTGTGGCTAGCGAATGTATTTTCTATTATACTCAGTTTGTTTTAAGTTTAGATTTTATGATCTAGAAAAAAGAATTCTCTGGGGCCCTAAAAAGAAGGAATCACCTCTATTTTCAGGGTAAAGCTCTCGACATGCATCTTAGCTCACCCTGAGAATATTCATGCCCTCGATCATCCTGACTTCTTGTCTAACAATCTGCCAAAAAGAAACATTAGTGTCTCATTACTCTTTTCTTTCCTTTGCATTCCCAGTGATTAATGTTTATTGTGATGTAATTTATCCCATAAAAATTAATGTCATTTCTTTATTGTGGCTTATACGTTTCATCTTCATGACTACTTTTGTTCCATTTTAATGCTGTCTTAGGGTAAGGGAACTTATATTCTCCTTGTGTACACTTACCAATTTCTTTTCTTTAAGCCTTTCTGAGTCATTTTATTTGGCACATAGCTTTTTATAAAGGAAATATAGCTGGATTATTTTGGGTTCTGTGTTTGGGTGGTGAATTTTCAGTTGAGCTAGTCTGATAGCCTGTACTGCTAACCTCCAATCAAAGGACATGGCATAAACATCAGGAGGCTATACAACTCCATGTTCTCCTTTCAAAGTAAAAAAAAAAAAAAAAAAACAACTAAAATCCAAGAGTGATCTCTTCCATGGATGAAACATGTATCTAAGGAGCTTTTTGAGGGATGAAACATGAATGCTGTTATTTTACATCTGAAAATAGTCATTTAAAAACAAGATTTTGTGTGTGTGTGTGTGTGTGTGTGTGTGTGTGTGTATAGGCTGAACACAATTACAGAGCCACAGACTTAGGGTGTTCCCTTGTTAGTAACCTTATTTCCTGGGTTTGCTTTATCCTTAAAGTTCAAATATCTTGCCAGAATAGCCTAAGCAGGAGCTCTTCTCCATTATTTTTGGCTGCGTCTCAGGGTGCCCTTTGAGTTTTACTGGCATTCTTCTCTGGCGTGGGAAAGCTCACTCATGATTTCCCTGATAACTGCTCTAGTTTCCTGCCACGGAACACCTCTTGGGTTGAAGGTCTGCCCTCTGTATCTACTTCTCATTACATATCTTTGTCCTTTCCTTCTCTGCCTTCTGCTCTCAAGCTTGTTGTCCATAATACTCCTCCATGCTTTGGAATATCAAAGCTTCTTTTGATTGCCTTAATACAAATTTTAAATTTTATCACAACTTTTGTTTTCTTGCATTCTTTTATTTCAACCAGCTTTGACAATTCTTCTTTCATCTCGTCCTGGTCCTCCTTAGGGCTCTCTGGTTTCCTTTTTACTCAAGGTCATAATCTTTTAAGATCCCAGGAAACTGACACTAAATTTGTTGTATATTTATACTAAATGTGTTTCCTACATGCAATCATTTTCAGAGAGATATACTATCTCTTCAAAGTCATTATTTAATTTCCCTTATTTTCTAGAATCTTTTCAGTAACTACACAATAGACATCTTCCATATACAAGTTTTGTAGAGGACAGAGCTATTTAAATCTAGCGTTCTTGCAGACGAGGTAACATGCCTTTAGTCTCCTCAATGTCCACTAAATGTTGGCAGGTTCCCCCTCTCAGACTGAGACTCAGACTGAAATTAGGTGTGCTCTCCTCTCAGCTCAGCTGTCGGTGTGCAACTAGACACCCCTCCTAGTGCGATCATGTGGCGAGAGCAGCTCTTCCTGATCTGAGGGGCACTCCTGCCAGCTGCCATGAGCACTGTACATCTGCATGAAGCGCATGGGCACCCACATGCTCTCCAGGGGTAGGCTGCCCTCAGCCACCTTCACCTAGCTCCTGCTGCTGGGCTGCACACGGGGAGTTGGGTTTTAGAGGAAGATGGATGGAAACGAACTAGTGGAGATGGGAAAGCAACAGGTTAAGGCCACGGATTTGACAGACTCAAAATCTACAGGCAGCAAACTTTTCCACTCAACAAAACTCACGTGCTTCCATTCGTCAAGTCTCTTAAATCTTTAGCATGCGCTCCCAATCTTCAAACTCTATCCTACATTGCGTGGGGCCTGTTCTACTGATAGTTCTGAAGCAGAACTTGTGGTATATAATCCCTGCTGCTGCTGCTATGTCGCTTCAGTCATGTCCGACTCTGTGCAACCCCACAGACGGCAGTCCACCAGGCTCCCCTGTCCCTGGGATTCTCCAGGCAAGAACACTGGAGTGGGTTGCCATTTCCTTCTCCAATGCATGAAAGTGAACAGTGAAAGTGAAGTCGCTCAGTCGTGTCCGACCCTCAGCGACCCCATGGACTGCAGCCTTCCAGGCTTCTCTGTCCATGGGATTTTCCAGGCAAGAGTACTGGAGCGGGTTGCCATTGCCTTCCCCGATATAATCCCTAACTAGTCTCAGTCCATTCCACCAACCTCATTTGGGAAGCTCCTACACAGATCTTAGCATATGGCATTTGCTCTATAGTTCACTTGCCTGCATTTGTCAACTACAAGAAGGTTTTAACAGAAACTGGTAAGCAATCTATCAGGCCCAAGCAGTATGCTGCCACATTATCTCAGAAACATCAGACCTAAGAGTTTGCTTCCTTTTTATATCACATCATCTTCCACTGTTTTAATGAGAACTGAGATCACAGGCTGCACTTGTGCATTTAATGCATGCTTTTCTTAAAGGACCTCTTTCCCACACCGTTCTGAACTCAAGCTACAGACTTATAAAGAACAACTGACAGCAACTGTTTTCTCACTCCCTCAGGGGTTAACATTTGTGTAGCTGTCTCTTTTGGTTGGCATACCCTGTACTGAAGAAAAAGAGCCATCTGCCTTGCTGTCTGAAAAACACCACTTGTCTGAAATTCCCCTGCCAGTAAGGAGACTGCTCTGAAAAGCCACGTACTCAAGAAGCAGATTCACTTTGGGGAAACTAACAATCACACTATCAAAACCATATTCTCTGAAGTCACATGTATATTTCAATTTAAAGTCAGATCTAAATCAAATTTTATCTTAGACCTATGTTCATAGTCTTTATTAAGGCTCTGAATCTAAGTGATTCTGATAATAGTAATGATACATTTCAAAACAAAGATTGGTCCCTAAAGTCCTCCTCAATGGGAAGCAACATGCTGTCTCCTGTGGATAAAGGTGATACCACTGACTCCTCATGTCTAGAATAATGTTCTGAGTTCATACCATGAGCTGATGAGGCTCAGTGCTGCCCTGAAATACTAATTATTATGAAAGCAAATTACTACATGGCATACATGTATTTATTCTTAGTAAGTGAAAAGAAATGTACCACAAATTTTATAGGTTCCAGTTTTCATCTATTATGAAAAAAAAGAAACCTCAAGCATTTAAATTAATTCACACAGTTTACTGCAATCGGTAATCTTTTTAATAATTTACAGTAATTCAAGATCAGCTCTTTGACAACAACATAAATAAAAACCTAAATAAACACCTTATTTTGTGCTATCCCCTTTTATACAATATCATTTGTTTCGATGAGATTAAGAGAAACGAAGACCGAATGATGGTTTCAGAAAACTGTTACCTGAGTGCTTTACATTCATCCACCTTCACTTTGGACCAGAAGGCCCTGCATGTCAGGCATTGGCAAGCTCTTCCTATAACATACAGACAGGAAATAATTTCTGTTCTGCAAGCCATATAATCTCTGTCTCGTCCACTCAACTCTGCCATTGTGGAGGGGAAGCATATGTGCCTGACACACGCACAGAGGAGCGTCACTGTGCCCCAGTCAAACGGCTCATCCTAGTAGACGAGGTACGAGGGAGCAGGGCAGCGACACACAAGGATGTGGGGACAACACCATTTCACAGAGTCTTAACTTCCATGAATGAAACAGAAGACACAAGGAGCAACACTCACAGGTCTAACGGCGATCGAGCTGCGTGTGCCACAGCTGACGCCTACTCGGCCCTTAGGTACTGGCGTCAGTGCTGTTCTCAGGGCTCTGCACTGACTGTCTCGCTTGGTTCTCATAGAAACATGGACAAGTTTGAAACAAAGTGTTAGATACAGATGAGCTGCCAGGTCATACCAGGCTCCTTTTTGCTTCTAGGAGTGGAAATGAATAGAAGCAAAGATTGGGCTGGCAAGGTCAAGGGCACATGCTTTAGGTTCAAACGACAGACTGCCAAAGTCTCAGTTTCCAACGGGCCTCCTCTCCTGTCCTTACTGGTTTATCCCTTCAACTCTACCATCCCACGATTCAAACTCTCCCAGGCTGATTTTAATTCTCAAATTATTAATTTCACTCAATCCCTTAATACCCTATTACTAGCTGCGCTTCTGCAACCCCATGAAAACTGGATGGAAACACAATGGTCAGAGGTACCGGATTCTAAATGCCTCTGATAAAATGTGGAACTGAATAAGTGCTTCCCATAAAAGTGAGCTAAGCAACAGGAGATCTTTAAATGTTCATTTAAATACTAGTCTAACAGGAGGACAAATGTGTGTGTCAGCAGTGGGTAAACACAACTTTCTGTCTTTCAGGGAAGGAGAGGTTTGGGAACACTTTCTTCTCTTTGTAATATCCAGAAACGATCAGGACTTCCATACCTGACTCAACAGTTAACTAAGTTTTACATATTCTACCTGTTTCAATTTTTTTAACTCATAGAAGCCATTATTATTAAGTTTACTTTCAGTTGAGGACAATAACAACTACAAGAGTAGGACAGGACTCCTTTCTGATGCAGATCGTTTCCTCTTAGAACTATCATTTCTACAGAGATCAGACAATGCGATGGTGTCACGGTTCAACAGTCTCTCTGCAAAGTTCATCCTCAAAGGGAGTACTGTCAGCCACATTAGCATCCAATAAACAGGAACTGAAGCACGTTCTAGTTATTCTGATCTTTAAAAATTTTTCTGTACATTTGTGCTGCAATAATAGTGAACCAAACAAGTAAAATCTTATCGTCATCGTCACCCAAACAGTATATTAAATACCCTGGAGGTACATGACTCTACTATCTGATTTTACATTTAAGGGAATTTCTACTAAACTTACTCAAAATGATGGCAAGGAAGTAGGCAGTTAAACAAATTGAAGGGGAGTTTAATTATAATGTAAGACCAGGGGTCAGCAGAATATAAAGTGAAAAAGTGAAAGTGTTACTCTCTCAGTTGCGTCCAACTCTTTGCGACCCCATGAACTGCAGCCCACCAGGCTCCTCTGCTTATGGAATTTCCCAGGCAAGAATATTGGAGTGGGTTGCCATTTCCTTTTCCGGGGGATCTTCCTGACCCAGGGGTGGAACCTGGGTCTCCTGCGTTGCAGGCGGGTTCTTTAGCATCCGCAGGCCAAATCTGCCCACTCTGCTCCCTCCCCCACTCCCCATCAGTTTGCTGGGACTCAGCCATGACCTTCACTTACATGTCGTCTAAGGTCGTCTTTACATTACAAAAACAAATTTGAGCAATTGTGACACCATATAGTCTGCAAAGCCTAAAACACTTACTTCTGTTCTGGCCCTTTGCAGAAAGATATTGTAAACCCATTTTAGGCAAGAGATGCAAGGAACGCAGACTATGGAAATATATTACAAATATAGAGGGAAAAGGGGAATGCCGTCCCACAAAAATAATTACCACCACCAGACAACTGTTTCACAAATGATGAGTTCACAATAGACAAGAAGCCTGTAGAGGCTCTGTGGTCTTCTGCTATCTGGTGAGGAGACTAATCGACACAGGACCTGAAATGATGCACTGTTAGCGACAGGTGGCTTGAAATATTAATATACCCCAAAAAGCTGAGCAGCTAGAGGATGCAGACAGGAAAAGTAGTTCCTAACTTCTCTACCCCATCTATGTAGAACACATGCATAAAGATCTAGATAGAGCAAATGAATTACGACTGTAAGACGGTATCTTTCAAAACATACATCCAAAAAAGACCATCCTAAAACAAATGAGAAACCAAATTATATTTAATACTCACAATTCATCTCCCAAGAAGATAATCTTTTTCTTCAAAAATAGAAGCAACAGGTACCAAAAATCTGACAAAAAGGCAATGAAAAAATGAACCAACAGTTTACAAAAAAGAAAGCTGTGAAATAATTTTTTAATGCTCAGCTATACACATAAGAGAAATGTCAACTAGAACTACACTGAAACACTAGTTCCCACTTACCTGGCAAAAACCTTTTCTCCTGGCAAGGTTGAGAGGTAACTGAAAACATCAAACAGTGTTAATACAAGCACAAAACAAAATCCCCATAAAGAGGAATTCTGTAGTATCTAATGAAATTACACAGCATAATTATCCAGTATTTATGCTGCCATAAAAAGGAGTAAGGAATGCCTCTGGATATTATTACGGAGTAATCTGCAGGATATATTGTGGGGAAAAGATGGAGAACAGAGAATATACAATACTATCTCTTGTACAAGAAAATACACATTTTCCTATTTTTATGAAAAATTAATAAAAAATGGAAGAGATATTGGGAATCAGTGAAGGGATTAGAGATGAAAGTGAGCCATCTCAAAAATAGCTTTCCATTTAATTTTGACTTCTGAACTTAATGTAAATATGTGTGTGAAAAGTGAAAGTGAAAGTTGCTCAGACATGTCCGACTCTTTGCGACCCCATGGACTATACAGTCCATGGAATTATCCAAGCTGGAATACTGGCGTGGGTAGCCTTTCCCTTCTCCAACCCAGGGATAGAACCCAGGTCTCCCACATTGCAGGCGGATTCTTTACTAGCTAAGCTACAAACTCTGGAAAATTCTTAAAGAGATGGGAATACCAGACCACCTGACCTGTCTCTCAAGAAATCTGTATGCAGGTCAGGAGGCAACAGTTAGAACCGGACATGGAACAGACTGGTTCCAAACAGGGAAAGCAGTACATCAAGGCTGTATACAGTCACCCTGCCTATATATGCAGAGCACCTCATGAGAAACACTGGGCTGGGTGAAGGACAAGCTGGAATCAAGATGGCCGGGAGAAATATCAATAACCTCAGATATGCAGATGATACCCCCCTTATGGCAGAAAGTGAAGAAGAACTACAGAGACTCTTGATAAAAGTGAAAGAGGAGAGTGAAAAAGTTGGCTTAAAACTTTTCAGAAAACATTCAGAAAATGAAGATCATGGCATCTGGTCCCATCACTTCTTGGCAAATAGATGGGGAAACAATGACAGACTTTATATTTTTGGACTCCAAAATCACTGCAGATGCTGACTGCAGCCATGAAATTAAAAGATGCTTGCTCCTTGGAAGAAAAGCTATGACCAACCTAGACAGCATATTAAAAAGCAGAGACATTACTTTACCAACAAAGGTCCATCTAGTCAAAGCTATGGTTTTTCCAGTAATCATGTATGGATGTAAGAGTTGGACTATAAAGAAAGCTGAGCACCGAAGGATTGATGCTTTTGAACTGTGGTGTTGGAGAAGACTCTTGAGAGTCCCTTGGACTGCAAGCAGATCCAATCAGTCCATTCTGAAGGAGATCAGCCCTGAATATTCATGGGAAGGACTGATGGTGAAGCTGAAACTGCAATACTTTGGCCACCTGATGCGAAGAACTGACTCATTTGAAAAGACCTTGATGCTGGAAAAGATTGAAGGTGGGAGGAGAAGGGGATGACAGAGGATGAGATGGTTGGATGGCATCACTGACTCAATGGACATGAGTTTTAGTAAACTCCCGGAGTTGGAATGGACAGGGAGGCCTGGCATGCTGCAATCCACGGGGTCGCAAAGAGTCAGACACGACTGAATGACTGAACTGACTGACTGAGCTACAAGGGAAGTCCAAGAATACTGGAGTGGGTAGCCTATCCCTTCTCCAGAGGATCTTCCCAATCCAGGGATCGAACTGGGGTCTCCTGACATTGCAGGCGGATTCTTTACCAAATATGTGTGTATGTATATGTATTTGTACATGTGTGAGGATGAGTATGATATCACATATGTAGAATCTTTAAAAATGATACTTATATATTTATTTATACAATAGAAAAAGACTCAGAGAGGAACTTAGAGGGGGGAACGGTGGAGGGAGGGATAGTTAGAGAGTTTGGGATTGACATGTACACTCTGCTATATTTTAAATGGATAACCAAAATGGACCTATTGTATAGCACAGGGAACTCTGCTCAATATTATGTAACAATCTAAGTGGGAAAGAATTTGACAAAGAATAGATACAGGTATACATATAAATGTGTATGTATATGATTTTTTTGCACATATACATGTATATGAATTGCATTGCTACACACGTGAAACTAACACATCATTAATCAACTACACTCCAATATAAAAATGAAAAGTTAGAAAAATAAAATGCTTTCTAGGGAGAAAAATCAATTGTATACAATTGTTAATAAATACTGTTTTTCTTAATTACATGTTTCAAAACTATAATTCATACTGCAGAGTGTTTTAGTTTAAAAAATAAATGCAAAGCTTTTATTTTCTAAAAATTAATGAATTTTAAATCTTGTGTATCCCTTTGAAAGTCTGAAAAGAAAGAATAAATTATCTTTAGTTTTTTAAACCTTAGTATTCTAATGGAATTTGTAAAACACTAGAAAATATTAAAGATGGCATTTCTCTAGATGTAATAAATCCAAGAACAACTATGAATTTGGTGTACACACTTTCTGCTGCTGTATATTTATGTTCAAACACAGTCATCAAAATCCTACTCAACTGATAAGACTACCATGACGACAAGAAGAGAAGATTCCGGCAGCATTAGATAGACCCTCACTGAAAGGAGCCACCAAAAAGAGCCAAAAAAAAGGCAAGTAAAGGAAGGCTGCTTTACACTCGGCTCACACACATATCTGTGTACTACACTATGTGAAAACAGATTATACAGAGTCATAATCAGCCACCTAATGCCTTAGGGATATATAAGTTCTCTCAGTGTTAATTTCATCCCAGATTCTACAGTGAGAGTTATTTATCACAGTATAGTCCTCAAATCAAAATGCTATTGTTAAGAACTAGGTCCTTTCACTCAGGAAAATTATTTTTCTTTCCTTTCCATCCTGCTCTAAAATTGCAATAATAAACCTTAAATCCTTTAGGTCTGAGACTTTTGCAATAAAGCCTGGTACCAGGTCATAACTCAAGGTAGAGAAAATGAGGCTTGCCACTAAAAAATTAATCTGCTCCAAGGTAAAGACCTAAAATACTTAAAACAGATTTTTTAAAATGCCAAGTTGTGCATATGGCTTCATTTCAGTATCTATTATCGGTATAGCACTTTAAATAATCACCCTGAAAAATTCACTAGCTATTTTTAATTGATTGAGATCAGAAACTTGCCCAGCTATATATCTTTCCTCTAAGAAAGATTCAGTAAAGGTCCATACACTTTGCACAACCAAAGGAGAATTCTAGCCAACAGGTAGGTCTAAGTAAGGAGGAGGCAGCCACAGGGGAGGTCAGGAAGTATAGCTGGCTCTTAGCCTATTTGAAATTGCCTAGTGACACAAATAGTTTAAAAAATAAATAAATGAGAGAGGTAAACCGTAGATGTAAAGGGAATGAATCAAAAGTAAAAGATAAAGAGAAGAGGAGGAAATGAAGACGTGATAGACGTAACTTGAGGAAGGAGAAGATACACGGAAACGGAGAAAAGACAAGATCTCTCCACTGACGCAGAAGACATACGAGGCTTGCTAGCAGGTATGACATGAAACAGAGTCAAAGAACAGGTAACGGGTGTATGACGAGAGAAATAAAATTGTCTTACTGCGAACGTCCAGAAAATTAGCACTAGTTTCAATAAAGGTTTTTTAATTAAGTAATTATGGAAATAATGTCAGTATCAGAGATAAGCGGCCATGTATTTTTTCTAAAAATTTAGTATATGTTTATCTTTTGATCATATTAAATTCCTTAAAGTTTGTTACTTTAAAATTCAGCCAAAGCAAAAAGATGGCAGACATGATCGGCAACTCATTTTGCTTTTTCAGTACACATGCTATAAATGGCAGCTAGTCCTTGCTATTCAAATGTGCTGAATTGCTATTCTGTGTAAGTACATGGCATAACACACAGGCAGAACCATTTCCAATATGGAAATTCCCCAAGTTAAAACTCCCTCCTCCTTCCAGTGGGCTTGCAATTTCGTAACAGAGCATAGACTTCCCTTCCTGAGGGCTTCTCATGGAGCTAAACCCTGACAACTTCTCCTCCAGCTGCTCCAGGATCTGCAGGCCAGGTAGCTGGGACTGTGGAGGCAGCACTGGGCCAGGGTTACACAACTTGGGACAATCAACCCAACAGTAGCTTCTCACATACTTCTGACATGTTTTAAAACACACAGCAAAGAAAAGTTGACATTTCAACAGGAATCTTCAGCAGTTACTCCTCTTGAAGAATGTCAATAAACCTAAAGAGAGCGAATGCTGAAGAAGAATTGAAAGTAAAATCTGTTTTGCCCCCACAAAACACACACACTCACACTCTCTCTCTCTCTCTCTCTCTTCATTTACTAACATTATAGCCGTGGCCTTTGAGTAGGCTACCCAGAGTTACGTATTTGCATGACAGTGTTCCTATGAAGTCTAATTGCTTTAAAATACTTGTTTTCTGCACTGATCTGATGAGAATCAGCCCCACAAGCGACTGAAATTTAAATAACCGAGGAGCTTTGTTCATTTATTGAACAGATTGAATAGTGAGCACCTGTTGTGCCAGGTACTCCACTGGGTCTAGTAAAGAATGTAATGTGAACAAAACTAGCTTGTCCTCTGTCCTCTTGAGGTTTACATTCTAACACTGAAGAAACCAACCAACAGAAGTGGAGGGAATGTGAAAGAGAAGGCGCTTCACTCAAAGAAGGCCATGAGAGAGGAAGAACACCTGTCTTCAGGTCCTTGATGTTAACTGGCCTGCAGAGATGGCAGCAGAATGGCAGAACCAGAAGTCAAATGGAGGAAGCACAGTAATACCTTACTTCTGAAAATTTCTCTGTGAAAGGATCTACTGGTCTAAATAGGCACAAGAATTCCACGGGCACGGAGGAGACCTCAAGATTCACTCAGACAAAGAGGCTTCCTGGGTTTGCCCTAAGACCCAAAGAGTCATGACTAAATTCCTATCTGTGGGGCTTAATTACTGAGCATTTTGGCTTTTTACCGTGACTTCCAGAACGCCCTGAGTAGTAGCATCCTCTGAAGAGCTGCATGAAGCCTACAGATTTTGTCTTGAACTTGCCAAACTCTTGAAAGTGAGGCTCAGACACTGGAGAGCTCCGGCAGGAGCAGCTGTGGGGCCGGCGCGCGCACTCTGCGGCTCTCCCGGTGCCCCCGCTGCTCCCGACTGGGAGCCCCACACCCTCTGGAGTCGACTGTCAGCACCAAGGGGCCACACAGGCACCCTGTTTTGAGAGCAGACATTTTATAGGCAGTATCCAAAGTGTTTTACTTAAATGCATTCCTGGCCAGATATAAAAACCACTCATTATAAGAAAAATAAAATAGTAACTTAAAAAATAAAGCTAAAAGCCTAGATTATGATTATTTTAATAACGATGATTAAAAAAAACAACAACAACGAAATAGGACCATCTGCAGCAATACAGATGGACCTGCAGATCATCACACTAACTGAAGTGAGCCAGACAGAGAGAGGCAAGCGCCATGACATCATTTGCACATGTTAAGGGAGCAAAACATACAGATGAATGTATATACATAACAGAAGCAGATTCACAGATACAGAAAACGAGCCTACGGTCACCAAATGGGAAAGAGGCGGAATGGCAGAATAGCAGTTTGGGATTAACATACATATACTACTGAATATAAACCAGATAACCCATAGGACCTACCATACAGCACAGGGAACTACACTCACTATTTTGCAACATCCTATAAAAGACGCTTGCTCCTTGGAAGGAAAGTTATGACCAACCTAGATAGTATATTCAAAAGCAGAGACATTACTTTGCCAACAAAGGTCTGTCTAGTCAAGGCTATGGTTTTTCCTGTGGTCATGTATGGATGTGAGAGTTGGACTGTGAAGAAAGCTGAGCGCCGAAGAATTGATGCTTTTGAACTGTGGTGTTGGAGAAGACTCTTGAGAGTCCCTTGGACTGCAAAGAGATCCAACCAGTCCATTCTAAAGGAGATCAGTCCTGGGTGTTCTTTGGAAGGACTGATGCTAAAGCTGAAACTCCAATACTTTGGCCACCTCATTCGAAGAGCTGACTCATTGGAAAAGACTCTGATGCTGGGAGGGATTGGGGGCGGGAGGAAAAGGGGACAATAGAGGATGAGATGGCTGGATGGCATCACCGACTCAATGGACATGAGTTTGAGAGAACTCTGGGAGTTGGTGATGAACAGGGAGGCCTGGTGTGCGGCGACTTATGGGGTCGCAAAGAATCAGACACGACTGAGCGACTGAACTGAACTAATAAGGGGAAAGAATCTGAAAATATATATAATATATATAACTGAATCACTTTGCTATACACTTAAAACTAACACCACATTGTCAATCAACTACACTTTAATTTAAAAAAAAAAAACAATAACCTGGCAGTATAGTTCCTAATGTTTCATCTTAAGATATTGTTCATAGTTCTGAATGGAAAAAAATCACACAGCTTTAACAAAAAGAATGTACCCACAACACAAGTGAGTAGCCCGAGAGGGGAAGACTCCTACCTTTAGAGACCCAGATTCCTAGAGCGTCTTCAGGGCTTGAGTGCCTTGGCTCTGCTCCCTCCAAGGGCTGCGTTCCTCAGAGGAGCACCCCGACAGGGCCGAGAAGGTGGCCACTTGGCAGCCCACACACAAGCGGCAATCCAGACAGAAAGACAGTCTTTCCCTGATAGTCCTGCAGAAAAGCGCCGAACGACTGCCAACCGACCTGGCTGATCACACGCGCATCCCTTAAACTAACGCTGTGTCTCCACAGTGCTGCCGTCCAGTTCTGTCAGGAGTGGGGGGAGACAGGAGAGGACAGCTTCCACAAAAGAGCCACTTACTACATTCAGGCCCCGGCACACGGTGTGGGCTGAGCGAGGTCTGAGAGAACACAGACAGGAGGAAAGCCACTCTGGGCAGAAAACTGCAGTTCCCATAGCCCAGTGCAACAAAGTTTCCAGCTTTCCATCTTTATAAAAGTAAGCCTTTCTTTAAGCTAAATCTCAGATTTTATTTTTGTACTGAGGGCAAATAAAGAGAGAAAAGCAGAGCTCAATGGAAAGTAGGGAGGAGCAGCGTCTTCCCTCCTACCCGGCTATACACACCCCCTGCCCCACAGTGATGCCTGAGGGGACTCCCATAACTCCTGGAGTTCTGAGGGACGGTCTGAAAACCAGGGCTCTGATTTGGATGTTTTGGAGGGAAAGCTGCACTAATGTTCCAAGTCATGCTTTAGAAATGGTGCACCATATCTCTAACAATCAGTATTCAACCCTTCTTTTGCAACTGCAGGGCTTCCCTGATAGCAGTTGGTAAGTTACCCACCTGCAATGCAGGAGACCCCAGTTCAATTCCTGGGTCGGGAAGATCCACAGCAGAAGGGAGAGGCTACCCACTCCAGGATTCTTGGGCTTCCCTTGTGGCTCAGCTAGTCAAGAATCTGCCTGCAACGCAGGAGACCTGGGTTCAATCCCCGGGTTGGGAAGATCCACTGGAGAAGGGAAAGGCTACCCATTCGAGTATTCTTACAAGAGAAATTAAATAGTTAAAATGCTTAATGCTTTTATTAAATACTTAAAATCCACATTTTGGCTCCCTCTAGGATGCAGTTTTATTTACTGTAGTCCAAGTACATATGAAGGTCTCAGAAATCAAGTCCTCCAGGGATGACTGCCAATTGGTTTAATTTTCAAAATCAATATCAATGCTCAGAGCTACTACAACCTTCAATCCTACAGAAAATTCTAGCTGCATAGTAATTCCAGACAACACTTAATTCCTTCTATTTTGAGATTGCTTTTACAGAAAACCTTTTTGATGAGTCATACCTTAACTTATGCTGTAATCTTAAAAGACCATTTTAATGATTAGATTAGCTAATTGCTCCAAATGTCCTCCCTTATTAAAATAACTGAAGAAACAAGTTGTCAAAGATCACCACATCCAGCACCAGAAACAAACAGGTACAGCTTACATGTCAACCTGTGAACATTATTAGCAGTTTAAAACTCTGTTAAGCTACATTCAGTGTTACTAAATACATGGTTTTTTAAAGCAAATATAATTGAGAAATGCATCTGTCCATAACCGCAACATGATCATGAAAGAGGAAAAAAGGACACACTTAGTCACAAATCATAAATAAAACAGCAGAGAAAGTTTAGCTCAACTTTTTCTGATAATCAAGGAAGACCTGCCCAATGGCCACATAACAGTAGGGCAGCTATCAGGCCACCCTCAATGTACTGACGCTTCAGGCCTTTAACACTGTCTGCCTTCTCTTCAGTCCCTCAGGGCATAGCCGTATGACACCTGGGCTGTCTGATACCTGTGCCATTATGTTTTAAAACTTAGTTTTGTGTTTTCTATACCATGTTCAAGTAAGAGAAAGAAAGGAAGGAGACAGAACAGTGAACAGAGATGGAAGAGGGGGAAAAACAGAAAGAGAAAAAAGCCTGATAAAGAGGTGAAGCAAGAAGAAAAAAAAACATAAAACATCACCTCTTCTAAGACCATGATTCTGAACATGTACCTCAACTACGAGAGTGTACTAAGCCTGTCCAAGATCAAATTCTGACTACAAACACGATTTCAGGAAGAAAGAAACAGAAAAGACATTTAAGGAGATTAACATGATTGAGCAGGCATTCTAATAAGTTCAGAAATGTTCAAAAGACAGAGACATGTCATATGTTTAAGAAAATGGCAGGAATCTCTAGAAGTATTATCAGAAAACAATCTCAGAATAAAATGAGGTTTGTAAAAACTGAAGTTCCAGTTAGTTATCCTGCACGATTAACAATTATATAAAACATACATTTAACTACAAACACCTTCTTGGTCAAAGAAAATAATCTTCAGAATACATACAGAAAACTAAGCTTGGAAAAAGGAAAACTAAAATCCACAGCCTGGCGAAGACAGTGAAGTCATGATTCTTAGATACTCTAAATGAATTGCAGTCTCCTAACTTGTATTAATCACAGTGTAGGAACTCGTGCATGAGCTCATGGAATACCTGCCTAATCTGTCAAGAGAAGTAACAAAGCGAGGGCTCCTAGGAGCCAGCAATGTCCTGCTTCCTGATCTTGGTGGTGACTATGCAAGCGTTTATTGTGCAGCTGGTTGGACTGTACATCTGCTTTATGCACGTTGTATGTGCTGCATCTCACACACACACACGCACACACACACACACACACACACAAAAGGCTAAAAAATTTAAGAGGTTCAGGATGACTGGGGAAGGGCAAATGTGGTCTCATTTTTCAAAACCTATAGCCAGATATATTTAATATGGATCCCTACCAAGAGTCTTACAAACTGAGAGAACAGTCTGTAAAAGCTAATGAAGATGTCATGGGAATTCACACACTGCAAGGCCATGAACCCCTCCTTCTCCAACAGCGCTCCCGTCTGAAGAGCTACGAGGTGTCCTACTCACACAGGGCAGCCCTCGTGGTAAGGGGGTGGGGAGAGGCAAGACGGGGACGTGCCCTGATGGAACTGTTGTATCCCTTCCCAACTTTGAGAAACCAGACATAAAGGGAATTGTTACTGGATCAAATCCACCCAAGAGGGAAAACTCTAGGATGTGCTGCACAGGACTATGCCTCATCCTCTCAAGGCAAGAAAGTCAGAATATGGAAGGCATATGATGGCAGATTTCATGGACAGTGAATCTGGGCATAATAGATGAATTTAAGGGATCCTTTCTGAAGCTAGGACCAGGAGCCCTTAAAATACAGATGGGAAGGATGGGTGTCTAAAAGAATAAACACGTGGACAGGTGGGTAAGAAGCCCTGGGTGTTTCCACTAATGGCTTCCATTTCTTCAATGAAGGGCACACGTGAGGAGGGAGACAGCAGGGAACAGAGAGGGATGGGGAAAGTCCATGTAGAGAATGGAAGGGAAGGCTGCCTGGAAACACAGTGAAAACATTAAGGTTTAAATTTGCAAATGGCAAGGAGTGCATTTCACCACTGTCTATGTTTTAAAAATACCTCCATATACATATTTCCACTATCTTTTAGATTCTCCCATCCAGGTCATTACAGAGTACTGACTAGAGTTCCCTGTGCTATACAGTAAGTTCTTATTAATCATTTATTTTATATATAGTAATATAAAACAGGTTCACTTTGCTGTATACCTGAAATGAACACAATACTGCAGACCAACTATACTCCAATAAAAATTAAAAATAAATACAAACAATAACTCCATTATCATTATGAATAGTTCATTTATATTTTAACAAAGATTTTTAGCCCTAATTTCAGAGGATATTCAAAACCAAATTTTAGATATGAAACATTCTGAAATCTTTAATTACTTTAGTATTTTTTAAAATCTTAATAAAATATATCAAGCAAATTATCACATGAGTAAAAGAGACTAGATTTGGCCAGATACATCCCGAAGTTAAATAAAAGAAAATGAGAAAGTAAATAGAGTTTAAGTTCAACAACTTCTTCATTTAACTTTGCTTCACTCTGTTTCACTTTGAGATATTTAAGCACAACACAGTCAATAATATTTTGCTCTTATGCTTCAGGATGTGTCTTTAACAAGGGCAAGGGTTAATGCCTTTGCTAGCAGAGCTGAACAGTCTACTCCAGACTCACGAAGTCAACATCAATGTCCAATGAAATGTGATCAACTGTATGTGATTTAATAAATGTGTGATTTTGACATGTATGAAAAATATAAATGGATCATTAATTTTTTCAGGAGCTTTTAAAGCATTAAATGATACCAAAAAATGTTCTCACAAATGAAATGTGAGGACAGTTCAATTTAACTTTTATGATGTTGCATTTACCAACATTTTTCCCAGAAAATTAATTTCTAAAATGATAATTACCAAAGAAAAATACTGCTTAAAAAAAAAACTCCTTATATTCATTTTTTTCCAGACATAAACATAAGACCTAAAATGAAATCATACTGTCCCCATTTGTCCACAGCTCTGGGTTCCTTTGTCTTAAAAAAAAAAAGTCTGAATCTTTGTGATATTTGACAGTGGTCTAAAATGTTGATTCAGAACCTAATTCTATCACAAAATGTGTTACTTGGGCAACTGGTCAACCTCGCTGTGGGCTAGATCCCTGTCTTCAACTTTGAGATCATTATGAGGACTAAACAGGTACCCTAGGACTCTGCACAGAGGCCGACACAGGATGAGCTCAAGCACGTTAGACTGCTGCTTCTGTTCATCATTTGTATGGAGTCCACAGTGAACGGTGCTTCATCAAACAAGGACAAACATGGCCTGTGTAACTATGGATCACAGTCTGTGTTTGTTAACCTAGTTATTGTGGTTTCTATTCATGACAGAGTGGTAATATTTCTATCCCTGGGTCGGGAAGATCCCCTGGAGGAGGGCGTGGCAACCCAGTCCAGTATTCTTGCCTGGAGAATTTCCATGGACAGAGGAGCCTGGCGGGCTACAGTCCATGGGGTTGCAAGAGTCGGACACGACTGAGCGACTAAGCACAGCACAGGAGTAGAGGGTAGGCCATGGAGCATTCGGTGGCGGTGGCGGTTTAGTCGCTAAGTCGTGTTGCCATTTCCTTCTCTATGGGGCATTTAGAAATGGATTACAGCCAATTCTTGGATGAACCATTAAGGAAACTTCATACAGGGCTTCCAGGCAGCACTTAGTGGTAAAGAATCCACCTGCCAATGCAGGAGACATAAGAGATACGAGTTCAATCCGTGGGTCAGAAAGATCCCCTGGTTGGGGGCGGGGGGGGGCACATGGCAACCCACTCCAGTATTCTTGCCTGGGATTCATGGACAGAGGAGCCTGGTGGGCTACAGTCCATAGGTTTATAAAGAATCAGACACAACTAAAGGGACTTAGCACACAGAATACAACTAATTGGGGCTATGTATTTTTTTTAATTTTACAAAGAGAAGAAAGAGCATGAGTTATTCTATTAATTCCAAGTAGTAAAATTTAACATCTCTCAATATGCATTTTACACAACAAACTGTGGAAAATTCTTAAAGAGATGGGAATACCAGACAATCTGACCTGTCTCCTGAGAAATCTGTATGCAGGTCAGGAAGCAACAGTTAGAACTAGACATGGAACAACAGACTGGTTCCAAATAGGAAAAGGAGTACGTCAAGGCTGTATATCGTCACCCTGCTTATTTAATTTATATGCAGAGTACATCATGAGAAACGCTGGGCTGGAAGAAACACAAGCTGGAATCAAGATTGCTGGGAGAAATATCAATAACCTGAGATATGCAGATGACACCACCCTTATGGCAGAAAGTGAAGAGGAACTAAAAAGTCTCTTGATGAAAGTGAAAGAGGAGAGTGAAAAAGTTGGCTTCAAGCTCAACATTCAGAAAACGAAGATCATGGCATCTGGTCCCATCACTTCATGGGACATAGATGGGGAAACAGTGGAAACAGTGTCAGACTTTATTTTTGGGGGGCTCCAAGATCACTGCAGATGGTGACTGCAGCCATGAAATTAAAAGATGCTTGCTCCTTGGAAGAAAAGCTGTGACCAACCTAGACAGCATATTAAAAACCAGAGACATTACTTTACTAACAAAGGTCCATCTAGTCAAAGCTATGGTTTTTCCAGTAGTCATGTATGGATGTGAGAGTTGGACTATAAAGAAAGCTGAGCACTGAAGAACTGATGCTTTTGAACTGTGGTGTTGGAGAAGACTCTTGAGGGTCCCTTGGACTGCAAGGAGATCCAACAAGTCCATCCTAAAGGAACTCAGTCCTGAATACTCATTGGAAGGACTGATGCTGAAGCTGAGACTCCAATACTTTGGCCACCTGATGCAAAGAACTGACTCACTGGAAAAGACCCTGATGCTGGGAAAGATTGAAGGCGGGAGGAGAAGGGGATGACAGAGGATGAGATGGTTGGATGGCATCACTGACTTGATGGACATGAGTTTGAACAAACTCCAGGAGTTGGTGATGGACAGGGAAGCCTGCCGTGCTGCTGCAGTCCATGGGGTCACAAAGAGTCAGACACGACTGAGTGACTGAACTGAATAAGCATTTTAATTATTTAAAATTATGGTTATTTCAAAAATTGGGAGTCATGTTCAGTATGTTTTATAAATCCAAATGTGGTACTTATTTATATCAACTTTTATTCTAAATGTCAATAGTTTTCAAAATAACTCCAAAATGAAAGATATTCATTAAAATGTGCAAGTATCTATCCAGGATTAATCCAATACTTTAAGAAGAGTAAAAGAGGATACACAGCTGATCCTTAGACAATGCAAGAATTAGGGGTGCCAACCCCACACAGAAGAAAATTTGCATTTAAATTTACAGACCAGTCAGCCCTCTAGGAGGTTACGCATCTGTGATTTAACCAACTGCAGACTGTGTAGTAGTGTCGTATGTATTTAGTAAACAGTGAAAAAACAAGTGGAGGTGAGCTGTTCAAACCAGTGTTGTTCAAGAGTCAACTGTAATCTACTACGCACGGTCTTCAAGTTTTCCGTGTCATCATCTACATCACTCAGATACCCAGCCTCTGCTCAAAAAAGGTAACAGTAAGAGGAATCAAAGAAACTGCCTTAGGGACAGTAACTATAAATTGGGATAATGCGGAAACTAAAAAAAAAAAGCTAATGAGGCTATGATCACCAGAAAAGCACACGTACCTCCCCGACACTTATCTCCCCTCCACGCACTGGTCGGGACAAACCCTCTCCACTTCAGCAAGGTACTCCATATACAGTGTGTTCCTGCACCCACGCTGTGACAGATTGTTTCTTCAGCCTGGTGTCTGTCCTCTTTAGATCCTCACTCTTCCAAAATGGGCCAGAACTCACTGCCGTTTCAGAAGTTGGAATGCCTGAATCCTTTCATGCTACCCAAACCTTTTAAAAGGAAAAGGTGGCGGGGCGGGGCCAAGGGGGGTCTCCAGATCACAATCAGTCATGACCTAAAACACCTCTTCCCTCTTTTGCTCAGAAATGGACACGGGAAGGGGTGGTTAAATCTCAGACACGTCGGTGAAGGCCTGCAGGTGTCTCTGCTACCATCATTTAAATACAGAAATAGAACCAACCCACTTCAGCTTGTCTGGCTCTCAAGCTCCCTTCCCTGTGTCTAGCCCACAGCCGCACTGCAGGCTCAGCTGGTCTCCAGAGCTCTGTGAGCTGGGACCTGCGCGTTAATGTTCCGTTTCTGGTAAATCCATGTGTTTCCTGGTCATGGCACATTCTCCTGCCACCAGCAGGAGTGATCTTTCCCCTAGTTAGATCAGAGACGCAGATGATTCCGTTTAGATGATCACTGGGCTCCAGGGAAAGGAGAATTTTCAACATACTGGAGATCTCTGGAATATAGAATTATCAAAAAATTTGGACATTAAGGAAAGTATACCAAATGCGGAAAATTTTTAATTACTAGGTTCAACTACAGGGATTTGCTAATGTTTTTTAAATGACTGGTTTCTGTCCTTCCAGTGCTTCTATAAAATTTCATTAATCTAGAAAACGTTTGGAAGTATATTTTTAAAAATTTTAATTAGAGTATAATTACTTTACAATGTTGTATTGATTTCTGCCATACAACAGGAGTCAGTCATAACTATATATATAAATATATCCCCTCCCTCCTGAGCCTCCCTCTTGCCCCTCCCATTCCACCTCTCTAGGAAGCACATTTCTCAGTCTTTAGACCTATGGAGATTCTCCTGTCATCTTCTCATTACGGCTTCTTCCCATGACGGTGCAAGAACATGCTCTACATGGTTTGCAATCATCTGAAGTGTGTTGAGACTGACTTTACAATCCTATTCATAGTTAATGTCAAATAAAATTCTATATGTGCTCGGAAAGAATGGGTTATACAAAAAGTGTATGTAACATTCTATATACATCTATTAGGTTGAATTTGTTACTTATGCTCTTCAAATCCTCTACATATTTCTGAATTTTCTACCTGTCAGTTCTATCAATTATTCAGAAAGCTGTGCTCACTTCCCACAGGACTGTGACTTTGGCCGTTTTCCTGTGTCTGTATGTTTCCTATGTAATCACATGAGTCACAGAGCACCTAAGTTCTTTGCATTTGATGCCCTGAATCTTCTACCATTATGCAGTCCTTTTCTTCCCCTCTACTATGCCTTTTACCTTAATCTCTATTTTGTCTGCCATCAATATAGTTACATACCAGCTTTCTTTCAGTTAGAAAGAACCTGAAATATAACTTTCCATTCTTCTACTTTCTGTATCCTTATTTTTAAGATGCTTTTTGTCCACCTGGCATCTCATTAGCTTGGGTTTTTTTAATCTAATCTGACAACCTTTATGAACTGAATAACCTAGTCTATTTACATTTATTGTAATCACTGACACCTGGATTTATAATGATGTGACTCTGCATGTTTTTCCCGCCTCTTCTCTATTTTTCCTCTTCTGAGAAGACAATGGTGTTAAGGTTCATTCTCTTCTAAGTTTCTACCTTGTGTTCTTTGAGAATAATGACAAATTATTAGTAAATTATTAGGTAAATAAAATGATTCATCAATTTTTATTCTTATTATTTATATGCTTATTTTCTCAATGGGATTGGGATGATGTTTAACTTTACTAGTTAATAAATTCTAATGATTTTAGCTGATAGCAAAACACAGGACATAAAATCTTTATGAAATTTTGATACAACTACCATCTGGTCTTTAAGATTAACCAATCCATTGAAATACAAGGCTACCCATTTAAAAAGATGGCAACAGACTTTCAAAATAACTGCTCTTTAGGCAGTAACCAAGCTGCTTTCAAATTTGTTTTTATTCTTCTAGTTTTATATCTAGTGAAACTAGATAAAACTCTAGTTTCACTAGAGTAAATTATCACAAAATAAATGTCTACCGATCAGATATTACTGATCCTTGCAGCAACCAGCTGTCACTAATTGTGTTTACTATTCTATCATAATTCTCTTTAAGATCCAAACAAAAACCATTGAAGCCAAATTCCTCAGAAACAAAACAGTGTTATTTCACTTTTAATGGGGGAAAAATGAGTATTATAATTGTATCATTGATTTTTTTAAGTTTCAAGCAAACTACCATAGACTTGATCAGTTGTGAGATGTGAATAAACTGATACAAGGCTCTGCATTGTAAAATGAAGCAAAATTAACATGACACGTTGGGTGACTATAGAAGTAAAAGCTGGAACATCACGCGGAAAAGGCCATGGCTAACGGCCACGACTAGTAGTACACAATGAGACGCGGTCTTGTACTCTAGAAACTTTATCACAGCCCTAGAGTGTCTCAGGAAAGACGCCTCAGTCCAAACTTATAGTCTATCAGCTACATTAAGCAAAATGACATGTTGTCAATATTATTGGTAATTTACAAGAAAATAACACACAGATGACTAAACACTTAACTTTCCTTGTCCCTGTAACGTGTCCCCACAAGTGTGCTATACTAAAGAACTACAGTGGAGTAACAGCAGATGCTCAGCGGGGTAGATACGGAATCACACTGAAGACTCATTTACTGACTTCAGAAGACTTATCCATTTTCAGTATCAGAGTGCGCCTGTCCTCTCCAATAGACACTCTTAGCAGATAAGGCTCACAGGGCACTAACAAGCTCTTGTTGTCTGAGCTCACTGCTGGAGGGCATATGCGTATTTCCACTGTTACTACTTTTAGATCATGTTACTTGCCAGGCTGGGGGTGGGGGGTGGGGGGTCCTCTCACTCACCCCTTTAATCCATTACATACTAGTTGACTCAAAATAGTTTACTGTTCTCAAACCAAGGGCTACCCAGCAGGTGCTAGTGGTAAAGAAACTGCCTGCCAATGCAGGAGACACTGATTTGATCCCTGGATCAGGAAGATTCCCCCGGAGGAGGGCATGGCAACCCGCTCCAGTATTCTTGCCTGGAGAATCCCATGGACAGGGGAACCTGGCGGCCTGTGGTCCAGAGGACCAAAAGAGTCGGACTCGACTGAAGAAACCTAGCACACATACCCTCAGACTAAGCTTACTGTGGCTGGAGCACCTCATCTACACACCACCATCATGAGCTTACATCATCGTGCTCCATAAAAAGAGGGCACAAACGTGAGACGTAACGGAGAAGTCAGACTCCATCCTCCTCCTGCTACTTTATCTGACAATGCTCAAGGAGTAAATTCTCAACTCTACCAACAGGGAGCTCTCTAAGACGGAGCTTCTGGTCCCCAAGAGCAGATAAGACCTCACAGGCCACGTGCCCATACTGCTCACCTCCTGGTCCCCTAGCTGCTTCCACACAGCTGCTCCCTCACAGACACCCACCACTGCAGCGCCTGCCAGGACATCCTGGTCAGTCACACTCGGGTCCCAGGGTCAAGTGAAGCTCCGTCCTGCAGGAACCCAGAGTTCCTCCCCTACCCTGCTCTCCAGCCTCGGTGCCACTCACTCTCCTGCCTCAGAAGCTAGCGTCCTGTTCAGATAAGTCAGTCCAAGAGTGACTTTCCCCTTAAGTGAGACCCATCTCATCACAGAACCACAGGGCTCACGAAGCCCACGTCACACAGCTACAGGGAGGATCTTTTTCTTCTAAGTGCAACCACATGGCAGCTGAAGACTGCGGCAAGAGGCAGCAAAAGCAGTGAAGGCGCAGACACAGAAAGGAGATGGAGACATGCTGAAGCTCAAGCTCACGCTCAGGTTACTTCTGCCTAGGGGGCAAAGAGAGGGGGAAAGCAAGCCAGCCGTAAGTCTACAGTGACAGGCACAAAGCTGTAGGGAGTACCTTCCAAAGACAGGACAGAGGCTAACAATAGGGGAAACAAGGGGCAGAGCATCAACGTGCTCTGCTCTGTGAGGGGCTGACTCCACTGCACCTTAAAACTGGAACACTGCAGAGGAAGCTTCTGCGATTAACAATGCTGAAGGCAAAAGCTGCGCTCTACTCAGCACTTGCTGCCATGTCCCAGGCAGAGCACCTTTTATCACTTACCAAAAGTCATAATGGTGAATAATAAACATAGCAGCTTGCATTTACTGAGCTGTTCATCTTCAAAACAACTTTATGAGTTAGGTTCTAGCAGTATTCCAGTTTACAAGTGAAAAAGGCTGAGTTGGAGATTAATTTGCTTAAGGTCACACAGTTAATGTAGAGAAGCCAGGAACCAAACTCAGCGCACCTGAATTATACACTAAAACCTAAGTTCTTAAATGCTGGAGAGGATGTGGAGAAAAGTGAACTCTCTTGCATTGTTGGTAGGAATGTAGACTGATACAGCCACTGTGGAGAACAGTATAGAGACTCCTTTAAAACCTAGGAATAAAACCACCATATGACCCAGCAATCCCACTACTGGGCACATACCCTGAGAAGACCGTAACTGCAAAAGACACATGTACCGCAGTGTTCATAACGGCACCATTTCCAATAGCTAGGACATGGGAGCAACCGTCACGTCCACTGACGGATGAACGGGTAAGGAAAATGCAGTACAGACATACAACAGGGAATACTACTCAGCCATAAAAAACGGGTGAACCTGAGTCAGTCCCAGTGAGGTGGGTGAACCTAGAGCCTGTTATGTCAAATGAAGTCAGAAAGGGGAAAGCAAATATACTGTATTAACGTATATACATGGAGTCTAGACAAACGGTACCAACGCAGCTACTTGCAGGGAGGCAATGGAGACGCGATGCAGAGAACAGCCTTGTGGGCGCCGCGGGGGAGGGAGGGAGGAAGCCACACGGACACGCGCACACCACCCAGTGCGATGCCGACAGCGGTGCGAGGCCGCTGGTGGGACGGGCAGCCAGCCTGGCGCTCCGCGATGCCCGAGACGGATGGCACGAGGGGGGCAATCACAGGGAGGCGACGTGGGCATAACCATGGCTAGTCTGCACTGTTGTGTGGCAGAAACCAACACAACACTGTAAAGCGACTTCCCTCCAACTAAAAATAAATTTTTAAAAAACCTGAGTTCTTAAAAATTGTCCTATGCTGTCTCTAACATAAGCATGATTCTTTCCGTTTTTCACCATTGAGGATAATGTTTGCTGTGGGTTTGTCATATATAGCTTTTATTATGTTGAGGTACGTTCCTTCTATTCCTGCTTTCTGGAGAGTTTTTATCATGAATGGATGTTGAATTTTGTTAAAGGCCTTCTCTGCATCTATTGAGATAATCATATGGTTTTTATTTTTCAATTTGTTAATGTGGTGAATTACATTGATTGATTTGCGGATATTGAAGAATCCTTGCATCCCTGGGATAAAGCCCACTTGGTCATGGTGTATGATCTTTTTAATGTGTTGTTGGATTCTGATTGCTAGAATTTTGTTGAGGATTTTTGCATCTATGTTCATCAGTGATATTGGCCTGTAGTTTTCTTTTTTTGTGACATCTTTGTCAGGTTTTGGTATTAGGGTGATGGTGGCCTCATGACTTTAAAGATGAGAAAAATGTGGCGAGGTTAATGTCCCACAGTCTCACAGAAGCACAGTGCCGAGCTGGGATATGAACCTGCTTCGCCTTTATTACGACAATATACCCCTTCTCTCACTGAAACATTACACGTGTTTAAGTATTTATGAAGCAGGAGTCCTAGATTTAAGCTCAATCTCCATTTGTTTTCAAGGGCTCAATTCTACTTTCCAAAACAGGGGGAAAAAATTCCATAGTGTATGTGTGTAACAGGCTAGATACTAAGCTACACTCTAATGCATAAATTATTCCCTGGGAATTAATAAGGCACTTAAGAAACTTGTATTAACTCTTTCAGGCCACAGGGGTATCATCCAGTGAACTGAATTCTTCATTTACTAAAATGGTACCCGAGTGGTTCAGAAGCACATTAACTACCTCTGAGGGCATGGGGAGAAAAAACCTATAAAGCCATTTAGGAGTATAAACCAAATTCAGAATACAATTTAAAAACAAGCTATAGGGAGATACTGCTCTAGTGATGGGCCCTGGGTCCTCAAGAGTTTGGCAGAAATGAAACTAAAGGGAGGTTGTAAATACCTAGGTCTTTTGGACAGAAAACCACCTTGGACAGAGCGTCTCGGCTACACTTGACTGTAGCCATCAGAGGACAGACAGGAGGAGAAGTCGACACTTGACCGTAGCCATCAGAGGACAGACGGGAAGAGAAGTCGACTTGCTCCTGTTTCAGCAGGCCCTTTCGGCAGCGGCTCTGGGAGAGTCGCCAGCCATCCAGCCGGCACCATCTCCCCACTCTCTCCCCCAGCTCCCCCACGTGGGGGCGCGGCCCTGTCACAGCCTGCCTGCCGGCAGCAGTCCTCCTGGGCCAGCGCTCGCGAGGCTCCAGCCTAGCGCTCACTGCGCACGCTACACGTTTGCCGCTGTTCAGTCGCTCGGTCGTGTCCGCGTCTGACTCTCCGCGACCCTATGGACTGTAGCGCGCCAGGCTCCTCTGTCCATGGGTATTCTCCAGGCAAGAATACTGGAGTGCGTTGCCATGGCCTCCTCCAGGGGATCTTTCCAACCCAGGAATCAAACCAGGGTCTCCTGCATTGCAGGCAGAGTCTTTACTCAAGACAAAACAAGCACTACCAATGTCGCATTAAATCCGCTCTTTAACCCATAAAGCAACTGCGCCATGTACTACAGAATGTCACATGACTTCCTTCAAATATTATCAGGGTAGTACAAAACAGCTATTAATACAGGAAAAGCAAGAACATAAGAAATCAGTGTTGGCTGGTGCAACTGGAGAGGAATTGCTGGAAAGAGTGAGTCTGTGAGGAAAACCACAACTTAAAGAAGGCAGGCTAACATCAGATCACGGCAATAACAAAAAGATCAGAAGCAACAGTGTGAACGAATGAGCAGAACGAGAAGACAGTCTTGCAGGGAGCAGCAAACAAAGAATTCCACTGCAGACTTCAGTATCTGAAGAGAAATTTTTTCGTTTCTTTAGTAATCAATAGACTGGTGGCTGCCAGAAGTAGGGGGTAGATGAAAGGCACAAAGGTGATCAAGAGATTCAAAAATTCCACTCAGAAGTCCTGGAGTTGTAATGTATGGCATGGTGACTATATAATTCAGTACTGTGTATTCTGAAAGTTTCAAGTGCAAGTGGTTAATGGACTGAACGTAAAATGAGAAATAGAAGACCAAGGATAATGCCAAGGTCCTGGGCCTAAGTTACTGGATAAATTATGTCATTGACTAAGATAGAGGACACTGGGTAAAGGGAAGAATTGGGAGAAGGAAAAAAAACTTGGTTTTAGACTGATCTGACATGTCTAAGAGGAATCAATGTAGGCCTCTGGGGAAGATTAAGGCTAGAGATATATTCGGCAGGTGATTACCCACAGTCAGCTCAGTCATTCAGTTGTGTCTCTTTGGGACCCCATGGACTGAAGCATGCCAGGCTTCCCTGTCCATCACCAATTCCCGGAGCTTACTCAAACTCATGTCCATTGACTTGGTGATGCCATCCAACAATCTCATCCTCTGTCATCCCCTTCTCCTCCCACCTTCCGTCTTTCCCAGCATCAGGGTCTTTTCAAATGACTCAGCTCTTCACATCGGGTGGCCAAAGTACTGGAGTTTCAGCTTCAGCATGAGTCCTTCCAGTGCATATTCAGGACTGATCTCCTTTAGGATGGACTGGATCTCCTTGCACTCCAAGGGACTCTCAAGAGTCCTCTCCAACACCACAGTTTAAAAGCATCAATTCTTGGGCACTCAGCTTTCTTTACAATCCAACTCTTACATCCATACATGACTACTGGAAAAACCATAGCTTAGACTAGACAAACCTTTGTCAGCAAAGTAATGTCTCTGGTTTTTAATATGCTGTCTAGGTTGGTCATAGCTTTTCTTCCAAGGAGCAAGCGTCTTTTAATTTCATGGCTGCAGTCACCATCTGCAGTGACTTTGGAGCCCAAGAACATAAAGTCTCTCACTGTTTCCATTTTTTCCATTGATTACCCACAAAGAGAGAAGGAAAACAGGGCTAAGCCCTGAAGCCAGGAGAGGATTCAACAAAGGAAAGAGAGACGGCTTCAGTCAGTGAGACAGGAGACGGGAAGGTCCCAGACTCTGAAGAAAGGTTTCAAGAAGTTCAGAGGACCCTGCCGGTCTCAAGTGCTTGCGAGGCCAATTCTGGAGTCTCAACAGTGTTTTTATCTCCCTCCTCACGCTTACTCTCTTCACTTTCTGGACTCCAATTCTAAGAATCTCTGTGCTCCTAGGAACTTTGCTGACTCGTGCCTCCTTTTTCCTACATTCTTTAAGGGTTGCAAGCTCCTCACAGTAATTTGAAAGGGACAGGAAAGAAGACAGAAGAATGATTAAGTTCACACCACAACTTTTTCTTTCTCGCTTGGACTATAGTACCCGCTAAGATTAAAAGGGACCAGAGTGAAGTGGAGCAGAAATTGACACTTCAAGGACCAGAAGACTCACCCAATCAAGGACAAGTGAAAGGACAGTAGAGAATTTTGAGGAACCAGGTCGAGTTAGAAAACACACACCTACGGAAAACACCGTACACTGACTCACTCAGAGCTCCTCCAGCCTTCTTACTAACAATGCAGAGAGACGTCTAATTCCCTGTAATAAATCTCTTCCTGTTTGAACTAGTAAGAATTAGACTCTATTCTCTACAACTGAATCCTGACCAATACAAGCACTCTTCAAAGTTGTTCTGACTCACTCCAAAGTGCTCAGCAATGTGGCCACAAGAGAGGATAAAGTGAGATTATCTTGGTGGTAGGGATTTGCATGTCAGGAGAGATTTTAAAAGTAAGAGATCCCAGATATCCAACAAGTGGTTTCTGAGCATCAGGATTTTGCCAGGAACTGGCCCCATTGGCTCTGTGCATTTTGACCTTCATTAGGAATTTGGCACCCTCAAAGCAACTGAACCACAGCTCCCAATTTCTTAACAGGTCTGAACTCATTCACAGAGCTCCCACGTGGGAGAATGACATAATCAAATGCCCTGCCCGAAGCAGCACCCTCTTCCTATGTTGGCAATGCCCTTATAAAAGAGTATGACATACTGACAAGGAGAAACAGAATAGCCTTTTCTGGACAGTGAAGCCTAGTCCCCAGGCTCAATTTAGCCTTCAATCCTAATCAGTGGTAATGTCAAAGTGGTAAGCTTTAACTTAAAATGCTAATATTATTTAGGTACCTTGTACGGACCTAACAGAAGCAGAAGATATTAAGAAGAGGTGGCAAGAATACACAGGAGAACTGTACAAAAAAGATCTTTATGACCAAGATAATCACGATGGTGTGATCACTCACCTAGAGTCAGACATCCTGGAATGTGAAGTCAAGTGGGCCTTAGAAAGCATCACTACAAAGCAAGCTAGTGGAGGTGATGGAATTCCAGTTGAGCTATTTCAAATCCTGAAAGATGATGCTGTGAAAGTGCTGCACTCATTACGCCAGCAAATTTGGAATACTCAGCAGTGGCCACAGGACTGGAAAAGGTCAGTTTTCATTCCAATCCCTAAGAAAGGCAATGCCAAAGAATGCTCAAACTACTGCGCAATTGCACTCATCTCACATGCTAGTAATGCTCAAAATTCTCCAAGCCAGGCTTCAGCAATATGTGAACTGTGAACTTCCTGATGTTCACGCTGGTTTTAGAAAAGGCAGAGGAACTAGAGATCAAATTGCCAACATCCGCTGGATCATGGAAAAAGCAAGAGAGTTCCAGGAAAACATCTATTTCTGCGTTATTGACTATGCCAAAGCCTTTGACTGTGTGGATCACAATAAACTGTGGAAAATTCTGAAAGAGATGGGAATACCAGACCACCTGACCTGCCTCTTGAGAAACCTATATGCACGTCAGGAAGCAACAGTTAGAACTGGAAATGGACCAACTGACTGGTTCCAAATAGGAAAAGGAGTACATCAAGGCTGTATCTTGTCATCCTGCTTATTTAACTTATATGCAGAGTACATCATGAGAAACGCTGGACTGGAAGAAGCACAAGCTGGAGTCAAGACTGCCAGGAGAAATATCAATAACCTCAGATATGCAGATGATATCACCCTTATGGCAGAAAGTGAAGAGGAACTAAAAAGCCTCCTGATGAAGGTGAAAGAGGAGAGTGAAAAAGTTGGCTTAAAGCTCAACATTCAGAAAACGAAGATCATGGCATCTGGTCCCATCACTTCATGGGACATAGATGGGGAAACAGTGGATACAGTGTCAGACTTTATTTTTTGGGGCTCCAAAATCACTGCAGATGGTGACTGCAGCCATGAAATTAAAAGACACTTGCTCTTTGGAAGGAAAGTTATGACCAACCTAGATAGCATATTCAAAAGCAGAGACATTACTTTGCCGGCTAAGGTCCATCTAGTCAAGGCTATGGTTTTTCCAGTGGTCATGTATGGATGCGAGAGTTGGACTGTGAAGAAAGCTGAGTGCCGAAGAATTGATGCTTTTGAACTGTGGAGTTGGAGAAGACTCTTGAGAGTCCCTTGGACTGCAAGTAGATCCAACCAGTCCATTCTAAAGGAGATCAGTCCTGGGTGTTCTTTGGAAGGACTGATGCTAAAGCTGAAACTCCAATACTGTGGCCACCTGATGTGAAGAGCTGACTCATTGGAAAAGACCCTGATGCTGGGAGGGATCGGGGGCAGTCGGAGAAGGGGATGACAGAGGGCAAGATGGCTGGATGGCATCACCAACTCAATGGACATGAGTTTGTGTGAACTCCAGGAATTGGTGATGGACAGGGAGGCATGCTGTGCTGCAATTCATGGGGTCGCAAAGAGTCAGACATGACTGAGCGACTGAACTGAACTGACTGAACTGAATGATATGCTGCTGCGGCTGCTAAGTCGCTTCTGTCATGTCCGACTCTGTGCAACACCACAGACGGCAGCCCACCAGGCTTCGCCATCCCTGGGATTCTCCAGGCAAGAACACTGGAGTGGGTTGCCATTTCCTTCTCCAATGCATGAAAGTGAAAAGTGAAAGTCAAGTCACTCAGTTGTCCGACCCCATGGACTGCAGCCTACCAGGCTCCTCTGTCCATGGGATTTTCCAGACAAGAGTACCGGAGTGGGTTGCCATTGCCTTCCCCATTCTAGGGTCTAGAAATATATTATTTCTAAAACAAATGGTAAATTTGTTTTTCCAAATAGATAACAGATTCCATTATCATTCCTTTATAATTACTGACTTCACTTTGAAAGAGTTATTATTAATACATATTAGAAATGTGAAGGAAGGCAATTTTTAAGTTCCTGAATCCTACTGAACCATATCCCTTTTGCCCACAAAACAAAAATTTATATCTACACAAGATAAAATGTCAGAATAACAGGAAGACTGTGAGAACAATTCACAGCACTGACATTAAAGGATGGAACCCTGCTAGGAGTAATTTGTACAACTTTAGTCATACTTATCAGTAAGCCATGCCCTGTACATTAATTATCCAGAAAAAAGAGATTTAAAACTACAATAAAGAAAAAAAAATTTTAACTTTCTGCAGATGACCAAAAATAAATCGGTTTAAAATCTCAAACAACTTCAGTATCAACTAGTGTTAGTCAAAAATGTCAGAGGTATTAACTTTAAAGATAAGTTTGGATAATGTGGTTTTTAATCTGCAATAAATTCATAACCATCTTAGCTTTAAAAAAAAAAGAGGCTTACTGCTAATCAAAATAAAACATGAGAAAGCCACATTCTCAAACTAAAAATAGATTTTTTTTAGTACCTATAAAGTAAGTAACAACAAATGTTTTACCATAAATATGCAGAACTACACAGCAAGGTCACATGTTATGAAATGTTGATCAATGTTATGAAAATACCTTTAAAATGCTGCCAAGTAAAACATCTAAGTCAACTTAGTTGACACTGCCTTAAAATAGCCTGCATCTAAGATGTTCAAGGAGGGTTTGAAAGAAACATGTTGCACCAGTATCCAAAGGGAAGGTGTTCCACCAAGCAAGTTCACCATCTAAAAATGTATGTTGAGATACGACACCAGAAGTACAAGAAACAAAAGAAAAAGATAAATCGGACATCAAAACTTACCACTTCTGTGCTTCAAAGAACACCATCAAGAACGTGAAAAGAAAGTCAAAGAACGGGAGAAAATACTTGGAAATCATATACTGGTTAAGAATTGTCACAACTCAGAAATAAGTAATTTTAAAATGTGCGAAGAATCCAAATACACATTTCTCTAAAGATATGTAAATGACCAATAAGCACATGAAAAGAGGCTCAACCTCACGAGCAATCAAGGAAACACAAGTCAAAACCACGATGAGATACCACTTCCACTTCTAGCGCGGCTATAGTTTATTTTTTTAAGTGGAAAATGACAATTGCCAGCACAGATCTGGGGAAGTTAGCAGCTCACATACCGTTGGTGGGAATTTAAAGTGATGCGGCCACTTTGAGATCAGCCTGGCAGTTCTTCAGTCATCACACGACACAGAAATTCCATTTCTAGGTACACACCCAAGAGGAAAGCAGACACAGCCACACAGAAAGTTGTATGGCAGCATCATTCATAACCACCAAAAATTCAAAAATTTGTCCATCAGCTGATGAATAGATAGATAAAATGTGTCATCTCCATACAGTGAAATACTATTCAGCTATAGAAAAGAATGAAGCTCTGATACAAGTTACACAGACCTTGAAAATATGATGCTAAATGAAAGAAGCCAGACACAGAAGGATCACATATTGTATGACTCTGTTTATATCAGATGTCCAGAACAGGCAAATCTATAGAGACAGAAAGTAAATTAGTAAATAATCTAACTGCTATTTAGGTGAGACCACCCACCACCCCACTGCCCACCCAGGACTCTAAGGATGGAGGGATTACAGCTAAGGAGTGTGAGGTTTTTTTTTAAGGGTGACGAAAATGTTCTAAAACTGACTGCTGATTGGTTGTACAACTTTGACTATACTAAAAGCTGTTGAATTTTACACTTTGAGTGAATTATATGGCATGTAAATTATGTATCAATAGAGACATTTAATTTTACAAGTGTATGAACAAGGAGCTCACAATGGAGAGGAGAGAGAATCTGTTTCTCTCCAGTGTCATAAGAGTGCCTCAGGAAGGTAGTTCAAAGACATGGGAGCTGAGAACCTACGTGAATACCAACCACTGTCTGCAACATGGAAAATGGCCTGGCTCACACTAAGTTTTTTCAGCTCGACATTAACAAGATATGAATTAATTTCAATGAAAAAGTAAAACATACCTGCATAAATAATACCTAGCAGCAGCAAGAGAGGGGATAAGTAGCATTCATGAACACAGTAAGTAGACAGACTGGTGAGGCCTGCTTGGGAATTCAACACTATCAGTATGTTTAGAGGTGCATATCCAGTATTTTCATGGTAAGAATCTACTTTTTGGATTTTCTTGCAAAAAATGTCAAACTACACACAAAGATATTCAGTACGTGATCATGTCTAATAAAAAAATTAAAAAAAAAAAAACTAAAGGTCCATCAAGGACCATCCATGAAAGTTATGATACCTCTTGAACACTACTACACAGTGACGGCAAGATCTATGTGTACATTTCTGGGAAGATTTCTAACACATATGTGAAACAGTAACGGCCAGTGTTGCTTGGCCACTGAATCACGTCCGACTGACCCTTTTGCAACCGCATGGACTGTAGTTTGCCAGGATCCTCTGTCCGTGGGATTTCCCAGGCAAGAATACTGGAGAGGGTTGCCATTTCCTTCTCCATGAGATCTTCCCAACCCAGACACAGCAGGCAGATTCTTCCCACTGAGCCACCAGAGAAGCCCAAAGGTCGTTATAGAGAATATACAATCCTACGTTATAGAGAATATACAATCCTATTTGTATTATTTTTTTAAGACATATAAGCTAACATGAAAAAATATTTTGAGGGTTAAAAATACACACACACAAATTTTAGTAACAGTTATCTTTGAGTAGATTAGGGAAGGGAGACTTTTTTTAAACATATTTTTCTGCTGCTTGATTTTTTTTTTTCCAACCAGGTGAGTTGTTTTTATAAATACATTTTTAAACCACACTACCTTTTGGTGTGATGTTCGGTGGGTGGCTTACAATATAAGCAACCTAGATCACTTGAACTAGAATGCTAGCATGATCTAAAATGAGATCATCATCACTTACAAGTAACTTCAATATATATGCCCAAAAGAAAATTCAGAGGGTTCATGAATGTGGACCTTCCAACAGGCCTGATTCTGTTCTATGATACATTACTTCATTTCAAATAATTCAAAATAGCATTATAATGCACTGATCAGACTAGCTGAAGTGAAAACATCTTGAAATATGTTGCTTGCCTCTGGAAGACATCTCTTTGTTAAACATCTATAATATTTCAGCTATACACTTCAACATTATTCTTCCCATTTTCAGAAGAAATGTACTGAATAATAATACTATAACACGTACTGAATAATAATACTATACTTGTAGCATGTTATTTTCAGGCAATCCTATTCTGAATGTTCTACATCCTAACCTTATTTTCATAGCCTCCAAAGGATAAATGGGGGAACTTATTATCATCCTCTTTTTACACACACATAGTGATCAGGTACCAAAATACACAGTACATCATTTAATGTATGAAAAAACAGCCATTATATTACAGGTACAGAAAGTCTTTGGACCAGTGTTTTAGAATTCAGATTTCTTTGGGTTTTAGATCAGTAATACTATAGCAGTACACAACACACTCTGGGGTATGGCAGAGCACAATATAATCGAACACATTACTGTTTCTGCAAAGAAACGTATGAATACTCACACCAAGGGGGGTAAATAAAGACATACCCGTTCAGGTCAAGCTTCGCCTCCAATGAGTTATAAAAAATATTTCAAAACTGTATGCTGAAGTGATGGATGTGGAATTCTGGGCCTATACTGGGCAGTTCTCTAGCTGGAAAATTTTTTCTACGGAAGAGTATTTTCTTGTATGGCAAAATCACTTCAAGCCTCAGAGTTAAGTCCTCTCTTGGAGAGAGGGGTGTATCGGGTGTATGCCCAACCAAGATCATCTCAGGTTTTCCTGGAAACTCAAAAGCATCACGTAACTAATCACTTGGTTTCTTTTATCAGCTGTGTATAAACAAAATCAGTAAAATCCGAGGAGGAGAGCCAGAGAGGAAATATCATTTATTGCTACTTAATTAGCAGCTTCTTCCTCTTTATCTCCCCAAAACCCTTCCACATGACAGATCGGCAGAGTTACCCCCATTCATCAGCTTCTTTCCTCAGTTTTGTCTTCTCCAAACTAAAGATGCCCACCAGGCTCCTTCAACCATCCTCTGTGTGACATTATTCCAAAGTTTTTTCCACATTGATCACTCTCTTGAGGGCACGCTCATTTGTCAACATCCTGAAGATGTCATACCCAGGACCAAATGCTGACGTTATCTGACCAGCACAGAGTCTAGTCTTTCCTGGAACCGAGTATTATCTTTACTTCTAACATCTTAAGATTACTAAACCTAAGTGCTAAATCACACTAATGCAACTGGTATAAATTGAGAGAGAGAAGATCAACTAATTCACTACTAAATTAAAACGTAGAACCACTTGGCACCCAACATGTATGTAAAAGGATACTCATTCTCAGTAACAGAGATGTCAACCAAAATGAGGTATTAAATAATAATTTGACACAGATTAAATAATAATGTTTGGAACATGCTTCAAATGCACAGAGGGAAGGAAGCAAGTGGGATGTTGATGCAACAAGATTAGCCATGAGCTGAAATCACTAGGTGAAAAAACTGGGTGTTAGGTGCATATTCTCACATGCTAGCAAAATAATGCTTAAAATTCTCCAAGCCAGGCTTCAGCAATACGTGAACCATGAACTTCCAGATGTTCAATCTGGTTTTTGAAAAGGCAAAGGAACTAGAGATCAAATTGCCAACATCCACTGGCTCATGGAAAAAGCAAGAGAGTTCTACAAAAACATCTATTTCTGCTTTATTGACTATGCCAAAGCTTTTGACTGTGTGGATCACAATAAACTGTAGAAAATTATGAAAGAGATGGAAATACCAGACCACCTGACCTGCCTCTTGAGAAACCTGTATGCAGGTCAGGAAGCAAGTTAGAACTGGACATGGAACAACTGACTGGTTCCAAATAGGAAAAGGAGTACGTCAAGGCTGTATATTGCCACCCTGCTTATTTAACTTACACATAGTATATATCATGAGAAATGCTGGGCTGGATGAAACACAAGCTGGAATCCAGATTGCCGGGAGAAATATCAATAACCTCAGATATGCAGATGACACCACCCTATGGCAGAAAGCGAAGAAGAACTAAAGAGCCTCATGATGAAAGTGAAAGAGGAGACTGAAAACGTTGGCTTAAAGCTCAACATTCAGAAAACTAAGATTATGGCATCCAGTCCCATCACTTCATGGGACATAGATGGTGGAACACAGAGTCAGACTTGATTTTTCTAGGCTCCAAAATCACTGCAGATCGTGATTGCAGCCATGAAATTAAAAGATGCTTGCTCCTTAGAAGGAAAGTTATGACCAACCTAGACAGCATATTGAAAAGCAGAGACATTACTTTGCCAACAAAGGTCCATCTAGTCAAGGCTATGGTTTTTCCAGTGGTCAGATATGGATGTGAGAGTTGGACTGTGAAGAAGGCTGAGTGCCAAAGAATTGATGCTTTTGAACTGTGGTGTTGGAGAAGACTCTTGTGGGTCCCTTGGACTACAAGGAGATCCAACCAGTTCATTCTAAAGATCAGTCCTGGGTGTTCATTGGAAGGACTGATGTTGAAGCTCCAATACTTTGGCCACCTGATGCGAAGAGCTGACTCATTGGAAAAGACCCTGATGCTGGGAAAGATTGATGGCAGGAGGAGAAGGGGACGACAGAGGATGAGATGGCTGGATGGCATCACTGACTCGATGCACATGGGTTTGGGTGGACTCTGGGAGTTGGTGATGAACAGGGAGGCCTGGCGTGCTACAATTCATGGGGTCCAAAGAGTCAGACACAGCTGAGTGACTGAAATGAACTAAACTGAACTGAGGTGCATATTCTAATCTTGGACATATTTACATTTTAAAATGCAAGTTAAAGCAATAAAAATGAAAGATAAACTGGAAAAAAAGAAGCCATCCATTTGCCTATTTCTGATTTATAATAATCAAAAAAGACCAACAAAGCAGTGTTGGTGAGAAGATGTAGAAATGAGGACTTAGTGAGGTGTGAATTAATACCACCTTCTCAAGGGCAGCCTGGTGATACAGAGCAAAATGGAAATGCTCTGGGATGCAGCTACCCTACTCCAAGATATTTACAGACAACTAGGAAAACATATATACCCAACCATATTCACCACATTATGATTTAATATGGAGAAGAATGAAAACAACTTCAATGCCTATTAATCAGAGTGAAGGAAAATCTGACTCACACTGGAGGAGAATGCACTCACCCATTGAAAATAACGGTGCATGTCTATATTTACACGTTTGAAAACACATTGTTGGGTGAAAGATAACAAAAAACATACACTTTGACCCCACTTCATTGGGGATATGTATACTTTCCATATGTATGTAAGCACAGAGAGATACCTAGAAACAAGGGCACCAAAATGCTAACAGCCATTATCTCTGTGGAGGAAGATTTCTGTTGATCTTTACTTTCTTTTCTTCTCCAGTTTAATGTTTACTTTCTTTATAGTTGTCCACACTCGACTTTTTTTAATGAACAAGTCACATTTTTACAAATCCTAAGCCATCGGGGGTGGAAAAGCTAAACCACATTATCATTGTTACATGAAGAGGTATTTGACAAGACACATAAATGCCGAAGTAATTTTCACTTTGGTGGCTCCTTCTCCTAAGTGAGAATGTATATGGATACAGCCAAGCAAGGCGGCCTCTCTCAGGTCTCTCAAATGGAATATATGTAACTCATGCAATCTAGCCACAACTTTTAAAAGCCTGCCACTTTTATCATAGCCACCACCTGTAAGATCATCCTGCTCACAAAAACTTAGTTGAACAAAACATAAGAAATTCAAGAGGTCTGAGAACTATTCATGTATATTTTTAAAATGTGTAAGACATTACTCAGCAATGGTTATAGTACTATTTCATAGCTATATAAAACTATATTATTTAGCAAAATTAATAATTTTACACAAGAAGCTGGCTTATTTTGCTGATATGCATTTTAATCCATCAGTTCTATAATGGAAATAGTTATTCTCATATTCTATCATCTACAATAAAAATCATTTTGGTCCCTGGGAACCAGGATTACACAAAAAGAGCTTCTTCATATGATTATAATAAAAAGAGCTTTAAGTGTAACATCAAAATTCCCAATTTAAGATGTATTGATATTTTTCTTTTAAAGTTCATATTTTTTTAATATTAAGGAAAATAGATAAAATTACTTATGTCATGTGTAGATATATGCAATAAATAATCCATGAAGTTAGAGAAATACACAGTTATAGGTTAAGATGATACATACAAAGGTCAGGATATTATACATAAGACTGGGAATGTTATATGTAACTAGAAAAATAAACTATTGATTACTCAGATTATGAATCCTCAGTATCAGTATTTATGATATATCTATCACTTTAAGTAGTCAGATTTCTACCTTAGAACACCGTATCAGAATCTGTGGCTTAACACGGACCTGTGACACTTAAGCATCACCCAACTGTGGATGAGTAAAGAAGGTTAAGAAGCTGTCTTTCCCAAAGGGGCCAGGATTCTTTTGGCAATGCAGAGAATAAATAAAGCTCTGAGACACACGAACTAATAGATATGCCATTATCAAAGTCTTATCACAGCATGCAGGGCTTGAATATAGCTTCCTAAAATTTGTTCCTAAAAAAGAAAAGTTCTTTTTTCCTAAAAAAGAAAAGTTCTACATGGAAACTTGCCGTATGTTAAAATAGAAAAATTTAGTTTGGAAAAAGGACTACCTTTTCAACACTGGCTCCTAAGAATGTTCAAACATAAATTCTATAATTTTTCCCTTTTCTATTTTCTAAGCACTGGTTTAACAAAATTATAGAAGAGAAGAACTAAAATCTCTGGTCTTAGAAATAAAATACAAAAACCAACCGCCACTTCACATTGACCTCATTAGGTTGACTTTCCTAAAGAACAGTTTTCCAGTTTCTATTTTACACTTGATCTTAGCCAAAAGGCCGAACAACAATTCCAGTTTCTAACCTAACAGTAAAAAGAGCCTACTACTACTTAGAGTGCAAAGCCCATTTTTATAAGTAAAAGTCAGTGGTACAATGAGAGTTTATTTCTTATTACCAAAAGGGTAAGGAACCTAGCCCCACATCACCTCTGGTCACTAAGCCCCATCCTCTGCAGCAAACAGACTTGCAAGAGCAGCCTCCTAACTATGATCCCATGCTCCAAACAGTTTAAGGGTTACCTTTTGTACCTGCTTCTTTTAAAAGTTTTTTTTTAACTGATTATATAAACAAAAAGTTCTTCAGACTAATAGGCAAGCAAAACACTGCTTTCAAAGGGACCAGAGGACAGTCAGGCTTCTGGAACGCGGGTCCATGTTCTAATATTTTGATCTGGATGTTAATTACATGTGCTTGTTCCATTGGTGAACATTTATCTAGTGATATATTATTTGTGTACCTTTCTGTAGGTTTATTTCAATAAGACGCTTACTTTAGAAAACCAATATTATGCTTATAATCGGAACAACCTACTCAATTATTTCAAACGCTGAAGGAGAAGAAAGGCAGGAAAAGCAACCTGAATCTAAAACTGAAATTGAGGAAAGAAACATGAACTCATCCCCTAGAACAGTGCATACTAGATTCCATTATGGGGACCAACAGTCCATTTAGCCTCATTTCTCTCAAGCTTATTTCCACATCGTGAGCTGCGTCACATGACTAAACTCCTTGTCACAAAGGCAGCAACAGGACACCAAGGGGCCTGAAGAAATGGAAACAGGTCACATAAACCCTCACGTTAAAAGGCAGGGAAAGACATACTTTTCTGGCCAAAGCAGAACCCTTACCCAATCTGTCAAAACATCACTAAACTTGGAGCACTGCAGTAGGCAGAATCCCAAAAATGCGCCCCCCCCCCCCCCACACCACCACCCTCTGGAATCTTAGAGCACTGTGACGTGCACAGACAGGGAGACTGTCCCAGCGAGAGCCTGATCTGGGCACATGAGCCCCGGAAAGCAGAGCTGCTCTGGCTGAAAGCAGCAGTGAGAGATTTTCAGAGAATGAGAAGGATTCGGTATGCCGCTGCCGGTCTAAAGGTGGAGGGGCTGTACAAGGAAGGCCTCTAGAGCAGAGGGTGGCCCCAGCCAACATGCAAAAGGGACCTCGGCTCTACAAGCAAAAGGAACGGGAGTGATCAACAGCTGAAAGAACTCGGCAGGACGCTTTCCTCTAGAGTCTCCAACTATGTTATGAGCCACGTGAAGGTTGGCCCATGTTAACCACACCATTTCTTCCTACCTTTTACAGCAAGATCTGGAAATTCCATAAGCACAGGCATAAATGTTGGTAAAGGAAAACTGTACAACATATTCATTCACTCAACAGGTATTTTTTGGGGTTCCTATTATATATTGGGCACTGCACCAGGAGTAAGGAATATAATAATAAAATAACCCTGTCTTTTGAGGTTCTCGGCCTGGTGAAGAGAGACTGACTTGATCGACTATAACGAGGACAGTGCAGAGGTGGGGAGACGCACAGGATGCTGTGGAAACCAAGGCGCTTCTCCGTCTGGAGGACACGGAAACCCGAAAGGCAGTGATAACTGAGCTAAGGCTCAAGGAATAAGCGCAAGTGTGCCTGGCCACAGGCAGGGTGAGAGGGAGGGGCTAGGAGAAAGTGTTTAGGACGTTCCCTGTGGACCTGCAAAAACAAAGGAGGTGAAAGCAACACAGATGGGGAGAAGGGAGCAGAAGGCTGGGACTACTGCAACTCAATATTCTGAGGGGCCAACTGTGCCCCAGGAAGAGATGACACAGCGGAGGGAGACGCGGCCCAGACCATGCAGGTCTCCCCGGTAAGAGCCGCTGTCAGCAGAGATTCGTGGGGAGGTTTGTTCTAGAAGCCGTGTGGAGGATGGATTTGACCAAGGACTGGGCAGAAAATTCAGTAAGAATGACAACAGATTTTAGAAATACTTAGAGAAGAAAACCCACAGGATTTTAAAACTGACTGTAGGTAAGGGATGGAATGCCAAGGGATGGGGCAAGAAGGAAGAGGGAGACTCAAGGTGAATCTTAGGTCTCTAGCTGAGGTGACTCAGTGGACAATGGTGACACCAAGACATGGAAAGTACTGGCTGAATCTTAGACTAGGTTACAGAAGAACAAAAGAACCGGCTGAAAAACATTCGGTGGTGTCTAGAGGCAGGTGAAGAGCTTTCAGTGCTGGATGCAGCTTGGACTATCTGGAATAAAGACTGAAAATGGAACCCAAGTAACTAGGGAACAGGTTGAATAAACGGCAGTATATCCATATAGCGAGGTACTATTCAAAGAGGGGGGCAGTGAGGGAAGGAGAGAGAACCCCTATGTACCTATATAGATTGATTTCTAGATTATATTGTTAGGTCGAAAAAATTAAGTTACAAAAAAACATTTAAAAGAAACTAGCAAGAAAATGGGAGAAAATACACAAATCATATCTGGTAAGGGTGCGGATAGAATTTAGAAGAACACTCACAGCTCAACAAAGAGACAATGCAGCTTAAAGGTGGACAAAGAACTGGAGACATTTCTCCAAAAACGACACACAAATGCCCAGTGATTTTACAGAAAGATGCTTAGCGTCATTAACTATTACAGAAATGTAAATCAAAACCACAAAGACATACTACTTCAAACTTACCAGGATTGCAAAGAAAAGAAAGAACAGCAAGGCTTGGCAGGGACGTGGCACATTGCTGGTGGGGCTCTCGAGTGGCTCAGCCATTGTGGAAAGCAATTTGGCAATTATTCAAAACATCAAACATAGAAACATCACACAACCCAACACTTCCACTCCTAGGAATATACCCAAAAGAAATGAAAGTACTCAGACACATGTTCGTACATTTTCACAGCTACATGAGGCACAACAGCCAAAAGGCGGAAACAATGCAAACGTCCATTAATGGAAGAATGGATAAACACGTTACGGCACACACGTAAAAATGGACTACTACTTAGCCTGTAAAATAAACGGAGTGCTCTTAAAAAGCGAGGAATAAAACCACCATATGACCCAGCAATCCCACTCCTGGGCATACACCCTGAGGAAATCAGAACTGAAGAAGACACGTGTACCCCAGCGTTCACTACAGCACTGTTTACAATAGCTGGAACACGGAAGCAACCTAGATGTCCATCAGCCAATGAATGGATAAAGAAGCTGTGGTACACATATACAATGGAATACTACTCAGCCATAAAGAGAACGCATTTGAATCTGTTCCATTGAGGTGGATGAGACTAGAGCCCCTTAAACAGAGTGAAGTAAGTCAGAAAGAGAAATATAAATATCATATGAAGTGAAGTGAAGCCGCTCAGTCGTGTCCGACTCTTTGGACCCCATGGACTGTAGCCTACCACGCTCCTCAGTCCATGGGATTTTCCAGGTAAGAGTACTGGAGTGGGGTGCCATTTCCTTCTCCAGAGGATCTTCCCAACCCAGGGATCGAACCTGGGTCTCCCACATTGTAGGCAGACGCTTTACCGTCTGAGCTGCCAGGGAAGGCAGATGGCACTGATGACTTTATTTTCAGGGCAGCAATGGAGAAACAGACATAGAGTACAGACCTATGGACAAGGTGGGAGGAGAGGAGGGAGAAGGGGAGATGCATGGAGAGGGTAACAGAAATTTGCAGTACCACGTGTAAAACAGATAGCCAATGGGAATTTGCTGTATGACTCAGGGAATTCAAACACGGGCTCTGCAACAGGCTGAAGGGTGGGGTGGGGAGGGAGATGGGAGGGAGGGGACATGGGTGTACTTATGGCTGCTGCTTGCTGATGTATGACAAAAAACCACCAAATTCTGTACAGCAATTATCCTTCAATTTAAAATTTTAAATAAATAACTAAATAAATGGAGTGCCAATACACGCAACAAGCGAATGAACCTTGAAACCATGGTTAAGGGAAATAAGCCGTAAGAAAAGTCCCCAAACTGTATGACTCCATTTACATGGGACAGAGGTAAATGCAGGCTGGCCAAAAGTAGATTAGTGAGCGGGAAACAGACGGGGGCCCTGGGGGCTGCTCCTGCTAATGGGCACAAGTTTCCTTCCATTGCGATGAAAATGTTCTGGAGCGAGGCAGGGGTGGTGACTGTACCACACTGTGAAAGTACCAAAAGCCACTGAATTGTTCATTTTTAAATGGTTAACTTTGTGTTATGTGAATTTCATCTCAATTTTAAAAATTATCTTTAAAAGAAACTAATATGGTTACCTGTGACAGGAGGTGGGAGCAAACAGGCTAGAGGGCAAGGATGTAAAGCAAGACCTCCCTATATACACTCCTACACAGTTCCACCTTTGAGTCCTGTAAATAAGGTCACAAAGCAGTCAAAAACACCTCCACATTCATCTTTTTAAACCAAAGGTTTAAAAAATAACTTTTGCCACAACACGAAGAGTGTTTCTTTGCATAAACTTCTTAAGATACTATAAGATCTTTATAATATTTTAGCTGGTTTTTTTTTTTTGGTCATTTTTTAAGGAAAAAGCATGGCTTTTTTGAGTTTTTGCAACAGCATAGGTTAGTTCTTCTTAAAACAGCGGGACAGGTCCTGATATTCTCACCTGATTCACATTCCTGGGCTGAGCTTTCAGAGCCAGGGCTAAGCCAAAGCCCACTGCCAACCACCTGACAGCCAGGACCCCATCACCAGCGCTATACTCTACTCTGTCACGAGCACCTTACATATGACAGGGAAATCTACACAAATCAAAGGACCCAGGAAAATCAAAGATGACTTCCTAATTCTTTTTGACTGATTTCGAAGCTTCTAAGTAACCTGTCAAAAGATTCTGTAGTATCATCTTCTTCCAGGTTACTTTTTAAGATTTTTGAGTTTCAAAAAAAGGATTTTTTATGTACAATCAGTTCAGTTCAGTCGCTCAGTCGTGTCCGACTCTTTGCAACCCCATGAATCACAGTACACCAGGCCTCCCTGTCCATCACCAACTCCTGGAGTTCACCCAAACTCACGTCCATCGAGTCAGTGATGCCATCCAGCCATCTTATCCTCGGTCGTCCCCTTCTCCTCCTGCCCCCAATCCCTCCCAGCATCAGAGTCTTTTCCAATGAGTCAACTCTTCTCATGAGGTGGCCAAAGTACTGGAGTTTCAGCTTTAGCATCAGTCCTTCCAATGACAGCCAGGACTGATCTCCTTGCAGTCTCCTTGCAAGGGACTCTCAAGAGTCTTCTCCAACTCCACAGTTCAAAAGCATCAATTCTTTGGCATTCAGCTTTCTTCACAGTCCAACTCTCACATCCATACATGAGTACTGGAAAAACCATAGCCTTGACTAGATGGACTTTAGTCGGCAAAGTAATGTCTCTGCTTTTGAATATGCTATCTAGGTTGGTCATAACTTTCCTTCCAAGAAAGAAGCATCTTTTAATTTCATGGGTGCAATCACCATCTGCAGATATTTTGGAGCCCAGAAAAATAAAGTCTGACACTGTGTCCTCTGATTCCCCATCTATGTCCCATGAAGTGATGGGACCAGATGCCATGATCTTCGTTTTCTGAATGTTGAGCTTTCAGCCAACTTTTTCACTCTCCTCTTTCACTTTTATCAGGAGGCTCTTTAGTTCCTCTTCCCTTTTTGCCATAAGGGTGGTGTCATCTGCATATCTGAGGTTATTGATATTTCTCCCAGCAATCTGGATTCCAGCTTGTGCTCCTTCTAGTCCAGCGTTTCTCATGATGTACTTTGCATAGAAGTTAAATAAGCAGGGTGACAATATACAGCCTTGACGTCCTCCTTTTCCTATTTGGAGCCAGTCTGTTGTTCCACGTCCAGTTCTAACTGCTGCTTCCTGACCTGCATACAGATTTCTCAAGAGGCAGGTCAGGTGGTCTGGTTAATCTTCATTTCAACAGCCATCAGTAGACATGCTCTGATGTATCTTAAAATTTTAGCGCAGCAAGACATACCTGTACCTTATGTCAGGTTAGAAAAGTTACATTTCAGAAGAAAAACACAGAAACTTCAAGAACTTTGTGATCCTCTCTGTCCAAGTCTGCAGGCAACATTCAACTTTTATCAAGTACAAGGTTTAAAGTAAGGCTGCCTAGCCTTGGCTGATATTTCTAAGCCAGGACCAAAGTACTAATTTATCTAATTCCTGAGATCAAAATCACTTTAAACATTTTTTATTAAGTTTAACACTATCAACAAAGTTTGGTATTATTCTATAAGCGGCAAAGGATATATGAAAGGTCTTTTATTTCCTTTCTTAACAAAGATAAGTAGTTGAACAAACCTTATACCTCAAGAAGGAGTAATTCTTGGATTTTTGCAATTATGAGTAAAAGAGAAATTGCTTAAAATATGTAACATATTTGACAAAAGTCTACAAAGACCATGAACTGGCACTACAGATTTGGTTTGATTTCTAATGACTTACTTGTAAAGAACAAAAATTAGTCAAACAGCTTCCTCTGTCTTCAGCGTGTTCATACACCAACCAAAACAAACAAAATATCAATATTAAACACGGCCAGTTTTTTAAAGAAGGAACTCTGATGCTGAAATACACAATTCTGAATGCTAAGCAGCAATCTACAGGAACATGAGTTCTCATTCTGTATAATAGAAAAATACATATAATTTTACTTGTAGCTTTCTTCATAGAGTCCAAGGTATTATATGTAAGGTAAGAACATGGGATGGGGGGAGGGGGGAAGAAAACCTCCAACTGTAAAGGAGGACAAAGATGTCTGGAATTAGAATGGCTAACTCTTTGAGTGTATTTATCCACATACAAGGGGTGAGGAGGGAGAGAGGGAGAAACTGTAAGAGGCAGAATCATCTGCTGCTTCTTAAACCCACACATCAGATAGAAGAGGGCAAGGAGAGATGAATCTGGAAGGGTGGTTTCAAAAGGCAGAAGAACTGTGATTCCACCACGCCCTCTACCAGTTCTGAGCTATTCGAAAATGAAATTCATTTTCTCACTTTCTCAGAAAGCCTTGGTACAGAGTTGAGCCGTCATCTCTTTAAATGTTCAAATTTTCAGAAAAGTAAATGAAAAAAAAGAATTTCTAGGAATGGAATAGATCTAGACAAATGGAGGAAATCAGATTTTTAATATAAAGAAACAGTAACAAAAGTGAACTCCCTGAACAGAACGTTTCAAGTGTCTTTCAATGGCTACATCTCTATGCATTTCTTTCAGCGATTACAGTTCCAGGGCAGAAAGGCAATACACAGACCAAGGACATGCAGACCATCACCAGATACCCTGGGAGTAGATAGCAGATCCTCACTCATGACCACAACATATGACAGAAACTCAACAGGGACAAAAACATTAAGATTCTCAAACAGTGCACGTATGTATCATCCAGGTAGTGAAAACCTATCAAAGCCAAGAAGCCAGAAAACACAACCTTGAAGAAAGGATAAAAGAAACCTCTCAAATATAAGGCGGCTTGATTAGGCCACACGAGTCGGTGGGAACAGATGAAATCACACTGATGTGAATTAATACCTTAAACTGGGCAGCTAAGCCCCCAGACACTCTTACAGGCACTCAACCCCCTTAACAGGTCCACAAGTATTCCTGGGTGCACCAGTCCTCAGCCCTCCAAGTATGACAGCTTGGCAGACTCTGTCAAGTGAGGCTCAGGCCGCCCCTGCAGAAAAGGCTGGGGGCTTCCCACAGCTAGACAGCTTGTACTCTGGAGCAGAACATTAAAAGAGTTCAGTAAGGAAGCTCATCTGGTTTATACACACCAATTTTTTTTCTTTCTTATAAAAACACACCATACCCTGCATACTATTCCCCCATAAGAACCCACTGCCTCTGACTTCTCCTGATTGTTCACTAAAAACTATGTATCACTGCATACCCCCAAGCCATGCACACACACACTTCCCCCATCATGGTTTGGCCTCCTAGGGCCACTTCCAGACAGGCCCGCAGTAGAAGTGCCTCTGTAGAATCTCAGGCCCACACTTAACCCTCTCTGTCAACTGCCATCTGTAGCCAAATATCAGTTCTATCCCAGCTGAAATCCCAGTCACAAGAAGAATCATCCTGTCTATTGACATGACTAAATATAATTGCCAATATTAAATTCACTCCAGAGTATCATCAACAGAAATATGCCTTCTCTGCTGAGGTTTATACTAAAGCACAAATGATAGCACCTAATTCTGGCCACCTGAGGCAGAGAGTCAGCTCACTGGAAAAGATCCTGATGCTGCGTAAGACTGAAGGCAGGAGAAGGGGGCAACGGAGGATGAGATGGTCAGATGGCAGTCATCGACTCAATGGACATGAGTTTGAGCAAATTCCATGGGAGAGTGAAGGACAGAAGCCTGGCGTGCTGCAGTCCCTGGGGTCACAAAGAGTCAGAATGACTTGGCAAGTGAGAAGCAACACTGCAACGGCAGGAGGGTGCCACTGACCAGGAAGAAACCTCACAGGCAAAAGAGATGCATATTATTGGCTGGGGAGAGGGAGAGGAGGGGAGCAGGAGCGAATATAAACAACAGACTGGAAGAAAAAGGACAACCAACGTAAGTTAAGAGGTCAAGAAACATGTAATGTCTCCTGTGTCTTCTACTTTAGTTGAGGAAGGAGAAACACATTAGCGGTTCACTTGATCTGATAAATTTACGAGCATGATAACAGCTATGATTTATTAATATTAAGCAAGACACTGTGCTAAATCTTACATACATTTTCTCTTCTAATCCTTACAAAAGCCTTGGGAAGAGATACTAACTTTTGATTTCATAAATGAGCAACTGAAACAGATAGGTTATGTACCTTGCCCAAAGTGACACAGTTTATAAATGGCAAAGCCAGGATGTGAACCCAGCTCTAAGACTTACAATATCATCATGTAATAATGCCAATACACTATAGCCAATGACTTACAAGCACATTTTCTATATACGTATTTAAATATAAGAAACATCTGTATTTCCTAACATGAAACGACACATTATTAAGTGAATCACTACGCTGAGTCCAATCTCCAAAAGTATATAACAGCAGGCTACCATTTGTATAATGCTAAAGTGGTGGGTGGGTGGATATATGCATATGGTTGCCTTACACAAAAATTATCACTGAAAGAATAATCAAACAGAGAACAGTGATGACCTTAAGAAGAAAGGACCAGGACCAGAAGAGTAGATCCTTTTCCCACCCATACTTCATACGGAAGAAGCACTACTTTAGCTCAGTTTAGTCGCTCAGTCGTGTCCGACTCTTTGCGACCCCATGAATCGCAGCACGCCAGGCCGCCCTGTCCATCACCAACTCCCGGAGTTCACTCAGACTCACGTCCATCGAGTCCGTGATGCCATCCAGCCATCTCATCCTCTGTCGTCCCCTTCTCCTCCTGCCCCCCATCCCTCCCAGCATCAGGGTCTTTTCCAATGAGTCAGCTCTTCACATCAGGTGGCCAAAGTACTGGAGTTTCACCTTTAGCATCAGTCCTTCCAATGACACCCAGGACTGATCTCCTTTAGAATAGACTGGTTGGATCTCCTTGCAGTTCAAGGGACTCTCAAGAGTCTTCTCCAACACCACAGTTCAAAAGCAGCAATTCTTCGGCACTCAGCTTTCTTCACAGTCCAGCTCTCACATCCATACATGACCACAGGAGAAACCATAGCCTTGACTAGGCAGACCTTAGTTGGCAAAGTAATGTCTCCGCTTTTGAATACGCTATCTAGGTTGGTCATAACTTTCCTTCCAAGGAGGAAGCGTCTTTTAATTTCATGGCTGCAATCACCATCTGCAGTGATTTTGGAGGCCCAAAAAAATAAACTCTGACACTGTGTCCACTGTTTCCCCATCTATGTCCCATGAAGTGATGGGACCAGATGCCATGATCTTCGTTTTCTGAATGTTGAGCTTTAAGCCAACTTTTTCACTCTCCTCTTTCACTTTCATCAAGAGGCTTTTTAGTTCCTCTTCACTTTCTGCCATAAGGGTGATATCATCTGCATATCTGAGGTTATTGATATTTCTCCTGGCAGTCTTGACTCCAGCTTGTGCTTCTTCCAGCCCAGCGTTTCTCATGATGTCCTCTGCATATAAGTTAAATAAGCAGGGTGACAATATACAGCCTTGACGTACTCCTTTTCCTATTTGGAACCAGTCTGTTGTTCCATGTCCAGTTCTAACTGTTGCTTCCTGACCTGCATATAGGTTTCTCAAGAGGCAGGTCAGGTGGTCTGGTATTTCCATCTCTTTCAGAAGTTTCTACAGTTCATGTGATCCACACAGTCAAAGGCTTTGGCATAGTCAATAACGCAGAAATAGATGTTTTTCTGGAACTCTCTTGCTTTTTCCATTATCCAGTGGACATTGGCAATTTGATCTCTGGTTCCTCTGCCTTTTCTAAAACCAGCTTGAACATCTGGAAGTTCACAGTTCACGTACTGCTGAAGCCTGGCTTGGAGAATTTTGAGCATTACTAAGCATGTGAGATGAGTGCAATTGTGCGGTAGTTTGAGCATTCTTTGGCATTGCCTTTCTTTGGGATTGGAATGAAAACTGACCTTTTCCAGTCCTGTGGCCACTGCTGAGTTTTCCAAATTTGCTGGTATATTGAGTGCAGCACTTTCACAGCATCATCTTTCAGGATTTGAAATAGCTCAACTGGAATTCCATCACCTCCACTATCTTTGTTTGGAGTGATGCTTTCTAAGGCCCACTTGACTTCACATTCCAGGATTTCTGACAGTATGTGGTCCACTGGAGAAGGGAATGGCATACCACTTCAGTATTTTTGCCGTGAGAACCCCATGCACAGTATGAAAAGGCAAAATGATAGGATACTGAAAGAGAAACTCCCCAGGTCAATAGATGCCCAATATGCTACTGGAGATCAGTGGAGAAACAACTCCAGAAAGAATGAAGGGATGGAGCCAAAGCAAAAACAATCCCCAGCTGTGGATGCGACTGGTGATAGAAGCAAGGTCCAATGCTGTAAAGAGCAATATTGCACAGGAACCTGGAATGTCAGGTCCATGAATCAAGGCAAATTGGAAGTGGTCAAACAGGAGATGACAAGAGTGAACGTCGACACTCTAGGAATCAGCGAACTAAAATGGACTGGAATGGGTGAATTTAACTCAGATGACCATTATATCTACTACTGCAGGCAGGAATCCCTCAGAAGAAATGGAGTAGCCATCATCGCCAACAAAAGAGTCTGAAATGCAGTACTTGGATGCAGTCTCAAAAACGACAGAATGATCTCTGTTCGTTTCCAAGGCAAACCATTCAATATCACGGTAATCCAAGCCTATGCCCCAACCAGTGTAGCTAAAGAAGCTGGAGTTGAATGGTTCTATGAAGACCTACACAACCTTTAGAACTAATACCCAAAAAAGATATCCTTTTCATTATTGGGGACTGGAATGCAAAAGTAGGAAGTCAAGAAACACCTGGAGTAACAGGCAAATTTGGCCTTGGAGTACAGAATGAAGCAGGGCAAAGGCTAATAGAGTTTTGTCAAGAAAATGCACTGGTCATAGCAAACACCCTCTTCCAACAACACAAGAGAAGACTCTACACATGGACATCATCAGATGGTCAACACCAAAATCAGATTGATTATATTCTTTGCAGCCAAAGATGGAGAAGCTCTATACAGTCAGCAAAAACAAGACCGGGAGCTGATTCTGGCTCAGATCATGAACTCCTTATTGCCAAATTCAGACTTAAATTGAAGAAAGTAGAGAAAACCGCTAGACCATTCAGGTATGACCTAAATCAAATCCCTTATGATTATACAGTGGAAGTGAGAAATAGATTTAAGGGCCTAGATCTGATAGAGTGCCTGATGAACTATGGACGGAGGTTTGTGACATTGTACAGGAGACAGGGATCAAGACCATCCCCATGGAAAAGAAATGCAAAAAGGCAAAACGGCTGTCTGAGGAAGCCTTACAAATAGCTGTGAAAAGAAGAGAAGGGAAAAGCAAAGGAGAAAAGGAAAGATATAAGCATCTGAATGCAGAGTTTCAAAGAATAGCAAGGAGAGATAAGAAAGCCTTCCTCAGCAATCAATGCAAAGAAATAGAGGAAAACAACAGAAAGGGAAAGACTAGAGGTCGCTTCAAGAAAATTAGAGATACCAAGGGAACATTTCATGCAAAGATGGGCTCAACAAAGGACAGAAATGGTATGGACCTAACAGAAGCACTACATAATAAAACATAATTGTAAACTAAAATCCTGTCATGAAAAGACACCTTAAGCCTCCTTGCTTACCAAAGCTAAGTGAAAGAAAGAGGCCTAAGAACCACAAAGGCACATCTACTCTAATAGAGCATCGTTTCTGGGGGTTGGTGCCTATTAACTTTGCTCACATCCTAAATGTGGACCGCACATGCTGCCACACACACGGAGGAGAGACTGCAGGTAAGCAACCTTGGTGAGGAGGGGAAAAACAGCAGCCCCTCAAAAACAGCATGCCAAGAGAACAGGAAGGGGCAGAGAAGAGCCCACTCCCGGAGGCCAAGGCGGGCACAGCCACAGGAGGAAGCCAAGCCACAGAAACAGAGGAGGAGCTGAAGGCACAACAGCACCTTAAGCAGGGTTAGAGGAAGGAATTTTCACTTTCCAATTAATCTGGAAAGTGGTTAAGATGAAAGCAAGATCAAAACAGGCAAAGACCAAATCCATTCGTTGTCATTCAATGAGTAGCACACCCATTCAGAATTCAGAACATGTTCCTTTGCTTGTCTTGAAATATTTACTATTAGAACTTGTACAATTTTTTAATTTATAATACAGTTCAAAATTACTGGCAGTGCTTACTATGCCTTCCCATTTTAAAAGGTCTGAATATTGTTTGCTCCAAGAAAACACTATACCGGCTAGCTTAAGCAAAAGGAGGTCATACTGGAAAACAGACTTGAGGAAAAGTTAAGCATGTAAACTTCAGGGTCAGCAAGAACGAGAGAAGCTCTGAAGCTGCAGGACTTTGCAGAACTCCATGAAAACAAATCAAGAGATGACAGAGCAGAGAAATGGCCAGTGGGGTTCCCTGCTGTGTACCAGGGTCATTCTTAGAAGACAGCATCTTTTGTGGTCAGCTACAGTACTGCATTCATACATAATACTCTTGTAATTTGCATTTATATTTAATATATATGTATTAGTTCATAATTTATGTAAAACACAAATTTAAAGTCACTAATTTTCACTGAACACAAGCTACATGCTGCAAAGTTTTTGTACATAATATCATTAAAATTTAAACTTATTAAAAGTATTTGATATCAGAGCTGTTACTGGGAGAAGTGACACTAGAATCATAAAATATTAAACATCACTAACTAAAAAATCGATGGTACAAATGTGTTTATCAACTCATCTTTCAAAGGAGTTTTTGTTCTTACAATAAGCCTGTAATTTAAGATACTGCATGCCTTTTTCAAGTAGATGAACAAAATAAGGCCCAAAACAGTAATTTAAGTTTCCTTGAATAGGAAAAAAGCACCAAAATCTCAAGTCCCCATTAATGCAATCTCAGGCTGAACCACTAAATTACTTTAATACCATATTCCTCCCAAACTCCACTAATATCACATTATGGCAAATAATAATTGCTTTCACAATTTTTTTTTATTATAAATGCTTATTGTTTGAAACTTAGAACTTACAGAAAAAAAGAAAAATTTCCCGTAACACAGAGATAAGCACTTTAAGCAGACTGGTCTATTTCTTCAACCATACTTGCTGAATATAAAACAGTAATTTCTTATCCATTTCTGACTTAAAATTATATCCCCATTACTTTTTTTTAGTCTGTTACACTGTTCTATAAGTTTTATACTATTTCTGATTTCAAAAGCAATCCAAGCCCGTTATAGAATAATTAGAAATCAGAGTAAAGTAAAAGGAAATAAAGTCATCGAGAGACAGCCGCTTCGATGTGCCGGGGCGCTGCACCCCAGGCCCTTGTCTACTGACACTCGTGTGAATGACCCTGTGTCAGAAACGCCCCAGCGCATGTGCTCGGTCACACGCACGGGCAGCACAGGGGCAGGGGCGGGGGCGGGGCGCTGGAGTCGGCCGGAACTACATTCAAAGCCCAAGTGCGTCACTTACTAAGTGGGCGACCTCAAATTCTCCGCACCTCAATTTCCACATCTACGAAATAGGGACTGTCGCAAGGTAAGATCTTGCACAGAAAGGCCTCAGCACATTGCCTGCTACATGAGAAGCACTCGATAAAGACATGCCATCACACTGTACAAACCATGCTATAACCTCATTTTTCACCTAATATATTCTGAACATCCTTCCATGTCGATTAGATCCGCTTCTACAGCACCTTTTTAGCACCAACACAGTACCGTAGTTTCCTCATGTGCTACATCAGCCGCTAGAAAAGACGCCATAAAGATCCAGATCTCACCATTTTGGTAAGAGCTGCCTGCCACTGACTGGTAGATGCAGTGCACCAGACTCCATCCAACCCGACTTACTCCCTAAAAGCCGGGGATGGGGGTCAGAGCAGGTTAAGACTCCCAGTGTTTCCTCACTAGCTGACTTCGGAGAAGGGCAAATGGGGTTTGGGGTTTGTTTGTTTGTTTTTTAGAGTTTTTTATTCTCCATAGTCTCTATGATGAAATTAAGTTTATTTACCCAAGAAAGAGCAACTTTCAAACCAAAGAAATGTAGTTTCTAAAAGTCCTCTTAAGCTGCATTTTCAGATAATAAAATGTTAAACTATAGATTTTAACTTGCTATAAAGTACCTATCCACATAAAAGCATGCCACAGCTTTCCTTTCACACTTGTGATCCCACGGGGAACAGCAAAGTTAAGATCCAGATGACTGTGGTCTTTATAATACTGTGATACTAGATTTAAGCAATTTTCAAAGTCCAGGAGTTGGTCAAAAACCACCAGCCAATCATATCAAGTTGACACAACATGGCAAAAGTCAACACTTTCATCTGCGATTTATCCTCATCCATTGAGTTTCTTTGCATCTTAACCATAGTCCTCCCTCCATATGTATGCTTTCCTTCAAATGTTAAACGTAGTTTACCCTGTGCATTGCATATCTGATAGCTAAGATTCAAGTCCTAGTTCCACAGCTAAGACCCCAATTCAGAATGTTAAGGAGGTCATTATGGAATGTGTTGGCTAAACATGGAGGTCTTGACATTGGTCCAAAGCGGCAAGAATCTTCTCATGTAGACAAGGAATTCATCACCGCTGTCGCGCAGTGTCTTTTTTACCTGAATCCTTCAGCTTTGCGTTCCCAGCGTTCCCAAGTGCTAAGCTGAATTCCAGACTCTAACTGACCTGCCTACTCGTAGCCCCACCAGGACTCTGTTTAAGCTGATCCGCCAGGTTCTGAACCCTCTGTCAGCACTTCACTATTTGTATTTCACTCCTCCTCTCAGTTTCTAATTTCTCTCGTCCTGAAGTACGTCTTCTAGTAGTTCCTTCAGCAAAAGTGATCACCTTGGTCTCCATCTACAAAACTCTGTTTCGTTTTCACCCTTGAGTATTACTTCATATGGATACAGAATGCCAGGTTGATGTTTGTCTCTCTCCAAAAGCACTTTGCAGACAATGGTCCATCACCGTCTGCTACCAACAGAACATTTTCTAGTCTCGACAATGACTTTCCCCCAGTTGCTTCTGTCTTGTTCCTAGTGTCTCAGGTACAATGTGTCTAAGTATGGAATTGTTTTTATCTTGCTTAGGGTTCACTGTGCTTCTTGAACCTAAGAAGTAAGCCTTGCATCTATTATGGGAAAATGTCTACCATTATATCTTTGAAGAGTCTCTCTCCCACTCTGTTTTCTCTTTCAGGAAGCTCACAGAAGGTAACAGTGAACTGTCTTGTACTAAATTCCATAAGTCTTAACCATGCATTTTTCAGTCTCTCTCTCTTCCAAGCAATTTCTTCAGAACCCCTCAAAGATCAACAGTTTTCTCTTCATTTATATCCACTCAAGCTGTGCAGTCCATGGGGTCGCAAAGAGTCAGACACGACTGAGCGACTTCACTTTCACTTTTCACTTTCATGCGTTGGAGAAGGAAAGGGCAACCTACTCCAGTGTTCTTGCTTGGAGAATCCCACGGACGGGGGAGCCTGGTGGGCTGCCATCTATGGGGTCGCACAGAGTTGAACACGACTGAAGTGACTTAGCAGTAGCAGCAAGCTGTTTAACCTATGCACTGAGGTTACTTGAGGTTTCTAGAAATTCTACTTGGTTCCTTTCCAAATCTATGTGTTCTCTTCCCAATCTGTGACGTTCTTTCATTGCAGTCTTATTATCGCTAATAATTTTAACCAAGTGATTTCTGTCCCATGTCCCAGGAGCACCTTTCTCCTGTTTACAACATCTGCCAAAGCTCCTTTGTAATGATTCATTTCCTTGTGTGACTGGCATGTTTTATCTCAAGCTCATCCTTAGCATGAGTGGTTTCTTCTATTGAGTCCCAGGTTGTTCCTCTGCTCTGCAGGACAGTTTCACACTTATTTCTGAGGGCTCCCACAATTCTGGACCAGATTTTGTGCTAATTTCTTAGCTTGAGGATTAGTTACACTGTAAGGAATGTTAAATTTCAACCTACCCCCAATGTGAGGTATGGGCTTGCTTTTTTTATTCCTAGTTACATATAGCCCCGGAGGACAGCACGTTTCTTTGTACTCCCTCAGTCTAGTGGGCAAGACTTTTCTAGTCTTCTTTTCACAGATGGGACACCCCTCAAGATTTTATACTGGAAGTCCCCAACTCTGCCTTCCTTCTTTAAGCAGACCTAAGACCATGTCTCCTACTCCTTCATGAGACCCTTGGGCCCTATACCCAGATCTAAAACCACCACAGGCCTTGAGCTCCCAATTATACCCTGGCTTTGAATTCTCTTTCCACTTCTGACCTTTGGGATTCCTGGTTCACCAGCCTCAGGAATGCTTCTGCTCGTCCTTGTTCTCCTTCGTCCACAGTTTCAATGTGTTTACAGCAGGGTGGGAGTGGAAGTCTTCTACATCAGCTCCAGTAGCAATGTTGCTAGAAGCCTCCAGGAGTCACAAAATATGAAACCGTGAATTGATCACTTCAGAGAATTGTGATGGTTACTTACAATTTTTCCAGTTGACAACAGCCCACAATCTTTTTCAGCCTTGAGAACAGTTTTTAAATTGGAAAAGATAAATATTCCCAAGGCATTGTCACTACACACTTCAAATGCCTTTGCAGTTCTTTGCTTGAGAGTTTTAACAGTATGAGAAAAACACCCGTCGACTCCACTCTCACTGCCCGTTCACTCTGCAATCAGCTTCAATCTGCTCTATGTTCCTACAACGCTAGTGAAATTATACTAAAAAGAGTCGACATTTCCTACTTTATCAACAAATTCAATGACCTTTTCTTGGTCCTCATATTAAACTCACTCTCATCAATCCCTCTCTTCCTCCTCCAGTTTAACCAGTAAGTCACTCCCACACTGACATGACCACACTCTAGTCATGACAGCTGTTCACAATCCCCATTCTGTCCTAGTGGCTTGTTACTTCCCTGAGGGCTCTCTCTATACAGGAGACCCAGGTCCGATCACTGGGTCAGGAAGAGTCCCCTGAAGAAGGAAATGGCAGCCCATTCCTGTATTCATGCCTGGAGAATCCCCACGGGCAGAGGAGCCTGGCAGGCTCCAGTCCATGGGGTCACAAGAGCCTGACATGACTGAGTGACTAACACTTCAGAACTATGGGAAAAGACAAAAGGAATGAGGCATGATTCCTGTTCACCACAGTGTAAACAACCATACCACCACCTAACATGTACTGGAGACATGCTGTGTACTTGGCTAAACACCTTCCTTATCTGTGATCATTTCAACTGATTCTCACAATAGCTATATGAAGTAGGTACAACTAAGAAGGTACATTGTACAATTATACTTCAGGGATGAGAAATAATGCTTAAAGGAGACTAAGTAGCCAACCCACGGAAGCACAGCTAGCTTTTATGGGTCGATTTTATTTTATGCCAAGCCTCTCCTCTTAAACAGGCTACATTATCTCCACAAGAATTTATATCAAAAGCCCAGAGCTATCCTCTAACTGCAAAATCAACATTCAAACATCTTCTTGACAAGTCTATCTGGATGCCTCAAAGGTACCTCACATTAATACACTGAAAATCATGATTACCCTGGCCAAACTAAGGTGTCTAACCTCAGTGACTGACTCCCCTAATCAACCAAGCATGCAAGTCGGAAAGTCGGACGCTACCACCTGACATTCTCACTCAGCCTCTGTATCCAACCTATTGCCAAATCCTATCCACCTTTTGTCCCCTATTTCTCTCTCAACCCATCCATCCTCCTCTCTCATCTCTAACTCTACCACCCTGGCCCAAGCTATGACTTTCTCTCATGTCAACAGGTGACACAGTCTACTTTGTCTAAAGGCATTCTGGTTTCTCCCAACCCATTCTCAATTTTGCAATCAAAGTGCTTTTTCCTTCTCAAGATAATCATTTTAAAATACAAATCTGACTATTTCACAACCAAAGCTTTAAGTCAATCTTTATTTCAGAGTCTGGCATAAGAACGCAGACAGCCCATTTCAGTCACAAAGAGAAAGGCAATTTCAGTGAGCATCAAGAAGGACCCCAACACACGAACAGAAGCAGATAGAGATGACGACAAAGAGGACAGCACCTGAGAGGGTTTGAATTTTTGGCTCCAGTGAACTTCCAGATGTTCAAGCTGGATTTAGAAAAGGCAGAGGAACCAGAGATCAAATTGCCAACATCTGTTGGATCATCAAAAAAGCAAGAGAGTTCCAGAAAAACATCTACCTTTGCTTTATTGACTACCCCAAAGCCTTTGACTGTGTGGGTCACAACGAACTGTGGAAAATTCTTAGAGATAAGAATACCAGGCCACCTGACCTGCCTCCTGAGGAATCTCTATGCAGGTCAACAAGCAAGAGTTAGAACTGGACATGGAAAAAGAGCCTAGTTCCAAATCAGGAAAGGAGTACATCAAGGCTGTATATTGTCACCCTGCTTATTCAACTTATATGCAGAGTACATCATGCGAAATGCCAGGCTGGATGAAGCACAAGCTGGAATCAAGATTGCCAGGAGAAAGATCAATAACCTCAGATATGCAGATGACACCACCCTTATGGCAGAAAGAGAAGAACTAAAGGGCCTCTTGATGAAAGTGAAAGAGGAGAGTGAAAAAATTGGCTTAAAGCTCAACATTCAGAAAACTAAGACCATGGCATCTGGTCCCATCACTTCATGGGAAATAGATGGGGAAACAATAGAAACAGTGAGAGACTATTTGGGGGGGGCTCCAAAATCACTGCAGATGGTGACTGCAGCCATGAAATTAAAAGATGCTTGCTCCTTGGAAGAAAAGCTATGACCAACCTAGACAGAATATTAAAAAGCAGAGACTTTATTTGACCAACAAAGGTCCATACAGTCAAAGCTATGGTTTTTCCAGTAGTCATGTATGGATATGAGAGTTGGACTATAAAGAAAGCTGAGCGCCCAAGAATTGATGCTTCTGAACTGTGGTGTTGGAAAAGACTCTTGAGAGCCCCTTGGACTGCAAGGAGACACAACCAGTCCATCCTAAAGGAAATCAGTCCTGAATATTCATTGGAAGGACTGATGCTGAAGCTGAGACTCCAATATTTTGGCCACCTGATGTGAAGAATTGACTCATTTGAAAAGACCCTGATGCTGGGAAAGATTGAAGGCGGGAGGAGAAGGATGAGGTGGTTGGATGGCATCGCCGATGAGTCTGAGTAGGCTCCTGGAGGTGGTGATGGACAGGGAAGCCTGGTGTGCTGCAGTCCATGGGGTTGCAAAGAGTTGGACACGACTGAGCAACTGAACTGAACCTGGAGATGGAGTTGAATCCTAAATTTGCCAAGTTTCAAAGTATTTGTCTTGTAACATTGATACCTCAAGATGCCTTCAATAAAACCATTTTTCTCTTAAGTCATTCAGACTGAGTTTCTAGTTTGCAACCAAGAAAGTCTTAGCTAAGGAAAAACAAAAAACCTTAGAAAAGCCAAGAAGACACACTTAGAAAAGGGGGACACACCTACACAGCAAAAATAAAACAAATTTCACATAAAGTGAAAATACCTTTGGCCAGAAAATACATAAATACACACAATGTTTGTTAACTCATGTATCTCCTCCTTTTAAAGGTGTTACATAAAATGCTGGAGGCCGAGAGCCACACTTTCTTTCATGTTCTGCAAATCACCATAGATGGCTATAGAGCTAAACACTGAATAAAAAATTAGAAAAAGCATAACTGCACAATAATATAAATTATCAAGTTGCATCCTTAGAAACCCACTCCCTCTGGGAACAGTTTATACAAGCACTCATGTAAATAAAATGTCTTTTTTTCCCCAAATAATACTTCACCACTACTTTATTTCCTGGTTGTGATTTGCATTGTAAGGTATTATGAATTCACCTTGCTCATAGCCAAGAATTTTATATATTGCATGAAGTGCTGAAAAGCAGTGTACCATGGAAGGGAGGGGAAAAAAACAGCTCCACAAACTAGAGATTACATCCTATATAAATACTTTTCCTGTTGCCATCTGGTGGTTCATGTATTAAATCAACACTGACGCTCATTGTACAGCGGGCTTGGCCCACAAAATCAAAACCTCCTATTCTTTTTGCATCACATTTAACACCTAGAGGGAAGGTGAGATAGAACTGACCTTCAACCACAAATATACACAAAATTAAGGCTCACACTGAAGAGAAAAACCCATAGATACCTGTGGATGTAACATACTAACAGGTTATACCTGTGTGATATAAGCTATGCTATCTCTCCTCACCCAAAATCTAACTTTCTCAACTAGCCTGCTTGGGTTGGTAAGATTCTTAATAAAGGTAACTAACAGCACTCCGAGTAGCCATATTCCTCTTCCAAGTGCCACAGTCATTTTTTAGTTACCTTGCTATATTCTTTCTCTTGGAAAGATCATTCATCTTCAAAAAATCAAGCTTACATATTTGAGAGCTTCCAAGCCTCTCACAATAAAGACTTATGTCTAGAATACAGAAGAGAGTTCTAGAAGAGAGATAAGGCAGCAAAACACCACATCAAAGGCTAAATTTATCTGGGTGATAATATGGGCCCAGGAATCTAGCCCATTCTCATTAGCCCACATCCCCAAAGTTACAGACACACACACACACACACACACCCCAAAAACACTGCAGAAACTACAGACTTGGCCCATGTTCAACAAGCTAATCTCCAAATATCAGTACATTAGAAGATTTATCTGACTGACATTCATTATTTAAGGAACTAGATTTAATTGATAGCTGTTATCTTCACTAGACATTGTCTGTATACCAACAGCATGCCAGCTAAGCCTGTTAAAGTGAAAAATAATTATTGTGGATTTTGAGAACCATTTGATTTACTGAAAGTCCCTAATGAAGACAACCAACACAGCACTAGGCAGCACCCAGAAACATCACCCACTATTCTCGTCAATCACTGATGGTCACTGTCCATAAACATAAACGTTGGCACATCACTATTCCATCTCTAAATTTTCTCACTGCATTAATTACCTCCTAGATTTCAATTAGTCTTGCCCTTTTTTTCTTCCATCCATTTAAATAAATAAGCATCTCACATTTTAAAGAAATTTATTCCTCCAAACTTCAGGTCTTCATTGATAAATTGTGGCACTAATTCATTTTAGAGAACCTAAAATTTTGAGCATGAACCACTTTCAAGCTAGAGTAAATATATCATGTGTAAGACAGCAGCACCTAAGGAGAAATATTATATTGCATCCTAGCTGTCTTCAACATTGTAAACACCACACAGCAAAAGCAAAATGGAGAGAATCAGGTCCTAAGAGCTAAGATATGTGGAGTTACAGAATCCCCAGACAGAAGACACAGAAGCTGGGTAAAGGGCAGAAATAATGTGACAAAATGCAAATTAAAAAACTAAAGATATTAAAATTTAAAAAATAAAAAACTAAAAAAAAAAAATTAAAAAAAATTTTAAAAAAAGACCAAAAAAAAAAACCATGGAGAACAATTCTGAAGATGGAGCTTAACCTCCAGCTTTTACAGGTGAGAAAAAAAGCAACAGACCTGCTAATACGACAAGTTAGTTACAGAATGAAATAGAAAGCAGGTCTGCTAACCCTTATCCCAATGTCTTTTGCATTCGCCATATCCTTTTTCTAGGAAAGCTTTATGAAATGTTCTCATTCCCACAATACCCACAGGAGACCCTGGGGACAGGGAGCCTGAAGCCAGACCAAGGCAATGAGTTGTCTTCAGAGCAGCCTGTCAGGGGGTCAGACCACCTCAAGGCCAGAAGAGCAAACGGGCAAACAAGCGCTTCCAGAAGCTCGGCTCCCATCCATCTTTAACTCTGTCTGTATTTGGATACGGTAAGAGTAGTATCCAAGTAGAGTAGTATCCAAAGCTGCAAGGTTAGTAACAATGTATTTCTCCAGAACAGGTCTCAGGTATGGGTTCGGTAACTGGCGGGTGGTATTTATCAAACTATGAGAGACTTTTCTATTTCAGGGAATCATTAAAAAAACACAAGACTAATTTCTACACACTGCTACAAAAGAATGACATGAGAGGCCATCGCTGTAGCCCCATGTGACAAAATAAGGCACAAATGTTTATATTAAAGGAGATTATTATTTTATTTTTTAAATAAAATTTTTGTTTTAAATAATATTTTAATTTAAAATAATTTTAAATTTAATTAAAATAATTAATTTTAAATTTTAATATTTTAAAATAAAAATAAAAGTTCTGTTTTATTAAAAGATTTATGAACTGACGGTAAATTTTAAGAAAATACCTCATGGAAATGAGGAAGTCAAATTACTAAATTAAAATGAAAGGGACTGTATGTGTATTAAAATGCCCAGTTACATTAGGTAAAAAACAGTGACTGCTTACCCCAAGTCTTACCAGATCATAAACTTACATTATTTTTTTTTTTTTAGATAATTGTACTTTAACTCCTCTTTGTACTATACCTTTCAACCCGATTTTCATTCCTCATCCTCACTTTACTCAGCGTTCATGGATTTGGACTTAAAGAGTCTACTTTCAAAGCTACTGCCCTTCTCCCTTCTTACAGGAACTTAAGTCATGACCTGGTCACAACCCAGTTTCTGAGTTTCGCTGTCTCAGTCTCTAGACGTCCTCACCAGACACTACTGGTCCCTGACGTCAGGGACACCTGGAAGAAGGCACTCCCTCCCCCCGGCCAAGTTCCCCCAAGGAAACAACACGAGGACTCAGGATGGACAGAATATGAAGGCAGCTAACTAGTAGGCAGAACTTCGGAGAAGGCAATGGCACCCCACTCCAGTACTCTTGCCTGGAAAATCCCATGGACAGAACAGCGTGGAAGGCTGCAGTCCATGAAGAGTCGGACTCGACTGAGCGACTTCACTTTCAGGCATTGGAGAAGGAACTGGCACCCCACTCCAGTGTTCTTGCCTGGAGAATCCCAGGGACGGGGGATCCTGGTGGGCTGCCGTCTCTGGGGTCGGCACAGAGTCGGACACGACTGAAGCGACTCAGCAGCGGCAGGAGGTAGAATTTAGAGGGCTTCCCAGGTGGCCCCGGTGGCAAAGAATCCTCCTGCCAGTGCAGGAGACGCAGGTTTGATCCCGGGGTCGGGAAGATCCCCTGGAGAAGGCAATGGCAACCCACTCCAGTATTCTTTCCTGGAGAATCCCGTGGACAGAGGAGCCTGGCGGGCTGCAGTCCCTGGGGTCTCAGAAAGCCGGGTGTGACTGGGCACACACACAGGCAGGACTAAACGACAATACCGTTTGGCTCCACTTCACCACCCACTTAGGTTCCCAGAGTGACTTTGATTTACTCCAATATTTGGTGACACAAAAACTTTCTGGTTAGATATAATCCCAATATGTAGCTAAACTGAACTGGGGTTAGCTAAAATGCCTGCTAACAAAAGATCAGCACCTCACAAACCCCACCTCTCTATTTCCATTTGAGGAACTTAAATACGTGTACTTAAGTGAGCATTTTCCAAGTGTCATTCAAAGAAATGGTTAGTATGCTCCTAGTGGTCAATTTTGAGGGGGTTCAAATCTGCCAACAGACTGTCACAATCCCACTCTCAATTGTAATCTGGCATTTACATTATGAGAAAAAAAGTCTTCAAAAAGAAAAGGCAAAACGGCAAGTCACTTTACTATAGGAGAGGAACAGATATGTGCAGAAGGCTATGCACATTCTTCTGTTTCCCAGATTGTTTAATGCAGTTTTTATTGTTCTAAGGGAACAGTAAACAAGGTAACCTGAAACTTGAGGTCATGTGACTCAGTACAGTGTTTGGAAAGCATCAGCCGCCATCTTCCCTCTGGTATTGATCAGACTGCTCCCCCTCTGCCCCCTCCCCCATAGAGCCACAGGCTGCGTGGGAGACACCCCAGTCCATTGGTCATGCACAGAAACCGTGGCTCAGGCAGTCTGCCTTCCAATCTGGTTCTACCCCAGCCCTGAGACCCTAAGCAAAGTAGTTACTAGCTCAGCACCTCAGTTTCCCCTTAAGCAAAATGAGTGCAGAGTGCTGCCTGGCTCTCTGGGGTTGCTGGGAAGAGTGAGTTAGCGGACCCGCAAAGCACATCGTGCCTGGCGCATAACAAGGGCTCAGGAGGGTGAGGTACAGGTGGCCCTGCATAACGCTGCACAGAGGGTGATAGTCGCTTATTATTAGACTCACAGGATGGCTACCAACCAGGTGGCCAGTTGCCACCTGTTAAACATGCCATGGGCTAATAAGATGCACCTGAACGCAACTAAGGGTGGCACCATGAAGACTCTCTGGTGAAGCTAGCAGCCTGGAACTCAAGCCCCAGGTGAGACTCAAATTACAAAGATGTGAGGAGAAGCGGGTGTGGGAGCAAGAGGAACAGGGGAAACAAACCACTCCGGGAAGATGGGAAGCAGGAGGGCCCAAGACGAAGGTAGATTTGTATTGAACCAATTCAGCTCTGTTTTGAGATCTCTTCAGCAAGCCAGGGGCAGAGTAGACCTTACTCAAGGCTGAGATTTGCCCAAGAAAAGGGATCCACGTAGGAGGCCAGGCCACAGAAAGTCAGGGTAAGGATGACAGAGAACTGGGTATGATTATGAGGCTGGCCTGCAAGGATAAAGCCATAACACAAAGACACGAGAAATCACCTGCGGGGTTTTTAAACGCACACATTCTCCCTCCAAAGACCTGCTGGTTGGAGGCAGAGCCCAGAGAGACGAGGGTATTTTTAAATTGCACCGGTGATTCTGATGTAAACCCCAGACTAGCACAAAGCGGGAACTTGACAATGTCGGTAGGAATAAATAGAATGAGTGACTCAAAAGCTAATTAAGTCTGGAAGACATTTCAAAGTTGGAGATCATGAACATGGAACAAGTGAAAATCAGCTAAAAGTGTAGAAAGCTCACTGGAGTTGTGGGTGGTCCAGCGAGGGGGTGCACAGTCTACAGAACCACAAGACCAGCAAGAAACAAGGTTAAAGGAAAAATCAAGTGATCGTAGATTAAAAAAAAAAAAATTAAAACAGTGGTTCTCAAAATTGACTGAGCACAGGAACCACTTGAGTTTTTAAATCTTCGGATGCTCCCGTCAAACCAAAAGTCAATTAAAACAGATTCTGGGAATGAGGGTCAGCCTTCCGTACTGTTTAGAGCTTGCAGGTGATTTGGACATGCAAACACATTTGAGAAACACGGGGAATCAATAGGTGATAGGATGAGGACAAACTAAGCAAGCCAAGATAGTGGTTCTCAAACTCTGGTGGGTATCATCAGGGACACCTGGAAGCAAGTTCACCACTTCAGTGTGACTCACTAAAGAACAAAAAGAGCTGGCCCTCTCCTCTCTAGGTTCACTCAATTCCCCAAGTGATTCTGATACACGCCACAGCTGGAGAGCCATGAGTCCAGGGGGCTGGAAATAACTCCAAAGGAGAAACTGAGAACTGTGAACCACCCCGAACAGTAACTGAGAAGTGCTTCCCCACTCTTCTCTTGATGAACACACCTTAGCACAAGGCTGTGCTGAGCATTATCAGAATCAGTGAGCCTGTAATGGTCCATCAGGAAAGCTAAGACACCACAGGCTTCACACAAATGACACTTATGACCCTGCCATCCTCCGCCCCAGAAAGCATCCTTCTTCAACACTCAAGTGTGGCTCCCTAGTGGACAACATATGGAAAGCATGCATTGCCACCTGCCTGGTAAAACTAAAAAGACTCCACTCTTTAGCAATGGAGAAAAGTCCCAAACACCCACCAGTAAGCAGACTATGTAATTCAAACTATCATTACTGTGTAAAAAGAAACTCCAGGACTATTAAAAAGTTACATTTAGAAGACCTGAACTTGGTGTTTCACTTAATGGTCAATTACCCACTCTGGTTAAAACTTGGGTTGTGAAATTATGTAACTTTTACTAGTCCATAAGGCCCTTGTTTTCTCCCAAGGTATCATGGCCAAGCCTAGCCACATGAAAGGCCATTAGAAGGAAACAGTTAAAGAGAAATTAGGAATTGCTTCACCTAGCTACATAGTAATATAGTACTTTTGGCTGGTTCTAACCTAGTGGTAAGTGTTCCATTTAGAATGTTACATTTTATCTGATAAGATTCAAGAGAATACATTCCCCTTGCATATGGCCAACTCATCATTCCATCAGAAATCTATAGCAGCCCCAGAATTTTCATTTTCAAGATACATGAGCTTTTGTCAAATGGTGACATCTCCCCTGTAATATGAATTTTCAATATGATATAAAAAATGATGGATATATTACACATTTCACAGAGCACAGAGAACAGAAACCTGTCAATGAATTTAAAATTTGTGACAACCTATTTGAAATTTTACACTAAAAGATCTGTACACTTTATGAACCATGTAAATGTAAAATGTGAAATAGGTACCCCCCTTTTTTTTACTGGCAATGAGGAAGAAAATACTCCTCCCTAACAAAGTTTGTCTTAGTGCTTGTTTTAAGTTCATTTCACTAACACTACAGTTGTAAAAAGCAACACACTGACAGCCTTCAAAGTGATAAAAACTTAAAATATATATATTTCAAAACAAAGCCAGGTTTTTCCACTCTGAACTTGTACACAAATTTTTGCATGGATTAAGGTTCAGAGCTTACTGTAAAGTGCAAGTCACTGTTTTGGGGGGGGGGGGGCGGTGACAAAAAAGGAAAACTTAATAAACACCCTTTCTATCTTAAAGGTCATCCCTAACTGATTTAGCTTTCCTCATTTGAACCTAGCTTCTCTGGCAATCTCCAGATTCCATTTTACAAAACGACTTAATAAACGCTTTTCTACCAAAGTCAGTCATTAAGCAAAAAAGCACAAACAAGCGAAACGAAAATTTTCCAAGTAATGGAGGAGAGTTAAATTAACCAGAAATATGGCAATTTGTTTCTATGTAGCAAAACACGAGAGCGGGCACTTAGGAAAGCCTTGGGGAGAGGGAGGGGAGGACCCCAGTGTGGATCAATCAGGTTAACATTCACAGGAGAAGGATGAGTTATCTGCTGTTCCGCGATCGGATGATAGTTTTGAGATCAGACCTTCGAGATGCGATTCCATTTAAACCATCATCCGTCGCTACACACACATCACCCTCTCTGGACACGGAACACGGCTAATTTAAGTTCAGTGCTCGCATCTGCCGTCCACCTGCCTCCCGCGACGCCGAGGACCACCGAAGCCAAGCCCCCGGAGCCGCCCGCGGCCCCGTGAAAGCCCGCACCGAGAGGGCGGCGTGCAGCCAGGTACTTCCACCTCTCCGCCTCCCCAGACCTGCAAACTTCAGCGAGCAGGGATGCTCGGGGGGCCGGGGGTGGGGCGGGGGACGTTCCGGGTCTTGGACAGAACCCAGGTTTCGGGGGCCAGGCTCGGGAGAGACGCCACCTCCCCGTTCCGGCGGTCACTTGGCGCCGGCAGAGGGGCAGCACCTCCCCAGACCAGCGCGGTCTCCGGGGGCACCGGGGCGGGTGGGGGCGGCGCGGGGCCGCGGGCGAGGCCGCGGGCACCCGAAGTTCTGCTCCGCCAGCCGCCGGGCTCCCCCTGGGCTCGGGGGCCGGACCTGGGGGGCGGCGGGGCCTGGGGCGGCGCAGCGGCTCCAGGTGGCCGGCGGCTCGGACCCTGACCGGCCGGCGCCGCCCGGCGCGCTGAGGGGCGAAGGGCTCCCAACTTGGAGGCTCGCGCGGGCGGCCCCCGGGGCGCCCCCCTCCCGGCCGCGGCCGCGCCGCGCTTACCTTGAGCCAGCGCCCGGAGCAAGTGCAGCTGCAGCGCCGCGAGCGCCCACCACCCGCGCCGCCGGCCCGCGCCCAACTTTGTCGCCGGCCGCCCGCCGCGCTCCCCCGCGTCCCCGCCGGGGCTCCCGGGCGCCGCGCGGGCTCCTCGGGGGCGCCGCTCGGGGCCGGGCCGGGGCCCCCGCGGCCGCCCCGGGCCCGCCGCGCCGCCGCCGCCGGCCGCCAGCCGCGCGCCCCGGGCCATGCCGAGGAGCCGCCGCCGCCCCCGGCCCCGGCCTCGGGCCCCGAGAGCGGGACGGCGGGCGGGGGCCTCGGAGCCGGGCGTCCAGGAGCTGAGGGGCGCCGGGCGCTGAGGGGCGCGGCGGGGGAGAAGTTGTCCGCGAGGAGACGCCTGTCACGCCGGCTCCGCGGCCGGAGCGCCCGGGCCGCGCCGCGTCTCTACGAGGGTCCGGCGGGCGCTGAGGAGACGCCGCCGCCCCCGCCCGGCGCTGAGGAGAAAGTGCGCCCGCCCGCGCGCCGCCGCCGCCGCGCCCCATTCACAGCCGGGCCGCACGCGCCGCCCGCCCGCGCCCGCCGCCGCCGCTGATTGGCCGAGGGGAGGCGGCTCGCGCCCCCCCCCCCCGCGTCCCGCCCCCACGCCCTCGCCTGCTTTCAAACTCGCCGCGCCCGCCCGCCTGGAATTTCGCGCCGGGCCCCGGGGCTCCGCTCGGGCGGCTTCCCGCGCCGGCTGCGCCCCCTAGGGACGCGCGGTGGGCACTGCAGGCCGGCGCCGGCTCTGCACGCGCGACCCGGGCGGCTCCCGCGGGGGCGGTCCGGCCTCGCCCGGCCCCAGCGCGCCCGCGCGCAGGTGGGCTCTCACGGGCGGCCGCGGGCCGCGCTGGCTGGCGGGCGGGCGGCTGGTGGGCGCCCCTCTTGCAGCGCCCCGGCCCGCCCGCCCCGCTGCCCCCGGGGAGCCGCCCCCTCCCGCCCGCTCGGCGTTCGTGTGGTTCGGCGCCAAGTTGCCGGGATTGCAAACGAGAAGAAACACGCCGGATCGGGTTTTCAGATCCCAGCAACTAGAGGCACCTGTGGGTGCAGACCCGCCGCCTGTTGAGAGGAGTGGACACTGGCTTTGGAAGCGCGTCCAAGGTCATGAGCGGCCGGCGGGGAGCACAGCTTGGGCTGCCTCCCAGCGTGGGTTGGGCGGACCTCCTAGGAGAAGCATCTGCTAGGGGGAGGGTCTCCCAGGGGGTGGGTCTCCTAGGGGGAGGGTCTCCCGGAGGGAGGGTTCACTAGAGGAAGGATCGCCCAGGGGGAGGGTCCACTAGGGGGAGGGTCTCCCAGGGGGAGGGTCCACTAGGGGGAGGGTCTGCTAGGGGGAGGGTCCACTAGGGGGAGGATCGTCCACTAGGGGGAGGGTCTCCCCCTAGGGAGAGGGTCGTCCCCTAGGGGTAGGGTCTCCCCCTAGAGGTAAGGTCATCCACTGGCGGGGGGGGGTCTCCCAGGGGGAGGGTCCACTAGGGAGGGTCTCCTAGGGGGAGGGTCCCTGCATGAAGAGGGTCTCCTAGAGCAAGGGTCCCCCAGGGGAGGGTCCTCTAGAGGGAGGGTCTTCTGCTGATTCTGAGCCTTGGGCGCCCGCAAAGCGGGGTGGGCGCGGTCGGCGGAGCTCCGCCGCATGTGGTAAGCATTAGCCGAGTTTATGGGGTGAACTAAGCGCCCTGGAGGCTGGGAGGCTAGAATTTTTGTGGGAGGAGGCCCTGGAAGGTGACATGCAGTCTGAGGCCCGGGGCCTGTGATGATCGCTGGAGAGGGCCTGCGCCCCGCTCGGGGCTGCGTCCCCAGGAAGCACGGGGTGCGAGTTCCTTGTTGCTGCGTTTGTTGCTCCAGGCGAGGACGACTCAGGCGGGAGAGTGGACAGCGGGTCACATGGCCGAGGTTTCTGAGCGGGGGGGGGCTAGCTCCGGCTTTCAGAGCACCCACTGTGCGCTCCCCAGCCTCTACTAAGTCTGAACAATGACCCTGAGAAGGAAAGGTGGGGAAACTGAGGACCGAGGACAGCAGCCAGTCAAGGAGGTGGATTCTGAACGGGATGGGATCCCAGGGCCTGCCCTCTGCCCACTTCCTACATTGTGCGAGGAGGGCTGAAAAGCGGGATGCAACCCAAAGCTAGCGTGTTCTCTAACGCCCTCTTGAAACACTAGTGCAGCACTGACTCCAGTACTACAGCAGAACCCTGGGGACCAAGGGTATCCAAAGGGCACTGAGCGGTGGGTTGGGGTGGGGGAGCTATATTAGTTTCCATTGCAGCAGCCCTGTGTATACTCAGCGGCTAAGTACTGTCTGACTCTTTGCGCACACACCCCATCTATGGCCTGTAGCCCACCAGGCTCCCCTGTCCATGGGGTTTTCCAGGCAAGAATATTGGAGTGGGCTGCCATTTCCCTTTCTGGGATCGAACGTGAGTCTCCTTCATCTCCTGCATCGGCAGTCGGATCCTCTACCACTGAGCCGCCGGGGAACCCCCAGTTATTCTTACGTCATGCAGCAGCCCTGGGCCTCTTCTGACTTGCAGGGTTATGTGAGAGCCTAGAGAGGAAAATGAGCCATGCCTACAGGATGCTGGCCACCCCGGCAGGCCAGCCCTGTGCCGGAGCATCGCGCTCACCCCCGCCACACACTGTGTGAGAGGTGTGCCCCTAGTGCAGCGGGGAGATAAGATGAAAGAGGTGCTTAGGAGAGGATGAGGATTTGGAGGTCTCAGCTCCAGGCTTTCCAATTGCGAAATCCGGGTAAACTGCTGACTCTATGTCCCTGTAAAGAGTAAGGAACAAGTCCCATCTCACAAGGTTGTTGGGAAGGAGTGAGATAATTCCCAGTCGATAAACGCTAGTTTCCCTATCCTCATACCAGTTTTCCTGAAGCAAACCACCCTCGCTCTGCCAGCTGAGTCCAGTCCACATTTAACCTCTTCCTTCCGTCCAGGAGCACATGCCCGTGACCTTCCTTGCAAATGCCAGCGCGTGCCCATCTTGCTGTTCGGTGGCTCAGTCGTGTCTGACTCTCCGCGCCCCCTTGGAAGGCAGCACGCCAGGCCTCCCTGCCCTTCAGTGGCTCGGGCAAATTCTTGACGTCAGGACGCTCAAAAAAGTGCCCCGAGCCTCTTTTGCTGTGATTGATTTTGCAGTTCAGAGGCACCTTTATGGAAACTTGCTTGGAAATTGGAAAGCCAAGCCAGTATGCTGGAGGTTGCAGCAGAAGCATTGACATCACTGCTACTCCGAAAGGTCTGGAGACACCTCTGGGAAATTTTTTATTCCAGTATCATCCTGAGTAAGTGAGGCTCTAATGGCGTCTCATTTTACAGTTGAAGGAACCAAGCCAGGGAAGTTTAATAGACGCAAAGTAGCCGTGATAAAGCCAGAGCAGGAGCCCAGCTCTCTTGAGCCCAATTCTAAGACTTTTTCCACACCAGACAGTGTTACCTCTTATATGATCCATTAGGTTACTGTCTTAGGGGGTATGTTTAGACTCTAGATATTCTTGAAAACAGATTACAGAGAAACCCCTCTATAATCCTGGGGCAAGGATGTGGCCAGCACAGAACTGGAATGTTTCTGCCCCCAAAGGGCCAATTAATTTCTCAGTGTAATTTTATGCAGCCCAATAAGAAGGTCTCAAGAAGTGAATATTTTATACATATTTTAAAAGCTTTAGCCATATATGTATTCTAAAGGACCGAGGTGTGGAGGCATGTTACTCCATGAAACCAGAATTAGTTTTCTTTAAAAAAAAAAAAAAAAAAGAGAGCTGTGGCTAGTTCCTATTTCCCAGAACAAGAAGTTAGGGTTTTCCCTGCTTACTTAGAAAAAGGATTTTCAGAACAAATGATCATTGAAGTGGAGTTAGTACTGTTCACTGAGACCGCTGGTATTTTCAACTTGTCATAAACTGAAGCTCTTCCAGATGTGGTCCAGCAGCCTCATCTGGGAGCTGGTAAGAAATAAAGAATCTCAATCCCTTCCTGGACCTACTGAACCAGAATCCATAGTTTAACAAGATCTCCAGGGGATTCACATATGAATTAAACCTGGAGAATCACACTGTCTCAAAAACTTAATAGACGTGATGAATACAGCTCTCTTTTCTCACTGTTCCTCCCTACAGACCTCTTTTCCTTCATTCTGTGCTTTTTTCCCCCCTCTTCTTTTGCCCATAAGGGGTCATGAGATAAAAGGAAAGATTTGTTTCATGATAGAGTTATAATTTTGCTTTTTTAAAAGGAAAATATGCATCTTCCTAGAACATAATAGGCTCAACTGTGTAGACTCAATACACTTATGGGACCATGGTGGGGGTGGGGAGAGAAACAAGCAGCAAACTCTATATAAATGGTATTTATGTCAGTACAGAAAATAGATGAACAATTCCTAACAGAAAGATGAGCAAAGCCCATGAACAGGCAAGTCTAGAACAACTACAAAGGGAAAAATCAATGCTTGAAGAATGCCCAAAGAAATTGATCCAAGGGATAAAAAATTAAATAGGGCTTATAAAAGGTAAAGGAGTGACAGTGCCAAGCAGTGGCGTGTGGGAAAGGGCACTCGGGTCGTGGGTGGAGATATAAATTAAGGCTTTCTGGAGAGAAACCTGCAATCTGTAACTAAGCTTTAAATACTGAAAATCAAAGTTGTCTTTGATCTAGCCATTCTACCTCACAGATGCACAAATGTGTGCCTAAGTTTGTCCATTGCAGCACTGCTAATAACAGCAAAAATGGGAAGCAACCTAATTGCCCATCCAGGAAGTTTAAGTACAATATGGTGAATCCACACAATGAAATCCCACGTGACTGTTAGAAGAATGAAGCAGACAAAATCAATACAGAAATGTCCACTATGTGCAGCTAAGTGTTCTCTATTATAAAGTTATAGGGCAAGTATAAATAAAATAATCCCTTTTATGTTCATTTTCTTCTTTTTTCCTAAAAGAGTGGATACCAAACTTAAATGTTTCCTTTAGGGGATTTAGAATTATATGATTTTTCTCTACTTAAAAAAAATTTTCAAATGTGAATATGTATTTCATAATAAACAAAGAGCTTATTTTTAAAAAGCAGATGGCGAGGAGCCCAAGTCATTTCTCACCTATCTCTCATTAAGAAATGTCCCTCATGGGTTCTCAGTGGCTCTTCTGAGAAAAATACTCCCCAGTCCCATTAGAGGCTAAGGCACTGCCTCAGCATCTCCGCACAGGGACGCTGCGCCCGGCCGCGTGCAAGCCAAGGCAAGATGGAGGGGATTCCTTCAACTGGCTCCCATGGCCTTCTGATGGACGTCTGCCCTCCGAATGCCTGAGTCTCACTCAAAAACCCCCACCACCTGCCCATCCTGCCCTCACCCTCACCTGTGTTCCGTTGCCTAGCAACCCATTCCCAAGCCACCAGGTGCTGCCTTTGATTCCTACGGGGGCCTGTGCTTTGGTTACCTTAGAGCCTTCCCAGTGTCCTGAGAATCTTTTCAGAGACGGAACTCTGTCATGAAATGCTCTTCTTAAGGGGGCTGCAAAAAACAGAGAGGTACCAGACATTTGGTTCCCAGGTGGCTCAGTGCGTTAAAGAATCTGCCGGCAGTGCAAGAGACACAAGAGACGGGGCTCCGACCCCTGGGTCAGGAAGACCCTCTAGAGGAGGGCATGGCAACCCACTCTAGTATTCTTGCCTGGAGAATCCAAGGGACAGAGGAGCCTGGTGGGCTGCAGTCCCTGGATCCCAGAGTCAGACATGACTGAAGTGACTGAGCATGCACGTGTGCCTGCCCCAGGAAGTCGCCGAGCCTCCACACTCTTCTACCAGCCTCCTTACGGGTGGCCGTCCTTCACCTTTCTAAGCTCTGAACCTGTGGTCCCACGCCGTCATATCAGCACCCGGTCGGAAATGCATATTCCAGGGCATCACCCCAAACGTCAGCATCTCGGGGGGAGCCCTGTGGGGATTCAGATGCATGCTCAAGTTAGAAGACCCACTGGAAAGTAATTCCTTCCGTTCCTACTCCTCAGCAAGTGTTTATTAAATTCCTGGTTTGTGCCAGCTCCAGTGCTAGGCAAGAGAGAAACAAGCAATTATAGTAATTGTGTGATAAGCGAAAGCACTTAAAGGAACATCTGAGGAAAGATCTCGAAGCCCGGGGAAATCAAGGAAAGTTTTCCAGAAGGCAAGTCTAAATGTAGACCAGAGGAATAAATGGGAATTGAGTCAATAGCCGGGAGACAGAAGGACTTTTCAGACAGAGGGAGCACCAGGTAAGGAAGCCTGGAGTGTGAATTTTAGCATGAAACCAATGAACATCTACTCAAGGTTTGTAACAGGCAGTCACACAATGAGATACATTTTTAGAAACGTCATTCGGATGGTGGGTTGGACTGGAGCTGGGGCGAGATTGGAAGCTGGAAGACCTGCTAGGAGACCATTAATTGTTGCAAACAATTAAATAGGAAGTGCCAGTGCCAGGGGACGGCAGAGAAGGGGCAGATTAAGGAGCTATTTAGAAGGTAGGATCCACACTTAAGGAAGGGAGGTGTCAAAGAGGACACCTGCTTTCTGGCTTGAGCAGCTAGAAAAACAGCCTTTTGTTTCTTAAGAGGGTGAACACAGGAAGAGGAACAGGATTGGAGGGATGAAGGTGGGAGGAATACTGATTCCACTTGAACGTTAGAGTTGAGATGTCTGTGGAGCAGCATCACGCCGATGTGAACACTAGACGTGTAGGTCTGGGGGTGAGACGGAAGGAGGGAGCAGAGGCTGGGAAAGGCAGGAGAGGGTGTGGTGTCCGGCTGATGGGGAGGTGGGTGACTTCAGGGAATCTTCAGTGGCAAAGACAGCAGAGTGTCCAGGAGCTCTGGATGGAAAAGTGACCCCTGGATTTAGTGACCAAGGTGTCCTCCCAGGCCTGGGACAGCAGTTTCACCGGGAGCCTGAGCCAGCCCCAGGTCAGGGAGGAATGAGTGGGAGATGGAGGTGACATTTTCAAGAGGTTTAGTGCGAAGGTGAGGGTAGAAGGTGGCAAGATTATTATTACCAACCCAAAAAGAGGGGTTGGTAATTAATAGCTCAGGGTCCTGAAGGCCCTTGGGAAAGCGAAAAGTGAAAGTCGCTCAGTCATGTCCGACTCTTTGCGACCCCATGGACTATACAGTCCTTGGAATTCTCCAGGCCAGAGTACTGGAGTGGGTAGCCTTTCCCTTCTCCAGGGTATCTTCCCAACCCTGGAATAGAACCCGGGTCTCACGCATCACAGACGGATTCCTTACCAGCTGAGCCACAAGGAAAACCCAAGAATACTGGAGTGGGTAGCCTAGCCCTTCCACAGTGGATCTTCTCAACCCAGAAATCGAACAAGGGTCTCGTGCATTGCAGGTGGATTCTTTACCAACTGAGTTATCAGGGAAGCCCAGACCCTTGGGAGTGTCCTGCCAAGTGAAGGTTTGGCCATATACAGGGGAAGGCCATCCAGGCCACTGTACGGGAGGCCAGGGAGAGGGCAGGGGGCACAGCTTAGTTGGCGAGCAGTTGGAGCAAGTTAAGGAAGATGCGGTTTGTATTTTCTGTTTATTTATCTATCTTCTCTCTCTTCATCACTCCCTTCCACAGGGGACCTTAGTTATTTTAGGCATAGAAAGAGGAAGGGAGGTGGCAGACTTTGAGAAGTTTTGAGATGTTTACTTTAGAGGAAGGGAGAGACTTTAACACCAGATTCAAATAGACATCTCCCCACCTGGTTCTCACACGCTCATGTTGGCACTCAGTCGCTTCAGTCGTGTCCCACTCTTTGCGGCCCCATGGACTGTGGCCCGCCAGGCTCCTCTGTCCATGGGATTCTCCAGGCAAGAATACTGGAGTGGGCTGCCATTTCCTCCTCCAGGGATCTTCCCCCCTCGGGGATCAAACCCGCGTCTTTTGCAGTTCCTGCTTGGCAGGCAGATTCTTTACTGCTGAGCCACCGGGGAAACTCAATTTTCACAGAAGCGTGATATTTAATCCTCACAACAATCTCTGATAGGAAATGTGTTTCTGCACGTCACTGAGGTTCGGTGAGCTTCCATCACGTGTCCAGGTGCCCAGCCAACGAGCGGGGTAATAAGCTCTGTCCTGCTGCTGTCTCCTGCTTCGGAGGCAGGCAAGGCAAAATACTATACAGACAGCATCATGAAAACTGATCAGAGGGGACCTTAAAGGACATCCTGTTTAAAAGGGGAACTTTTAAGTCAAACACAAGAAAGCTCTTATTTCCCTTTGGGAACAAGGCGTGGAAGCGATGGGATCTCAGAACTGAAAGGGAGAGTCGGAACGGATCTTAATGCCTATTAAGTCCAATAGTCTGCCGGAGGCACTCAACTCCTCTTTGTCAGCCCTCAAGATCGTTCCATGTGGAGCAAGCTCTGGTTACGACCAAGGTCTCACTTGCCCTGAATTGTAATCGGGCTCTCTGCAACGTCCATCCGCTGGTCCTTGGATGCACTCAGGAGCTTAGGCAAGCATCACTGCCTCCTGGCTCCAGTGCCCCCAGTGGTGTGTGGTTCACTGGGAAAAATAAGCCCTTGTTTAAGAGTAAATAGTGGAAGGGGCTGTGGACTGAAGGTTTCGAGAGCTGGAGAATAATCTAGTGCCATTACTTGCCCGTGGAACAGCTGTGAATATTCCACTGTCCGTCTTTTGGCTTCAGTGGCATCATCCCAAAATGTGATATTTAAAAAAAAGTCACCCTACTCTGCTCACAGGTTCTGAGGGTCAGGGTTTTAATCAGGGTGCAGCCAGGAAGGACTGGGGACTGGGATCATCTGGAATATCCTCGTCGATGTCTGTCTGGTGCCTGCGGTGGGATCACCTGCAGGCTGGGCTGGATTGCAGCTGTCAACCAGACTGCATTCGTGCAGTCCTCCCATATGACTTGGGCTTCCACACGGCATGGCAGCTGAGTCCAAGAGGGAGCACCTGGGAGTGAGTGTCTGGAAACTGCATGACCTCGCCTTGGAAGGAATGCACCATCACTTCATCTATCGGTTGAGACTGGCCCATATTCAAGAAGGGGGAGAATTAGATGCTATCTCTTGACTGGGCTGGAGGTAGCGGGGAGGCCAAGTCACCTGGCAGGAGAGCAGGCAAGTTGTGAAATACCGTTGTAGCCATCTTGGAAAATACAGTCTCCCAGAGACAATCCCTGTGGACTCAGGCAAATATTGGGTTGGCCAAAAAGTTTGTTCAGGTTTACCCTACCATCATACAGGAAAACTCCAAAGAGCTTTTTGGCCTACCCAGTACTTGGAAGAAGAGTACTTTGCAGGGTCCAGGAGTCCTGCTTGGCGACCGAGGGCTCAGATTAGACATACACAGCCCTCCTTCAACTAGCTATTATATGTCCCGTCCCCAGAGTCACGTGCAAAGCCTGACACCCAATTTCTTAGAGTGGGGCCGCTCTTGGAGAGTGGCTTTCAAAGAGGTGGCGTGACTTACCACGCGGCCATTAGGGCAGGCTCTAATCCATTCTGACTGGTGTGCTTGGAAGAAGCGGAATTTGGGCACACAGGAACACCAGGATGCCCACCCAGAGGAAGGCCCTGTGAAGAGGTGGCAATGCAGGCGGGCACCCACAAGCCAGAGAGAGAGGCTTCAGGAGGAACCCGCCAATGCATGGACGCGGATCCCTGGCCTCCAGAACAGTGTGAAAGCTCCATTCTGTCACCTAAGCCACCCAACCTGGGATCTTTCAGGGCCACCCTAGCAAACGGATCCAGTGAGCGACTTGCTGTCACGGTTATGGGCACGGTCATCGCTGCCCACCCGTGCTCCTTGGCACCTCAGCCTCAAGTAGAACATTCATTATGTGCTTTTCCCTTTCACTCTCCTGTGTTCTATTCAATTAGGAAGTGAAGCTGAGAGCTGATCGACTCCATCATTCTGAGGAGTTATTAAATGAAAAGAGGTGCATGACTGCGGGGTCACATAGAAACTGTGGAAAGTGCTCTGGTGACACATGTATATGAAAAGCTTTGAAAGAATTCATATTCTTTGGCCCAAGATTACATTCCAATAAATATCTCTTTAAAATAATTGAAAATGCAAAGATTCATGGACAAGAATGCTTATCTTGGCATTGTTTGTGATAGGAAAAAAAAATTGGAAGCCACCTAAATGTCTAAAAGTAGAAATTACTATACATCATGGTTTATCTGCTTCATGGACTACTGCAAATTTATTAAATCTGTATTTTCAAAGAATATCTAATGACCTAGGAAAATGGTCAGGATAAGTGGGAGAAGTTATCTATACCATTTTTCTTCTTTTAAAAATAATATGGAATACATGGGTATATTTTGGATAGATGGATGGCTGTAAAGATGGATAAATATTAAAAAACAATTGGAAGAAAATGCACTAAAATATTAATGGTGATCGCTCCTGTATTGGATTATAGGTGACGTTTTCATTAAAAATTTTAAGAATTCTAGACTGAATACATTTCAGTTTATAATAAATAGTGAGTAAACAAAAATAAGTTATGTTTTAACAGGGAGGTGGTAGCAGCCGCTCTCTCCTCCCACCTGAGGAGCAAAAAGCATTTGTCCAACTCATACTGGGAGATGTTTGGAATGCCCAGTAATGCTGCGTCTTCCTACCTCTGCTTCTTTTGTCTTTAACTTCTTTTTTTTATAAAATTTTAATTAGGGGAATGATTGCATCAATTCCTGCTGTACACCCACGTGAATCGGCTGTGAGAGCACCTATACAGCCGCCCTCCCCTCCCCCTCCCAGCCTGCTCGGTCATCTCCGAGCGCCGGGCTGCTGTGCGGGATGGGCAGCAGTGACCCGCTCGCTATCTGTGTTACAAGTGGCAGTGTGTGTGTCGAGGCTGCTCTCTCTGTTCCTTTTCCTCTCAAAAACCATCACAACTGAGGCAGCCTCCTGGCCCCACTGGCTCCATTCTGGGGTCAACCGTGGCTCCATTCTGGGGTCAACCGTGGCTCCAAAGAACACGTGGTGGGAGGACCAAGAATCACAGGATTTGAGAGCTGGAAGGGGCCTCCGAAACCGTCTCATGCCACACAGTTATTTATCCTGCTGTTGGCTGGACAAGCAGAGTGCGGCAGAACACCCCAGTTTGCCATAATAAGCCATTGTGAGTCTCTCGGCCATGAGGTTGTCTGCGTCATTTCCCAAGCTATCTGAATTTTCAAGTGTACCATTTCCATAAATCCGCTACCCGCCGGGGGAAGCACTGGACTGGGAGGACGTGGTTTCACAGCAACACGTGTGCGACGAGGCTCCCCGCTGGGCTCTGGCGGCCTCTGAGCGCTGTGGGGGCCCTGCAGCACGCGGTGGTCAGCGTGGTGCACGGAGAGTGGGTCGCGCTGGCCAGAGCTGGAGCCACGTGCTCAGTTCTTGGTGGTGCAGCTGAAGAGGGGGAGTCACAAGCTAGACACACAAGTGCCAAGTGAGAAGGTCGGCAGAACAAAGGGCTTGGAGACAAAGGTGGGAGGACTCGACCCTGCGCCCCTCGCATTGGAAGTGTGGAGCCTCAAGCACCAGACTGCCAGGGAAGTCCCGCAGCGCGGCTGGTTTTAAATACCCGGCTGTGTGGGCAAGTTATTAGAGGTTATTTTAGCGCCAGCTGGGGGGAGGGGCCCTATCAACCCCAAATACTCATTGGAAGGACTGACGCTGAAGCTCCAGTACTTTGGCCACCTGATGCAAAGAGCTGACTCATTGGAAAAGACCCTGATGCTGGGAAAGATTGAAGGCAGGAGGAAACGAGGCAACAGAGGATGAGATGGTTGGATGGCATCACTGACTCAATGGACATGAGTGTTAGTAAACTGCAGGAGCTAGTGAAGGACAGGGAAGCCTGGCGTGCTGCGGTCCATGGGGTCGCAAAGAGTCGGGCACGACTGAATGACTGAACAAGGGACTCACAGGGAGGTGGTACTCTCTGTGGAAGGCAATCCAACATTCAAAATCATAGCTGCAAAAGGAGAATGAAGAAAGTTAAAAGGAACACCCAGCAAGGAGGGGCTACGGCGTGAGGGGAGAACAGTGAAAGAGGCATTTCCTGAAGCAGTGGGACAACGAGCGGTGTCTTCTAGTGACCTGGTGCCCTTCCCAGGAAGAGCCAGTATTCTATCTGTGTCTTGCCTGACATGTTCCAGCAAAAGTGCATGGTGCCTGCCCGACCCCTTCCCTGGGTCCCCGGCTGACAGCACCATGTTGCTCCTCCCCGGATGCATTACCCGGGTTTGCCCCAGTGAAGCTCGTCTGCCACTTTCCTGCCCAGGCGCTAAGCCTTGAAGACCTCCCGTCTCTCCATCGGCCTGACGTACCACCACCCAGGAAAGTCCAAGGCCATGCTCCGAGTCACTGACTTCGGGGCAGTCTTCTTCCAGACTGTTTGCAAAAGCATCACAAGGGACCGTTTCCAGGGCTCCTTGTCGGGGTCCCGCCAGTTGAACTGCTCCTGCCAGAGTTGCCTCTTCATTACTGTTCTTTGCTCCCTGTCTCTAAGTCATTTTCTCATTCATTAAAAAAAAAAAAAAAACCAACTGCCCACCCCATCCTATGTTAACTAAAGGTTTAAAAATGGATGTTGGGGCAGAACCATGTCAAGGGCTCTTCAGGAAATCAAAAATACTCTTTCCATGTGTTTCCTTTTCTGCTCGTTTACTCCCTAACAGAGATGTCATCAGCTCAATTTCCTACACCAAAATGATGACACTCTTTTCCCAGGATCTCTCATCTCCTTTGGTTGGTGTTCGACGATCATTATTATTTATAAGTGAGATACCATCTTGCCCTGAGCAGAAGCGACATTCCCCTTGCTGTCCTCAAAGTCCCCTCCTTGATATTTTAACAAATAACCTTTACCCTCATCGTGCAGATCCATGGGCTTCTCAATATGAAAATGATCAAGAAGGTCCAGGCAGCTGCCCCGGCTGGTGAGAGCAGATGCACAGTGGCCCAGAGTGTGGGAGCCCCAGGAGGAGGGGCTGGGGTAGGAGCTCTGGGTTGTTCGGTTTGCATATGAAAGGCACGCTAATGGGCGAGTTGTTTACCATCTCTAGAAACTGGTTAGCCAGCCTCAGGAGAACATCCCTCCAGGGTGTGCAAGTTCCCAAGATAGCAAAGCATCAAAAGTACAGAATAAGAAACTATGATTAACACACACGGTTCTCATTAGTATCACTCAGGGGGCTTTAGAAGCACACCCCAGGCCAACTAAGTCAGCCTGTGGGGGTAACTGGTGAGTCTGCTGTGAATCAGCACCTCACACCACTTCCCCAGAAATAAGCAAGGAAAGGGCTTCCCAGCCAGCTCAGCTGTCAAGCACCCACCTGCCGATGCAGGAGGTGCGAGTTCCATCCCGGGGGTCGGGAAGAGCCCCTGGAGGAGGAAACAGCAACCCACTCCAGTATTCTTGCCTGGGAAATCCCATGGAAGGAGAGCCTGGCAGGCTGCAGTCCGTGGGGTCACAAAAGAGTCAGACATGATTTAGTGGCTAAACAACAGCCCAGAGGGAAGAGCAGCGGAGGAGGTCCCGGCCTGGCCGACCCCCGGCTGGGAGATCCGGGCCAGGCTGCCGTCCCTCCTCGAGCCTCGCTCTCCTCCTCTAGGGAATGAGGAGTCTCAGGCTTCGTGGTAGAGGAGCATCCAGAGCTTGTGAATACTCTGTAGTTACAACAGGTTCCACAAATACCGCTGTTATTGTTTTCCCAGTGTCTTATCCCGAGAGCTTTTGGGATCGTTTCAGAAGCAGGACTCTTGACAATATTTTCATCTTCTCGTGGCACATCTTTTTCTCTGTCTTGTCTGATGATCACTTGTGTGCTTGGGTCATCCTTCCCCGGGACACTGGGAGCTCCTTAAGAGCCATCAGCGGCTCGTCATGTTTTGTCATTGGTCCTTACACAGCGCCTGGAACACTGGCTCCCAACAGAGTTTGTAGAATGAACACCAAGAGGCCTTGATCTGTAGCTGATCAATAAATGTAGGTTGTATTGAATCCTTCCCTATTCTTCCCCAGGCCCTAAGCCCAGAAGAGTACCCTGCAGACACTCTACTTTGCTTAACGATGGCGTTTGATGACTTAAAAGGCCAAGGACTCTCTGAATTGTTAGCCGTCTGATGTCTAAAGGAAAATGGCTTGTCCCTTCTGAAAGACTGTCCAGTTAACAAGGGGTTATGACTACAGCAATGAGGATGCTTCTTTTTTCTTGTTTAATAATTTTCTTCATTTGTTTCTGGCTGTGCAGGGCCTTCGTTGCCAGGCAGGCTTTTTCTCTAGTTGCAGAGAGCAGGGGCTGCTCCAGGTGCAGGTCGTGTGGAATACGGGCTCTAGGGTGTGCAGGCTGCAGTAGCCGCAGCACGTGGGCTTAGCAGCTCCGTGGCCTGTGGGATCTTCCCAGACCAGGGATCGAACCCATGTCTCCTGCGCTGGCAAGTGGATTCTTTACCACTGAGCCACCAGGGAAGCCTGGGAATCTTCATTTGACCAAAGGACATTTATTGAGTTGTTATTAGGTACCTGAAACAATTTGAGGGTTAGGGTTAGGGAATAAGACACAGCCCCTGTCCTCAAGGAATTTATAGCTTAGAGTAGGACACGCGCAGAGAAACAATTAATTATAATACAAATGATTCTCCAGCTTTCACAGCTCAACTCATATCGGCTCTATTACAAGAGCTTTAAAAGGTCCAACACTTCTTTCACCAGATTCTCCAAACTTAAGACGGGAGGAAGCCAGCGAGTGATAAAGATTGATGAGGCTTCTGTTCTAGAGGCCAGGAGGAAAGCCTTGTAGCCTTCATAAAAAAAAAAAAAAAAAAATGGAATAGACAGAAGCTGACCCACTGAATGAGACATTACATAGGCAGAGAGTGGACAAATAAACAAAGCCGGATTCTCGTCCTGATGCCAGGAGCCTAAATAATAGGCTGGCTCATACGGATCCTTGGCAGCAAATGGAGATCTTAACATGGCTGGCATCCTGGAGACCTGGTGGCAGGGATGCAATTGATGAGACGGGCTTTGAGGCCAAAAATGATACGAGAAGGAGAAAGACAGCAGATGGAAGGAGAAAAGCTGCTTGCAGAAAGGTGACGTAGGTAGCAGCGGGGCCCCTGGCCTCACCTGGCAAGGATGTGCTAGGGAATCCCAGGAGGCGGAGACTCCATCTCAGGTAATAAAACACGCAGGCGGGACCCTCACCGCCCCCACACTGCCACGCCCTGGATGGGGCGACCAAGACAAGAGAGGAACATTAACAGTGTCAGCAAAAAGGCCAGTTTAGACCGGCTCTTGACGGAAAGCTTTCACTACCCCGCGTCGGTAAGCCAAATATCTTATTGAGCAGAAAGTAAAGGTCAAGTGGCTTTGAAGGTCAGTGGCTTTTGTTTTTTCTTGGAAAAAATTCAAATTCACAGCCGCATTGAGAGACTACTACGATGAACACACCTGTGGCTTTCTGCTACGCTCATCCGCGTTCACTCTCTCTCTCCCTTCCTCGTCCTTGTTTCTCCTGTCTCTCCCTCCCAGCATCCTCTCTGTCTCTCTCCTTGAGGAACTATTCCTATCATCCTCCCCCCAATCACTTCATCATGCATCTCTGAAAAATAAAGACATTTTGGGGTCATTTTTCCCCTGCTGGTCTAGTCGTTAAGATGCTGTGCTTCCAGTGCAGGGGGACATGGGTTCAAACCCTGATCAGGGAACTAAGATCCTACATGCCTCACAGTCGGAAAAAAAAAAAAAAAGATAAGCGTTTTTAAAAAATTTTTTAAATAAACACATTGTCCTATTTATCTTACATGGAGTGTCTCATTTAATCCTCTCCACCACCCTGTACAGGAGGTATTCCTGTCTGTGGTGACCATGTTAGATCACTTCCAAATCACAGAACAAATTCATGGTCTGGGGGAAAGTGCAGAGAACACATGCTCAAGAATTAGTTTGCCTACTTACCTGCTCCATTTAGAAAGAGAATGCAGATAATACAGTCAAAAGTGGACTTTCTGGAAACATGAAGGGAGCTTAAAAGGAATGGATAACTCCATAAAAGCCAGAGCGCTCTTTCAAGCCAACTTACAGGATGAAAAAGTGCTTCGGTGTAGGAAAACACGTGATCTGAGCTGATCAGCTTTCTTGAGGTCAAGTCACTTTTACCTCTTCGAGGCTCAGTTTTCTCGTTTTCAAAATGGGCCAGTACATCCCAGAGCAGAGGCTAATCCCAGTCTTTATGGATTTGAAGCTTACTCAATCTGGAATAAGAAAAAAAAAAAAAGTATTAATCAAATCAGGAACAAAAGTGAGTATTTACTTGGAATGAGAAAAGACGTCATCACAAATTCGTAAAATTTGACAAGTACCACATGCAGCACAGAACCCAAACCTTGGAGAGGAGCCCACACGAGTGAGGGATCTTGAAGGCTGGGCCTCATCAGCATCCTAGAAAGTATTCCCGGACCCTGCGGTCAATCTCCATTGCTCCCTGAGATGCCCACCAGCCCAGCCTTCGGAAGGTATTCCAAATCTGCCCAGCGTCACCACGCCCCCTCCCCCAGCCCTATCTCCTGGGAGCAAGGCTTCCTCATCCCCCACCTGGGCTATCACAGCTGCTCTCCCAGTTTCCATCCTGGACTCCATGTAGCGTCCAGAAGTATTTCTTTTTTAAGAATAAAATATTTTATCCATTTGGCTACTTCGGGTCCTAGTTGCAGCCCACGGGATCTTTCATTGGGGGGTGCGGATTCTCTGATGTCACGTGTGCTCGGGAGTGGATGGGCTGCAGTCGCTGCTGCGCGCAGGCTCAGCTGCTCTTTGGCATGCGGCATCTTTGACCAGGGATCGAACCCTCATCCCCTGCGTTGCAAGGTGGATTCTTAACCACTGGACCACTGGGGAAGTCCTGAAAGATCCTTCTTAAAGGTCATTCAGTTCATGTCCCTGCCTGTGGTCCACCCTACCATGGACCCCAGAACACGCAGGACAGCCCTGTCTGATATGCCAGCCACATGTGGCCACTGAGCACTTGAAATGTGGCCCATGTCACTGAGGAAGTCAATTTTAAATTTATTTCAATAAAGCAGAAATAGATGTTTTCCTGGAACTCTCTTCCTTTTTCCATGATCCAGCAGATGTTGGCAATTTGATTTCTGGTTCCTCTGCCTTTTCTACAACCAGCTTGAAGATCTGGAAGTTCACGATTCACATATTGCTGAAGCCTGGCTTGGAGAATTTTGAGCATTCCTTTACTAGCGTGTGAGACGAGTGCAATTGTGCAGTAGTTTGAGCATTCTTTGGCACTGCTTTCCTTTGGGATTGGAATGAAAACTGCCCTTTTCCAGTCCTGTGGCCACTGCAGAAGTTTTCCAGATTTGCTGGCATGTTGAGTGCAGCACTTTCACAACATCATCTTTTAGGATTTGAAACAGCTCAACTGGAATTCCATCACCTCCACTAGCTTTGTTCATAGTGAAGCTTCCTAAGGCCCACTTGACTTCGCATTCTAGAATGTCTGGCTCTAGATGAGTGATCATACCATTGTGGTTATCTGGGTCATGAAGATCTTGTTTGTAAAATTCTACTGTGTATTCTTGCCACCTCTTCTTGAGAAATCTGTGTGCAGGTCAGGAAGCAACAGTTAGAACTGGACATGGAGCAACAGACTGGTCCCAAATAGGAAAAGGAGTACGTCAAGGCTGTATCTTGTCACCCTGCTTATTTAACTTCTATGCAGAGTACATCATGAGAAACGCTGGGCTGGATGAAGCACAAGCTGGGATCAAGATTGATGGGAGAAATATCAATAACCTCAGATATGCAGATGACTCCACCCTTATAGCAGAAAGTGAAGAGGAGCTAAAGAGCTTCTTGATGAAAGTGAAAGAGAGTGAAAAAGTTGGCTTAAAGCTCAACATTCAGAAAATGCAGACGATGGCATCTGGTCCCATCACTTCATGGGAAATAGATGGGGAAACAGTAGAAACAGTGTCAGACTATTTTTTTGAGCTCCAAAATCACTGCAGATGGTGATTGCAACCATAAAATTAAAAGATGCTTACTCCTTGGAAGGTAAGTTATGACTAATCTAGACGGCATATTGAAAAGCAGAAACATTACTTTACCAACAAAGGTCCGTCTAGTCAAGGCTACGGTTTTTCCAGTAGTCAGGTATGGAGGTGAGAATTGGACTATATAGAAAGCTGAGCACCAAAGATTGATGCTTTCGAACTGTGGTGTTGGAGAAGACTCTTGAGAGTCCCTTGGACTGCAAGGAGATACAACCAGTCCATCCTAAAGGAGATCAGTCCTGGGTATTCATTGGAAGGACTGATGTTGAAGCTGAAACTCCAATCCTTTGACCACCTGATGCAAAGAATTGACTCATTTGAAAAGACCCTGATGCTGGGAAAGATTGAAGGTGGGAGGAGAAGGGGATGACAGAGGATGAGATGGTTGGATGGCATCACCGACTTAATGGACATGGGTTTGGGTGAACTACAGGAGTTAGTGATGGACAGGCAGGCCTGGCATGCTGCAGTCCATGGGGTTGCGAAGAGTTGGACACGACTGAGCAACTGAACTGAATTAATTTCAGAACTGATGGCCAATTCAGTTATTAGGAAAACTTTTTAGCATGTTTTAAACAAGCTGAATATATGCATCCACTTTCTCACTGTAAACATATGGACTCTAAATACTGATCAAATATTTCTGATAAAATTTCAACACTTGGTCAAGATGTTATGTATTGGGTTGCCCAAAACGTTCATTGGGATTTTTCTGTAAGATGTTATGGAAACTCCAAATGAAATTTTTGGCCAACCCAATATAAGTGCAAAATATATAGCAGATTTTAAAAAACACTATGAAAAAAGAATGCCAGCTATCTCATTATTTTTTATATTCATTGCAAGTTGAAATGTTAATGTTCTGTGTAAGTGTTTAAAAAAATATGATTACAGTGATTTCATCTTTTTTAAAAAAAAATGTGGTTATTGGAAAGTTTTGGATTACACTTGTGGCTCCTATTTTATTTCTTTGGGTGGTTCTGGAGTAAAATTCAGCATTTGTCCTAAATGAACTGGTTCCTATCTCTATCTGACCTTATCCCCTAAGACTATCTTCATGACTGCCAAGTACAGTCGTCCAGGTCATGTCCTACACAATGACACCTTGTGTGAATTAGTCTGCCCAGAGTAGGTGCCTTTTTCTAATTAACCTGAAGGTACAGTTCAGTTCAGCTCAGTTCAGTTCAGTCGCTCAGTCGTATTCGACTCTTTGCGACCCCATGAATTGCAGCACACCAGGCCTCCCTGTCCATCACCAACTCCCAGAGTTCACTCAGACTCACGTCCATCAAGTCGGTGATGCCATCCAACCTATTCATCCTCTGTCGGCCCCTTCTCCTCCTGCCCCCAATCCCTCCCAGCCTCAGAGTCTTTTCCAATGAGTCAACTCTTCGCATCAGGTGGCCAAAGTACTGGAGTTTCAGCTTTAGCATCAGTCCTTCCGAAAAACACCCAGGACTGATTTCCTTTAGAATGGACTGGTTGGATCTCCTTGCAGTCCAAGGGACCCTCAAGAGTCCTCTCCAGCACCACAGTTCAAAAGCATCAATTCTTCGGTGCTCAGCCTTCTTCACAGTCCAACTCTCACATCCATACATGACCACAGGAAAAACCATAGCCTTGACTAGACGGACCTTAGCCGGCAAAGTAATGTCTCTGCTTCTGAATATACTATCTAGGTTGGTCATAACTTTTCTTCCAAGGAGTAAGCGTCTTTTAATTTCATGGCTGCAGTCACCATCTGCAGTGATTCTGGAGCCCAAAAAAATAAACTCTGACACTGTTTCCACTGTTTCCCTATCTATTTCCCATGAAGTGATGGGACCGGATGCCATGATCTTTGTTTTCTGAATGTTGAGCTTTAAGCCAACTTTTTCACTCTCCTCTTTCACTTTCATCAAGAGGCTTTTGAGTTCCTCTTCACTTTCTGCCATAAGGGTGGTGTCATCTGCATATCTGAGGTTATTGATATTTCTCCTGGCAATCTTGATTCCAGCTTGTGCTTTTTCCAGCCCAGCGTTTCTCATGATGTACTCTGCATAGAAGTTAAATAAGCAGGGTGACAAGATCAGCCTTGACGTACTCCTTTTCCTCTTTGTAACCAGTCTGTTGTTCCATGTCCAGTTCTAACTGTTGCTTCCTGACCTGCATATAGGTTTCTCAAGAGGCATGTCAGGTGGTCTGGTAGTCCCATCTCTTTCAGAATTTTCCACAGTTTATTGTGATCCACACAGTCAAAGGCTTTGGCATAGTCAATAAAGCAGAAATAGATGTTTTCCTGGAACTCTCTTGCTTTTTTTTTCCATGATCCAGCGGATGTTGGCAATTTGATCTCTGGTTCCTCTGCCTTTTCTAAAACCAGCTTGAACATCAGGAAGTTCACGATTCACGTACTGCTGAAGCCTGGCTTGGAGAATTTTGAGCATGACTTTACTAGCATGTGAGATGAGTGCAGTTGTGCGGCAGTTTGAGCATTCTTTGGCATTGCCTTTCTTTGGGATTGGAATGAAAACTGACCTTTTCCAGTCTGTGGCCACTGCTGAGTATTCCAAATTTGCTGGCATATTGAGTGCAGCACTTTCACAGCATCATCTTTCAGGATTTGAAACAGCTCAACTGGAATTCCATCACTCCACTAGCTTTGTTCCTAGTGATGCTTTCTAAGGCCCACTTGACTTCACATTCCAGGATGTCTGGCTCTAGGTGAGTGATCACATCATCATGATTATCTGGGTTGTGAAGATCTTTTTTGTACAGTTCTCCTGTGTATTCTTGCCACCTCTTCTTAATATCTTCTGCTTCTGTTAGGTCCATACCATTTCTGTCCTTTATTGAGCCCATCTTTGCATGAAATGTTCTCTTGGTATCTCTAATTTTCTTGAAGAGATCTCTAGTCTTTCCCATTCTGTTGTTTTCCTCTATTTCTTTGCATTGATTGCTGAGGAAGGCTTTCTTATCTCTCCTTGCTATTCTTTGGAACTCTGCATTCAGATGCTTATATCTTTCTTTTTCTCCTTTGCTTTTCCCTTCTCTTCTTTTCACAGCTATTTGTAAGGCCTCCCCAGACAGCCATTTTGCTTTTTTGCATTTCTTTTCCATGGGGATGGTCTTGATCCCTGTGTCCTGTACAATATCACGAACCTCCATCCATAGTTCATCAGGCACTCTATCTATCAGATCTAGGCCCTTAAATCTATTTCTCACTTCCACTGTATAATCATAAGGGATTTGATTTAGGTCATACCTGAATGGTCTAGCAGTTTTCCCTACTTTCTTCAATTTAAGTCTGAATTTGGCAATAAGGATCTCATGATCTGAGCCAGAGTCAGCTCCCAGTCTTGTTTTTGCTGACTGTATAGAGCTTCTCCATCTTTGGCTGCAAAGAATATAATCAATCTGATTTCGGTGTTGACCATCTGGTGATGTCCATGTGTAGAGTCTTCTCTTGTGTTGTTGAAAGAGGGTGTTTGCTATGACTAGTGCGTTCTCTTGGCAAAACTCTATTAGCCTTTGCCCTGCTTCATTCCATACTCCAAGGCCAAATTTGCCTGTTACTCCAGGTGTTTCTTGACTTCCTACTTTTGCATTCCAGTCCCCTATAATGAAAAGGATATCTTTTGGGGGTGTTAGTTCTAAAAGATCTTGTAGGTCTTCATAGAACCGTTCAACTTCAGCTCTTCAGCATTACTGGTTGAGGCATAGACTTGGATTACTGTGATATTGAATGATTTGCCTTGGAGACGAACAGAGATCATTCTGTCATTTTTGAGACTGCATCCAAGTACTGCATTTCGGACTCTTTTGTTGACCATGATGGCTACTCCATTTCTTCTGAGGGATTCCTGCCCTCAGTAGTAGATATAATGGTCATCTGAGTTAAATTCACCCATTCCAGTCCATTTTAGTTTGCTGATTCCTAGAATGTCGACGTTCACTCTTGCCATCTCTTGTTTGACCACTTCCAATTTGCCTTGATTCATGGACCTGACTTTCCAGGTTCCTATGCAATATTGCTCTTTACAGCATCAGACCTTGCTTCTATCACCAGTCACATCCACAGCTGGGGATTGTTTTTGCTTTGGCTCCATCCCTTCATTCTTTCTGGAGTTATTTCTCCACTGATCTCCAGTAGCATATTGGGCACCTACTGACCTGGGGAGTTTCTCTTTCAGTATCCTATCATTTTGCCTTTTCATACTGTTCATGGGGTTCTCAAGGCAAGAATACTGAAGTGGTTTGCCATTCCCTTCTCCAGTGGACCACATTCTGTCAGACCTCTCCACCATGACCTGCCCGTCTTGGGTGGCTCCACAGGGCATGGCTTAGTTTCACTGAGTTAGACAAGGCTGTGGTCCTAGTGTGATTAGATTGACTAGTAGGTACAGTACAGGCTAAATAGATGCCCAGACTTGCCCCTCATTTTCACACCATTGGCCTCACTGATTATTAGGAATCTCATTCCTGCCTGAGGATCATTAGACTTGCTGTACATAGACCTGGACTCCTTTCCCCATTTGCTTTCTCCCTGAGTTCACTTGGGTCTCTGGTTTAACGGCAGCTCTTCCGAAAGGCTTCCTGCTACCACCTGTCTAAAATGGCGTCCGTGCCCCCCGTCACTCTCTGGCTCGATCTGTTTTGTCTTTGCCAGACTTACTGGCACCTGAGTCACATTGTGTATTTATTCACCTGCTCGTTTGCCTCTCCCCCTGGAATGTAACCTCACGGAGGGTAAGAGCTTTGTCACGCTCCTCTGTGTATTACCAGTGCCAAAATTAGTGACTCGACAGAGCAGGTCTGTTAACCTAACGAGCAGATTCCGATCTCGAATGCTGGCTGGCAGCATTTAAGGAGGCAGACGGACTTCCCTGGTGGCTCAGTAGGTAGATAATCTGCCTGCAGTGCAGGAGACTTGGGTTCAATCCCTGGATTGGAAAGAGCCTCTGAAGAAGGAAATGGCACCCCACTCCAGTATTCTTGCTGGGAAATCCCGTGGACAGAGGAGCCTGGTGGGCTACAGTCCGTGGGGTCACAAGAGCCAAACACAACTTGTGACTAAAGCAAACCACGACCTACAAAAGTGCTTTATGAGCAGGTTAGGTCACTGAAAGAAAAAGAAAAGCTTGTCCAGGTGGAAGTGGAGAATCCACGGAGGCACAGACAGACAGACAGACAGGCCTCCAGGATTTCATTGTGTAGTGTGCAATAGAGTCTCACACCGCTCACAAGAAAAGAAGCCTTCGAATGATGTGAAAGAGGAAAGACTTCTAGAGATTCAGCAGGAAACTCAGTCGAGTGCTGGATTCATCTGGACACGTTGGTTGTAATCAGCAGGAGCCCACACGAACCAGCTCAAGGGGAAAGGAGGATCCATCGACTCGTGTAACTGAAAGACAGGTGATGCTGCTGGCTCTGGAGACCGCAGAGATTGCGCTCTGGGGGTGGGCAACTCTCCTCCTCACTCCCTGTTTCCCAGGTCTCCCATCTCTCGATTCTCACGCTCTGAGCTTGCTTTGCCTGTCTTAAACAGACCCTCACTGCAGACATGAAAAAAGGACCTTAGCAGGTTTGGATTGTATGGGTAGAAATGGCCTCCCCATCAGGATCTATTTAGGAAAATTTGGGGAAGGATTCTGGTGGACCCATCCCTGGGCCAATCACTGTAGCCAAGGTGATGGTGTGCTGTGATTGGCAACCTAGCACAGCCCCCGTGATGGAGTGTGGGGGGAGCAGTTCCCTAGAGGGAGAGAAAGTGGCACTTATCAGGCAGGCGCCCCAAGATGGGAAGTGATGGAACCAGGGCTTCTGCCCAGGTCAGTCTGACTAGAGTCGATACCCTCAGTCACTAAGCAACACAACTTCCTGATCAAAGTCAAGGTCAATATCCTGCTAGGAGAAGGAAAAACCACCAATCCAGTTGCCCAGTTTGTTTTTTAAAAAGATGAAACGACTAATGGATAGACGCTCTCTATGGGGGAGAGGATGAAAAGAAAACAGCTAACGGATTGAATGGACTTCCAACCTTGGTCTACAGAGGCTATCTGAATGGCTCCTATAGCAGACAGGTACTAGATCAAACCATGGTCAGTACCAGGATGTCCCAAGACAGACTGGAGAGAAGTAGGCACAGATGAGCCATTGCAAGCAGATGGTGTCCACCTGAGAGAGCTGCAGATCATGCATGAAATCGGGGATGTTGGTTGGCAGGAGTGGGGACCTGTCATCGCCAGTGGCCACCGAGCTAGAGAGGACGTCAGCTCACAGACGTGACCTCCACCTTCAGAGCGTCGCGGCAGGGCCCAGGGAATCCCAGCTCAGATGATGCAGCTCAGCCTCCGTCCGAACCAAGCTGGTGGCGACTGGAATGAAGAGAAGGCCGTGGGCTCAGAAATAACCTACAGGGGAAGGAATGAATGGGGTGTGGGAGCAAGAGCGGCTGCCCACCTGCTGCCCAGAGGACGCACACCTGAGGGTCTACTGGAGTCCTCCGAGGCCGAGGGGGCGAGTCAGCTGTGCAGAGGGGAGCGGAGGCTCTCACTTCCATGGGGTGACGCACCCGGAGGGAGCAGGTTTCCAGAGTCGCTCCGTCCTGGCTCCAGCCCCAGCTCTGCTACCAGTGTAGGCGAGGTCAAGTTGGGCAGGTTACGCTGAGCCTCCGCTACCTCACCTATACCATGAGGATAGTCACACCTCACTCTAAAAGCAGTGCTGAGTATTTAAACTGATTTTTCTTAATGTCCAAAGAAAATTTACCCCAACTTTCATAAAACAGAATTTGTGCTACAAGACACATTGTTTTTTTTTTTTTTTTTAAGTACCTGGCAGGTACTTCATGGCAAAGAGATGGGGAAACAATGGAAACAGTGAGAGACTTCATTTTGGGGGCTCCAAAATCACTGCAGATGGTGACTGCAGCCATGAAATTAAAAGACACTTGCTCCTTGGAAGAAAAGCTATGACGAACCTAGACGGAGAACCTAGGCAGAGATATTACATTGCTGACAAAGGTCCGTCTAGTCAAGGTATGGTTTTTCCAGTGGTCATGTATGGATGTGAGAGTTGGACTATAAAGAAAGCTGGGCACCCAAGAATTGATGCTTTTGAACTGTGGTGTTGGAGAAGACTCTTGAGAGTCCCTTGGACAGCAAGGAGATCCAACCAGTCCATCCTAAAGATCAGTCCCAGGTGTTCACTGGAAGGACTGATGTTGAAGCTGAAGCTCCAATACTTTGGCCATCTGATGTAAAGAGCCATCTCATTGATGCTGGGGATGACTGAGGACAGGAGAGGAGAAGGGGACGACAGAGGATGAGATGGTTGGATGGCATCACCGACTCAATGGACAGGAGTTTGAACGAGCTTCAGTAGTTGGTGATGGACAGGGAAGCCTGGAATGCTGCGGTCCATGGGGTTGCAAAGAGTCAGACATGACTGAGCGACTGAACTGAACCTGGCAGGTAGCAGGTATGTTATAAGTAGTGGCCAGTATTCTTGACTATACTTGCAACCCAAAAATTTCCCATCCAAGTTCTGCAGCCCCTCAGATCTCTGAGGGGCAGAGCCTTCAGAGCCACTTTGGAGGGTCTTTGGGAAGGTCATTGAACAAGGATCCAGGCCTCCTTACCTGTTTTTCCCAAACAGCTCTGCTTGTCTTCATTTTTGACATGAGATTATTTTTGAGAAAAGGTGTGACATGGTAGGATTCTCTGTCCCCTCACCTCCCATCCCATCCTCACAGTGGGGTCATTTAATGTAACTAATGACAGTTCTACATAACAGTCATACGAGTTCACTGGCTCCCAGATTTACGACCTCAAAGACTCAGAGCATCTATACCTTTAGTGCAGTGGCCCAAAGTGTGAGCTCTGGAGCAGACTGTCTAGGTCTAAATCCTGGCTCTGCTTCTACTGGCTATTGTCACCTTAAGCAAGTTCCTTAACAACTCTATGCCTTGATTACCTCCCCTGCAAAATGGGATCGATCATAAAAAATACTTGGCCTCATAAGGGTGTTCTGAGGGTTGAACAAGTTAATAAATGCAAACTGCTAAGACTGGTGTCTTGCAGCCTTTAATTACTGATGCCATTACCATATCATCAACATCATTATCACAAGTACCACCTCCATTGTTATCATCTTCATCACTAGAAGCCTCATCACCACCACCATCTTCAGCACGATCTTCATTATCACCACCAACCTCATTACACCCACAGAAAACTGTGATTTCTTTTTGCCCTACAGGATAGAACAAAGAGAGTGATGGTTCCCTGACTTTGTGCAGGGAACCAGAAGCTGAAGACCAGGACTCTGGATGGGAGAGTGGGTTGAAAAGGGAAGCTGGAGGGTGACTCTTGAAAGATAGGTTCGCTTATAACCGATAAGGGTGTGTTCGTCACTCGGTCATGTCCATCTCTGTGACCCCATGGACTGTAGCCGCCAGGCTCCTCTGTCCATGGAGTTCCCCAGGCAAGAACACTGGAGTGGGATGCCATTTCCTTCTCCAGGGGATCTTCCTGACTCAGGGACTGAACCTGGATCTATGCATTGATCCTTTACCATCTGAACCACCAGGGAAGCCCTGCAGCCTATCTGAGGCCAATTCTGCAACAGCCTAGAGGTGACCCGGGCGGGAAAGGCTCGTTTCCTGTGTGGCACTGTCCCCTGGACTCCTCGTTACTAGCCATGATCAGCTACACATTGACTGAGTGCCTCTTCCGGTCTTGATTGATACACTCACACCCTTCTAGATGCCCAGTGGTGGCACAACAGTAGGGTAACTAAGAATTCTACTACTACCAAGTTTCAAAAGACACCTCCTTACACTTTCAGTACTTCAAGAGGAATCTTATCCACTTTGAAATGACTGAGCCACTGGCCAGTTGAGATGGGGACTATCTTGACACAGTCGGTAAATGACGCAGACCAGGGAACAAATCCTAGTGGTGCAGGGACAGAGCCTTCTGCACAGGGAGGCGTAGAGAACAAGGCCCCCAAAGGATCAGGGCCGGCCTCAGTTTTCTTTACCATTCTCTCGCAAGAGCTGAGGGCAGTGGGTGTGGTGCGCTGCAGAGAAAGCTCCAGGACAAGGGCTGGAAAGTGATGGCGGAAAATAGGCAGAACTCAAGATTCTGTGCAGTGGAGCAGGAAGGAGGGAGGTGAGACTGTGTGAGCAACTTCAATGTGATGCTCTTCACAAAATGGGAGGTCTCAGTGACTGTCCCCAGCACCTGCTCCGGCAAAGTCCCCATGATCCAGACATCACTAAGGAAGGTTAAAGACAAGATGGGAAGACTGCCTGCCACTTACCCGTTGCTTTCACTCCCGTGTTTCCCTCCATGCCCTATGTTTGGGTGATGCTCTGAGCTCAGTAATGCCAAGGCTGGGAACAGCTGAACTGGGGACTGGGTCAAGGAGGAGCGGGAGTCTGCTGTCTGTTGAGTGAGCCATCTGGCTTGTTCAAGTGCTAACGGCCTTGTTACCTTCCAGAGGATGACCTACAGAGTGGAGAAAGGCCATAATGCTACTACCACTTTCCAAAACACCCTATCAACTCGAGTGGTAGATGACTGTATTTTTCTCTCCAGAATGCTTGTGGGCAATCAGCGATCTCCCAGGCTCAGTGGCAATATTTGTGAGCCGCAAATGCTTAGGATGAACTGGCCACAAAGTCCTTCCTCTGCCTTGTGCCCTGGAGCTCCGTGCCCGGTGTCCCTTGCCTGTTGTTTAGATCTCCACTGTGAGCTCATTGCTCGGATGGCCCGAGGGGCCACCCCAGCCAGCTGGCTCTCCAGAACAAGCTCCTTCTGCCCGTTCCACTCCTCCACTCCCCTCTGTAAGGCTGAGTGTAAGAGCGGGCAGGCTTGGCTTTTCGACAGTATTATGTGTCAGCTAAATAAATACATCTCACTGGGGAAAACATGCTAAATATGATATTCCCATGAGTCACAAAACAGCTGTGCTGGCTTTGCGGCGTGAAGTCGTTCCCCCACCAGAGCTCAGGACTGGAGATCACATTTCAGAAAGGGCAGACCCCAGAGCCGCAGGAAAGGGTCACCTCCCGGCATTCCGAGGGGGGGCCCAGAACTGCTATGGAAAGCACAATGGCCTTAAAGAGTAACACCCAAATAAAATGTGGTGGCGGTCCAGGGGGCTTGACACAGGTTGGAAGTTTGTGGAGAGGACGAGAGATGGGCAGAGAGAGCTCTGTGAAGCGGGATGATTAGACCTCCCTTTGCTTCCATTCCTGTCCCAATGGAAAAAATAATAAATCAAGCCCAGCACGCCTCCCGCCCACCCACCCTTGTGCCAAGTGCTAGGGATCTTGTTCACAAACAAACGAGCTAATGTGTACAAAGACACTTTGTAAAATCCACAGCGCTCTTGGTGGACTAGGGAGAAAAGCTTTAGAATAAAGTCAGACTCCAGATTTCTTACTTTCAAATGTCAGAGGGTCTTAAAGGATGGCTTTGGCTATGGCCAGCTGTAACACATTCAAAATTCAGAAGGCAGAAAAAGAAAAAAGAGTATTGCATTTTACCCTCCCCAGATGGCAATTTAGTTCTGTGTTTCTATAACCTAATTAATGACACTGGTGTCACAGGGGAGGAAGGCTCACGGTGACATCACTATAGTTTTCTGATGTGCTCTGCAGAGTGGACAACTCAGAAAGTAATCTCTAAATCACACTCACAGATTGCCTATGCGTGTTCTTGAAACATTATTTTCCAAGAACGTTTTCAGACCACCCCCAGGAGAAAGCCAGCAGGCAAAAGGTATGAGAATATTACTGTCAACTGTTTAGAGAGTTTTGAGGGAAGTATTTCTAACAGGGCTTTCACCTTTAAATTTTAATCCTTTTGGACCTCTACAAACAGCCTACCCGGCTCCTTTTTCTTAAGTCTGAGAATGCCTCTGGCAAAAGTAGACTAAGGACATTTCGAGGGAACGAGCAATAAAGAGAACAGGTCTAAGATGCTAGGAAGCTCTCCGTGGTCCAGCTCTCCCCATCGCCCTGGCTTTGATTTTTCATGATCATTCCAACTGCTTGTGAATCTCTGAAGCCTGTCAGCCCTGATCCTGTGCCTAGAATCACATGTGGGACACACTCCCTTCTAATAAAAAAATCTTAAATTAAATCCTCATGTCCTTTGATAGCGTCTCTCAAAAGCAAAATCGCCTGCCCAATTACCCAGACAGCACCTCTCGCCTCTGCATAGAAAAAGGAGACACGTCAGACTTAACACACCTAAGGTTCTGTTTTCAGAGGCACACACCATCGAATATAGTTGTTAGTATGATTAATTTCAGTCATGCCTACCAAGAAACTTTTTAATTATATTGCTACTTGAAAAAGTGATATGATTATAATAAACTAACATTATTTTTTGTTTAAAAAAAGAATGCATATTTATTGTCAAGTGGTAGGAAGAAAACGGGAGAGGCATGAAAACCATTATTGTGAAGGCTTGAACAACCACAATTTACTGCGAGATAAAAACCAAACACCTCAGCCATATTATCACCATAATTGTCTGCCGTTTACCCATCCTGTAAAGCAAACGGATCATGAAATGGGAGAGCACCTCTCAAAACATACATAGGAGGTGTGAGGGTGATTATGCGTAGGCTGCCTGACTTAATTGTAAATTGTTTTGCTTCCGCGGGGAAGTGAGAAGGTATTAATTAGCAGTGGTTTCGACAAGATTGGAAGTCCGTGGACTCTGACTGAGTGAGAACTCTGCAGAGGTGTCTGTAACCTTCTGAGGATTTTCAAAAAAACTTCTTTTTAGCTTTTAATGGCATTTTGTTGTTTGTTAATCCCTGGTGCGGGTACAAACCAGAAGATCCAAGATTTTATAAATGTACAAGTGGCTCATATTTTAAAAGGAGCTTTTCTCTCCTAACTGCAGATGGCAAAGGCAAAAGCCAGATACCATCAGGCAGCCCTGGGGAGCTGCAGACAAGAATTTGGGCACAGCCACCATGCCAGCTGTCTTCTCCAACTTTAGAGGTGCTGGCACCAAAGCGGATCTGACTTGACACTCCTCTCCTTCCTACCCCATCACTCTGTTCCCTGCCTTTCCCACCAACAGGTTTTTATTCTCAGCAGCCAAAATAATTTATTGGTTTCCACTGTTCTCCTTGGCTGAATCCTCAAGTGCACCAGCTCTCTGCCTTTCTGGACAGACTGTCTATAATTCAGCTGGCATCTCATCATCTCAACAGCACCTTGCTGCTCTTGCATCCTTTCTCCAGAGTCGTGATTCTTTCTTGCCTCCCGAGTCCAAGAGGAATAACAAGCGAACAGACACCATCCAGTTTGGGTTAAACCCAATGGGGAATGAACGTGTCCGCTGTTTTGGCTCTTTGTTGAAATAAGCTCAGTTTCTGCCCTTACACAGAGAGCAAATCAGCTTCATGAGGGCCACAAACGTCACCCTTGTCCTCCTGGTCTCCATGGCAATTCTGTGATTCCCACTCACAGGTGTGTTTCTTAATCTTGTCCTCACCGAGAGTTTTCTGAGCTTCACGGGGCCCTGTTTTACCTGGATCGTCAGTGCTGCCCTCCCTGGTGGCTCAGACAGTGATAATAATGATAATAATAAAATCCGCCTGCAATGCAGGAGACCTGGGTTCAATCCCTGGGTTGGGAAGATCCCCTGGAGAAGGGATGACTACACACTCCAGTATTCTTGCCTGAAAAATCCCATAGACAGAGGAGCCTGGCAGGCTACAGTCCATGGGGTTGCAAAGAGTCGGACACGACTGAGCAACTAAAACTTTTCTTGATGGACGCAAAAATAAAACCATTGTGGGAGGAATTTCCCTGGTGGTCCAGTGGCTAAGATTCCCAGCTCTAAATGCAGGGGGCCCAGGTTTGACCACTGTGAGGGGCGGGTAACTAGATCCCACATGCAGCAACTGAGAGTTCACATGCCAGACTGAGGACCCTGAAAGACACAAGGAAGGTCAAAGGTCCCAAGCGCTGCAACGAAGACCAGTGCAGCCAAATGAATGAACGAGTATTTTAAAAATTATGGTACCGATTCTTTGGTTGTGGTGGTTTAGACACTAAGTCGTGTCCAACTCTTGAAGCCCCGTGGACTGCAGCCTGCTAGGCTCCTCTGTCCATAGGATTTTCCAGGCAAGAATACTGGAGTGGGTTGCCATTTCCTTCTCCAGGGATTGATTCTTCAGGTCAGCGGGAACAGAGTCTAACCATGGGCAGTGGATCTGGTGGTCAAATTCAGACTGTCATCTGTGGCGATCCATCTTCCAAGGAAAACCACCCAGAGCGTGTGTAACTTGGGTTAACCTCACTGCCACAGACAAAGCGAAGTGATAACATGGAAGTGAAAAATGATTCCAAGAGATGTAGAATTCTGCTGGTCTCTGTCTAGTGTGTGTGTGTGTGTGTGTGTGTTTCATACCAACCTCCACTGTTTTTCTAGTTTTAAGCAGAGACTTCCATCAGTCCATTCATTTCGATGACAGATTTCAATGAACTGAACCGCCCATGGGGGCATCTGGATGGACCTGGAAGCATGTCGATGGCCCACAGCCCGCCAACACGCAGCACCAGGTAACAGATCACATGTCAGGAAATGTCAAAGCGCGCATCCTTCCAGCCCAGCTGTGAGACCCCACCAGCACGCATCTGTACCTCTCTCCTTCACAACATCTCTCCGAGGCCTCTGAGTTGTAGGTTAAACATTGCGGACAAAGACAACATGAAGGGTTAACATTTAAAAACTCTGCCTGCAAGTGAGGGTTTGGAACAGGGTGCTGGAGGGAGGGAAGCCTTGGACGTCTGTGTGAAATTAGTATCTGCATCTCCCTCTGCAGCCGTAATTATTTTTACTCCCCTGGGGAGCTGTCTGAAGGCTGAGTTGGGAAGCTCTTCCAAGCCCCTCCTGCAGTCCCTGACACTTGGTTATTACTTTACTTAAAGCAGACATTTAGGCAAGGGGGTCAGAAGACTGAGGCCCAGAAGGGGGTTTGGGAGCATCGTCAAATCCACCTACAGCCGTCGGCAGGATGGACACCAGCTCCCTAAACAGCCGTGGTTTTCAGTGTATACCTATGGCTGATTCAGGTTTGACAGGAAATAGCAAAACTCTGTAAAGCAATTATTCTTTGATAAAAAATAAATTAATTAAGAGAGAGAGAGAGAAAAAAGAATCCTTCAGAAGGGTTAGATCTCCCTCTCTGCTGCTTTGCAGGGCTGGGGGCGGGGGGGCGCGTGAAGATGGAGCTCTTCCTCACGTTGAGCATGGAGCGCCTGCCTTCTGATTGGATCAGCGCTGAGGACGTTTAGAAAACAGCCTCTCAGGATGGATCTTAAAGACAACTCTGGGAAAGTGCAGTCAGCGGCTAAAGAGAATCTACTCTAGGACTCTACACGACTCCTTCATTCTAACATAAAACCACAAACACCGTCCCCTGGTGCTGATGGAAGTCACAGCAGTCATTGTTCTTTGCAGGGGGCGGGCCTGTCACCGGCAGGACCTTCTGCAGCGCTCCGTCCGCACTACGCTCTGCAAGTGTTTACCTTGTAAAGGTTTATCAGGCTGTACACCTGGGATGGGTTCATTCACTGTAAGTTACAGCTCATTAGTTATGTCTTCATATAATTTCTCTCTCCTTCTAGCTCATATACAATGAAACCTGTCAAATATACAGACGCGTACAGGGAACGACGTCGATGCTGAAGCTGGAGCTCCAATACTGTGGCCACCAGACAGGAGGAACTGACCCACTGGAAAAGACCCTGATGCTGGGAAAGTTCAATTCAGTTCACCCCAGTCGCTCAGTCGTGTCCGACTCTTGGTGACCCCATGGACTGTGGCACACCAGGCTTCTCTGTCCATCACCAACTCCTGGAGCTTGCTCAAACTCATGTCCATCGAGTCAGTGATGCCATCCAACCATCTCATCCTCCATCGTCCCCTTCTCCTGCCTTCAATCTTTCCCAGCATCAGGGTCTTTTCCAATGAATCAGTTCTTCCCATCAGGTGGCCAAAGTATTGGAGTTTCAGCTTCAACATGAGTCCCTCCAATGAACATTCAGGACTGATTTCCTTTAGGTTTGACTGGTTGGATCTCCTTGCAGTCGAAGGGACTCCAAGAGTCTTCTCCAGCACCATAACATCAATTCTTCAGTTCTCAGCTTTCTTTATAATCCAACTCTCACATCCATACATGACTACTGGAAAAACCATAGCCTTGACTAGATGGACCTTTGTTGGTAAAGTAATGTCTCTGCTTTTTAATATGCTATCTAGGTTGGTCATAGCTTTTCTTCCAAGGAGCGAGAGTCTTTTAATTTCATGGCTGCAGTCACCATCAGCAGCGATTTTGGAGTTCCCCCCAAAATAAACTCTCTCACTGTTTCCATTGTTTCCCCATGTATTTTCCATGAAGTGACGGGACCAGATGCCATGACCTTAGTTTTCTGAATGTTGAGCTTTAAGCCAACTTTTTCACTCTCCTCTTTCACTTTCATCAAGAGGTTCTTTATTTCTTCTTCGCTTTCTGCCATAAGGGTGGTGTCATCTGCATATCTGAAGTTACTGATATTTCTCCTGGCAATCTTGATTCCAGCCTGTGCTTCATCCAGCCCAGCATTTCTCATGAGGTACTCTGCATATAAGCTGAAGCAGGGTGACAATATACAACCTCGACGTACTCCTTTCCCGATTTGGAACCAGTCTATTGTTCCATGTCCAATTCTGATTGTTGCTTCTTGACCTGTATACAGGTTTCTCAAAAGGCAGGTCAGGTGGTCTGGTATTCCCATCTCCTTAAGAATTTTCCAGTTTGTTGTGATCCACACAAATGCTTTGGCATAGTCAATAAGCAAAAGTAGATATTTTTCTGGAATTCTCTTGCTGGGAAAGACTGGAGGCAAAAGGGGAAGGGGGCAGCAAAAGATGAGGAGGTTTAGATAGCATCACTGACCCGATGGACATGGTTTAGATAGCATCCCTGACCCAATGGACATGGGTTTAAGCAAACTCCAGAAGATAGCAGAAGACAAAGGAGCCTGGTGTGCTGCAGTCCACAGGGTCACAAAGAGTCAGACATGACTTAGGGACTAGACAACAGGTGGCAACCTGGACTTTGTGACTGGCATGAAGTGGGTGGGGCCAGTCTTGAGGGACTCAGCCGTTCACCTGTGGGTTCTGCGCTAACTCCAGTTAGTTAGAATCAGGATTGAAATAAATTGTAGGACACTCAGTATCAGCAAGTTGGAGAACTGCTGCCGCTGCTAAGTCGCTTCAGTCGTGTCCGACTCTGTGTGACCCCACAGACGGCAGCCCACCAGGCTCCCCCGTCCCTGGGATTCTCCAGGCAAGAACCCTGGAGTGGGCTGCCATGTCCTTCTGAGTTGGAGAACTGGTGTGAGGCAAAAACACGCCACGCCTTTGCTGGAAACATTTTGGCACACACCTGGAACACAACTGGAGGGAGATGGGGCATGTGCGTCTCCAGCTTCACAAGACACCACCAGATGTTCTTTCAAATCTGTGCCAACTTGTGTTTGTACAGAATGAACAGGAGCTTGTGTTTCTCCCGATTCTCGCCACTCTCGGCATTGTGACACTCTGAAGTTCTTGCCTGTCTGATGGTGTGAAAACCAGTATCTCGTTGTTGCTCCGGTTTGCACTTGGCGGATTCCTAGTGAGACGGACCTTCTTTTTTCCCAGATATTTACTCACTCTGCGGATTTCCTTGTCAGTGAGTTATTTGTTCATTTTCCTTCTGCATTCGTCTGTTGAGTTTTTGTTTTCTTGTAGGAATTCTTCATATACTCCAGAAACCACATCTGAATCAGTTATTGCTTTTCCTCATCTGTGCCTTAGATTTTAATTTAGCCTCTTTATGTCCAGAGACTGTTTTATTATCATCAGATTTATCCATTCATATTTTCCTGTAGTTTGTACTTCTTTGTGTGTCTTAAGAAATCCTTTCCTACATGGAGGCCAAAACTACATTTTTCTACACTTTCCATTAAGAGTTTTCTAATATTATTTTTTACATGTCAGCTTTCATCCATCAGGATTTATTTTTGTATACATTATGGAGAGGGAACTAATTTTTATATGGATTATTAATTGGCCTTTATCCTTTCCTCACTAATGTGAATATTAGTTTCCATATACATTGGTTTTTCTCTCTTCTTCCTATTCTGTTACTCTATCACCTTATTTTTTGTGTTATTATTATACTATTTTAAACCCAAAAACTCTATAAAGGTTTTGGTACCTAGTAGGGCAAGTTCCCCACTCTTTCTTTCTTCAACAAATTGTAGGGTGTTCTTGGCCTTGGCCTTCACATTTTGGCCATGACATTTTGAGTAAGTCTGGGAGAGTTCTGTAAGAATTACTGTTTAGATTGAATTCAATTTATAAATTAAATTGGAGTAGAATTAATATCTTTATTATTAATACATTAAAGATTAACAACCTTCCATACGATTTATCCTTGCTTTAACAAAGCAAATTTTCCTCTGGTCGTATTTTGTACTTTCTCCATGAAGTTTTGGTAAGATCTATCTATTCACAGTTATTGGAAATACACTTATTTGATATAGTATTTTTCTTCTATTTGTTTTGTGTGCCTTTTCCTTCTATGACGTTTTCTAACTGGTCTCTATTGTTACAGAGAAATGCTATTGACTTTACATTTTTATTTTATATCCTGAACATTGCCAATCTCTTATTAGTATGGAATCTAAGTTTTCTGGTTTTTCACTTGCTGTCCTGGGATCCCATGGGGTTTAGCATTAGTCCTATTTATTTGGGGCTTGCTGAGTGGTTTGTGGAATCTTATTTCCCCAGTCAGGGATCAAACCTGCACCCTCAACAATGAAAGCATGGAGTCTTAACCACTGGACCACTGAGGAATTCCCTCGGGTCACTCATTTTTAACGTGATCGTATTTGGCAACTGCATTTACGTAGAGCAGAATGGACCTGGTAGACCTCACCTCTGTAATTCCAGCTTCTGGAGGGGTCTTGCCTACATCTCATCTGAGACATCTAGGTCTTTGCGCAGTAAACAAAGTTCTCATGTTAACACAAAGCTTAATGTGAGAGATGGGCGATGATAACCCATCTTTCTTTTCCTGACTCTTTCTACGGGCCAGGTAACCGACGCCTCCCTTTCTTTATAGGATAACGAACAGGGCACTGGCTGGTAGAACAAAGGTGCTCGAGCCGTCTTTGTGGTCTCATGAATATACGGTTGGCTCACCATGGTTATACTGTTTATAAAATTATTTCCGTAGTTTCACCTCTTTTCCTAGTCTCTGTAACAGCTTTTATGAGATGAGAGCTCTCTATTTTTTGAAGTTTTGTTAGGGCACATCTGTAAAACAGAATCCAGCCCTCTGTTCTGTATGCACTGGGTCTGGGATATGGTTTGTGGGAGTATTTTTGATTGTCAATTCAATTTCTTTAATAGTTTTGGTGTGCTTGAAACTTCTTGAGTCAATCTGGCAGTCTGTATTTTTCTAGAAGATAATTCACGTCATTTCAGCTTTCAGCTCTGTGGGTGTCAGTTACTCACTGTATCCTCCTGATTAAAAATAAAAACTCAACTGTATCTCTGTTTACCCATTTCTATACCTACATTTATTTACGCCTTTCTTATACACTTCTAAATCTTGCTAGAAGCTTGTCTATTTTATCTGTTTAATTAAAAAGCCAGCTTTATGAAATATCCTTTCTTTTTGATCCCAGCATTCTATTTCACTGGTTTTCATTAATTGCACTTTTTCCTCTATTAAAACAAAAAATAGCATTTTAGGGTAAGCAATAATTCACTGCACTTTCCAACGTATTTGATGGATTTTTGTGCCTGTTTCTTACTTTTCTTCTTTTTCTCATGCCTCTTCTCATGCTTCTCTCCTCTTTTCACTTCCTCGGATATAGAGTATCTGCTGATAATAAACTCTCTTATTTGTTGTACATCTGAAAATGCTGCTATTTAGCCCTGGCTGCTGAATGATGGCTTAGCTGGGTATAGAATCCCAGCAAAGGTCTTCTTAAGAAGTTTTCTTCATTGGGCTCATTGCGTGTTATAACTATACACACTGTGTGATTATTTGAAAAATGTCCATCCCCCACCAGAATGATTTCTGTGTGTTTTGTCCACTGCTGTGTATCCTAGTCTCTAGAGGAATGCCAGGCACACAGTAGGCACTCAATAAACTGTGTGCCATGAGTGAAAGAGTGAGTGAATGAGTCCCTCACTGGGCCTTCTGTTTTCTGATGACAAGGTAGCTGTCTTCTTCAAGGCTGAGGCCTAGTACCTTGCTTAGTCCCTGACATAATAGCAACTAAGTAAACACTTGTTTGATGGAATAAATTAACTCACCCAAGTTCTAAAACAAGAGCACAAGAACAGTGATCTCAGAAATCAGTGCCTTTTGAAAAGCAATCCTGGAGGCCCCTTTTGCTGTTGTTCGGTCACTGAGGCACGTCTGACTCTTTGCAACCCCGTAGCCCTGCCAGGCTCCTCTGTGCACGGACCTCCCAGGCAAGAATCCTGGTCTGCCATTTCTTCCCCAGGGAATCTCCGCTGCTCAGGGACTGAGCTCGTGTCTCCCACGTTGGCAGGCAGAGTCTTTGCCCCTCGGCCGCTGGGGAGCCCTGGGGACCCCTCGGTTCACGTTTCCTTTCTGAAGTTTCTTCCTTGGGGTTAGTGGCAGGGGAATTAGGGGCAGACAGGGAGCTTTCCTAAAAGCAAAACTCTCCTTGGGAAAGAAGTGTTCCATTTTACCAAATCTTCACAAACTTTCAAAGATCTATCCTCAGAAAGGAGACTGTTTTCCAGCTTGACTAGGAGCTGGCTGAGTCCCTGTTTCTAAACAGACTACAACCCATCATCGCTGGCGGCTCCTTTAAAGGGAAAGGGTGTCACAACAGGAAAGACGACATCCAGATGCAGGCTTCACAGACAGACACAGTGACTAATAAAATATTCAGCAGCTGCCACTGTGGTCTCAGCGAGGACCGCGGCTGAGCCAGCCGATGCCCCAGCTTGAGGAAGTGCACCGGGATTTTGCAGAAAGGCCCACTTGGGAAGGAGGTAGGGGCCCCTGAGGGTGTTGTCCAGGAGGCATTTAAAGACGTAGCCCCCTGAGAGCACTAATGCACTTCGGATCTGGCCACCTATGAAATAGTCGATCCACGGATTATAGCCCACCAGGCTCCTCTGCCCATCTGGAATTCTCTGTCTGGAATTCTCCAGACAAGGATACTGGATTGCATAGCCAATGCTCCTCCAGGGGATCTTCCCACCCAGGGGTCAAACCCAGGTCTCCTGCATTAGCAGGCAGATTCGGTACCATCTGAGCCCCCAGGGAAGCCCACAGAAGAAACGATTAGGACTCAAAAGATGCCTGACCTGCACACTTGAGGGTGCAAAGGTCAGCTGAGTGTCACCAGCGTCAGGGGTCCTTCATAAAGCCCTGAGTCTGTTCAGTAGTCTTAAAACTCTGCTCACAATGCCCTGTGGGCTGCTGGTTTCTCCATCCTCTGGGCAATTCTAACAATTCTCAAATGTCTCGTCTCACACATGCAGAATCCCAACTGAGACCCAGGCGGCTCCCTGTCCCACTCAAATTGCCCCTCAAATTGGAGGGAGCAGTAATCTTATAATATATACTCTCTTCCAGCTGGTGGCAGAGCTCCAGGGCACATCTCTGCCCTGATTACTCTTAAGACCAAACAGTCCACTGACAGCCGTGTTGGAGAAAGACAGAAAAAGAGGAGAAATATGAGGTTTGAAGATGCCAAAGCTAAAATGTTAGCAAGATTTTAGAAACATGTTTTCCTTGGCTCACTGAGAGCAGGACTTTTTGCAAACCATGTCTGCTGCAGCCGTGACGTCTTCTCTGAAACATGGGAGTATAAACAAGGGAAGAAGATCCCTTCCAAAGAATGGCGCAGAAGCAGGCAGCACACACTTGCCAAAGGAAAAGAACAGAAGAATCAGGAAAGATTGGGTTTTGAGGCATCCAAGTAGGTTTCCCAAACAAGGGAGAGTGGCTATTTCTTTGTTACGAGGGGGAAAAAAACCATCATGGGACACAGTTTACAGTCACCCTTGAATGTCGATAGATGACAAAAATATTACTTTGATCTGCCATCCCATTTGGTTTTGCCTTCCAGAGACATTTCAGCTTTTGCATCCTCAGGAAAGAGACTGACTCAGTGGCTTAAGACATCTTTCAAGTGAAGATTAACAACAACAATAATAATAAAGTAACAAATTGGCTTTGGAGCTTGGCAAACCCGAAAACCATATGCTCTGAGAGTTGCTTCATTCATTGGTAATTAAGTTTTCTTTTCTCCTCCCAAAATGAGACTTTTTCTGGACCCAGCACATAGCTTGAGGCATGTGAGCATCTTAATGGGGACTCCTCTCTTCTTTTGAAGATCAAATCCTGGCTAGTTTTCTTTGAAGTTCAGAGCCCTGTATGGGACGCGAGACTCGTTAATAAAATAGTAGTACATATTTGGAGTATTTCTACAACCCCAAAGACTTCATCCTGGGAGGGAAACATATTAAGGACTCACTGACTTTAACCAAAAAATAAAAAATAAAAGATGGCCTCTACCTCAATCTGACATTATGGAATCATACATATACTTCCACGCCCCCGTCACCGAGCTCCGGGCCACCCAAAAGCCTCAGGCGTGAGGGTGCCTGGGCATTATCTGCACCTCTTCCAATCAAAGCCCAGCCCAGACGATCATCGCCCCTCCCCACAGCAAAAGTCACTGAACATTTGGGTATCTCCACAGCATGTTTGTCTTTGAATTAGAGCAGCCTTGAAAAACACAGATGTTCTCCTCTTAATCCTGTTTGTACTTTGCAGTGGTCACACTCGAAGTCACTGGGCTGCAGGAAACGCCTCCAGGACTTGGTCCCACAAGAGAAAATGGCGTGTGCGTGGAGCCATCTGATTGGGGGCTGCTCCTTGCCTCTCTGCATTGCTGAGCACAGTTAATTTATCTGAACAGAATGGATTACGAGGGTGAAGATGCACATATAAATGCCTTTTTTTAAAAATGCTAACTCTATAGCTCTCATCAAGGTCAGTTCAGGACTGTGGTTTATGCACTTCTGGATACTCACTCCTCTGCCAGAGAGCCTTCCTGGCTTTCCTGAGGACGATGACTCAAGAGCTCAGACCGATGGTAAACGGTCTGGACTCGGGTCTTGGACCTGCCGCTTCCTGGCCAGTGTGACCTTGGGCAAACTATTCAGCCTCTCTGGGCTGCTTATTTATCGGTAAAGCATCGCATCACAGAGCCGAGGCGAAGACTAGGGAGCTGCTGCACAGAGGCACACAGAGCACGCGCGTGGTGCGTGTCGGTTACTATTTTATTTAATCTGTTTCTTGGGCCTTTTGTTACTCATTTCAGGCCCTTGATCTCAGAAAGAGTCCGCTCAAGAGTCAGAACCTTGGAGTGAAACAGACTGTGTGTTTCTCCTCTGCTGCAAAAAAATGTCCACTTTGCTCCCTCTTTTGGCTCAAGGAGCAAAGGCGGCTATGAAACACGATATTATCATGTTATTCACATCCCGGGCATTCTGTGATCCAGAATATGGATCAGCTCTGGAGAGAGGGTTGGTCTTAGATGAATAGGACATGGGGCAGATAAAGGTCCAGATTCAATAAGCATTTATTGAGAGGCTCCTCTGTGCCAGGACATTTGCTGGGTCTGTTCTTCATGTGGTTTTCTCTAAGGCCCACGACAAAACTCTAGGACAGGTGTTGGTATCACCTCCGTCTTAAAGCAGCAGCAGCTGAGCTTTAGTGAGGCTGATTTGCTCAAGATCCAAGAGTCCTCCTCTGCCATCAGGATAAAGTCCCAGATGCTAGAGATGAGCCAAGGGCATCATGGGGGGCCCTCTCGCCATCCACCTCACCTCCATCCCCATACCTCACTGGGCGTCTTGGGCTCAGTCACTCAGCCGTGTCCGACTCTTTGTGACCTCATGGGCTGTAGCCCGCCAGGCTCCCCTGTCCATGGGATTCTCCAGGCAAGAATACTGAAGTGGGTTGCTATTTCCATCTCCAGGGGATCTTCCTGACCCATGGATCCAACCCACGTCTCCTGCTTTGCAGGCAGATTCTTCACCAGCTGAGCCATCAGGGAAGGCCCATACCTTGCTGTAACCCAGGTAAATCCAGCCTTCTTTTTCCTGCCCTGAAGGAGACCAAGTCTCCAATAGCCACGGCACAACCAGCAGAAACCGAACCCCCGAGGCACCGAACTCTGTCACCTCAAGCCCCATCTTATGGGAGCGGCTCATCTCGTTTGCTTCTCTCCTGCATTGATTCTCAAACGCCACCCTTCTCTCCCTGCTCTCCTTCCTCGGGGCAGCAGTGTGGCCAGCCCTGGGGCCCTCCCCGTTGGCTCGGCTCCTGGCCAGGTTAGCACAGCCGTGTCCAGCTGGAGGGAGGTCTGACGGCGGAAACACGGGCGCTGACAATTGTTTTCTTGATCACATTCATTTTGCACTTCCAGCCAAACCAAACCAGTGGCAACTGTCCAGTGGAGGCCGCGCCATGTAAGACCCCGTCCGCCCCACGCAGCCTGCTGCTCCCCGCACTCACCTCGGCAAGCCCCACTGCTGGCTCAGGCCCAGGGAAGAGCCCTTCCCCAACTGAGCCCCCCTCCACCTGGGCGAGAGGCTCTGGGGCCCCTTCTCTGGACTCCCGAGCATCCCCGACTGTAACTCACGCACTGCAGTTACCACGCGATCCTGCCACCCAGCCGTCCCGTCTCACCTTTGGTTTCCCTTTCCTCAGCTTCAGCTGCCTGTGGTCGTCTATCAGAAGATGCTAAATGGAAAATTCGAGAACTAGACAGTTCCTCAGTTTTCACTGTGGCGGGATGGAATCTGCTGTCCTGCTCGGTTCCTCCGGCACGTGAGCCACCGCTTTGTCCCGCGCGCCTGCTGTTAGTCGCTCAGGAGCCGCGCTTGTTATCAGCTTTACTGGCACGACGTCATAGGGCTTGCGTGCAACTCACCTTTGTTTTATTTAATAATTGCCCCCGAACTGCCAGAGTAGTGTTGCTGGCAGTTCAGATATTCTTACTCTGCCTAACTTATAAATCAAACTTCACCACAGGTATGTACATGCAGGAAAAAACATAACACAACTGGGGTCTGGTACTAGTCTCAGGCATCCCTGGGGGTCTTGGAACATACCCCCAGGACCCCTGGATTCATTCACAGATCCATCCCCCACTATGTGGGTTTCTGGAGGGCCCCACAGCAAGCTCCTGCCAGATGACTGCTTCTGATTTTTATTTCAATGTGTTTATTGTTTTGGGAAAACAATAAATAATAAGAAATAACATAGACCTTGTGTTCAGTAGAGAAGAACCCGCCTGCCGATGCAGGAGCCGCAGGAGATACGAGTTCAATGCCTGGGTGGAGAAGATCCCCCTGGAGAAGGCATGGCGACCCACTCCAGTATTCTTGCCTGGAGAATCGCATGGACAGAGGAGCCCAGAGGGCTACAGTCCATAGGGTCACAAAGGGTCAGACACGACTGAAGTGACTTAGCAGGCAGTACGCACGCAGAGAAGAAATATTAGAACGAGGATTAGTGGTGTTGTGATCATGAACGTTCACAGGCACTAAGGGGTCTAGACAAGGATGGGGAACAAATCCCACCGGCTGGCGTTGCCCATCCATGCTTCTGCTGTTTTTTTAGAGAGGATTAAATAAATAAGAATTGATTCTTCTCCATAAGAGAAGGACAAGCGGTGGGTCCTTACTAGTGTTGATTCAGCAGCCGCCACGCACAGGCAGGCCCGCCCTCCCTGTGGTCCTCAGGGCTTCCCATCACCGCACAGCGAGTGGCTCCTGCAACTTTAGACCAGCGGCCCCCACCTTTCTGGCACCAAGGACTGGTCTCATGGAAGACAGTTTCTCCACAGACCCAAGCGGGGCGGAGGAGGGAGCGTGGTCATGGGAGGATGATTCACGTGTGCATTTACCGTGCGCTTTATGTCTACTACCATGACAACAGCTCCACCTCAGACCATCAGGCATTAGATCCTGGAGGCTGGGAACCCCTGCCCTAGACAGGGAAGCCGTGTTCAAGGGAGGAAGAAATAGGGAGCAGAGGAGAGGCCAGCTGCCTGAACGCTGACCAGGAGTGCACGGCTTTCCTAGAACCCAGACTGGCCTTGAACCCGAACTCGGGTGTCTTACTGGCCATTGCTGGAGGGAAAACACTTCCCTACCTTGTTTAATGCGTCATTATGATCTGACTTGCTTTTCTTTTTGCTTTTTTGGACTAAAAGTCACATGACATAAAATAACCATTTTGTGAAAAATTCAGTGGCCTTCCGTACATTACAGATGTCGTGTGACCCTCCCCTCTACCTACTTCCAAAGCACTTTGTCATCCCAAAAGGAAACCCTCACCCACCAAGCAGTCACTCCTCACTGCCCACTGCCCCTGGAGTAGGAACGGCAGCCCCCCCCCCCCCCACCCAGTGTTCTTGCCTGGAAAGCTCCACGGACAGAAGAGCCTCGTGGGCTACAGTCCACGGGGTCGCCGGGAGGCGGACACGAAGGAGCACGCACACGCTGGTGGCGCCAGCCTGCGTCCTGCCTCTAGGTTCTCCTTGTTCTGCACATTTCAGAGAACTGGAAACATGCCACACGTGACCTTTCGTCCGGCATTTTCTCACCGAGCATCATGTTTTTGAGGTTCAGCCATGTTGCAGTGTGTACCAGAGCATCACTCCTCTTCATGAACGAGTCTCTATTGTATGGATATGGCACAATCCGTTTGTCCACTGACTCACCGGTGGGTACCTGGGATATTTATCGTGTGACTTGAACCCAGGCATCCTGGCTCCAATCCGCATCGCCCACACTGTGAGCGCCTGTAGAGCACCAAGCCCTGGGCTTCCGGCTGAGGAAGAGCTGCTGCTGCTGCACCCCAAGAAGGGACTGGTGGCCTGGAGGGAGTGAACTTGCTCCTGGGATGGGGAGGGGTCACTGGGGGACCTGCTGGAAACCGCCTTCGCCTGCTTCCCAATCCTTCACGGCCCTGGGAACGTTTGCCTTCGGGGAGCCTCTCCTTTGCACCAGGGAGAGCAGTCGCTGTCTTCAGCGGGGTTGGCCCATCCAGAACTGCATTGGCTGGGGCCCAAGCAAGAGCATCCCTCAGCACCAGTGTCATTTTATGTAGTTCTTATTAGTAATCAGGTAGGATTCATAGCCAGCTGACTCTTCTTCTTGCCAGAGGCTGATAAATTGGCTGGAAGCAGGAATCATTCTTCAGTAATTAAAAGCCTTTATGGCTTGCAGAAGGAAGCAAATTTGGGAGCGCCAACCACGGACCTGGGCACTGCTTCCAGCCAGACACACCCACCAGGGGATGGTGATGGGCCACCTCTGACGTGACCCGCAGGATCTCAGATCAGCCACCCAAAGGCACTGGTCTCTGCAGAGTCAAGCACTTTAGGGTGTCCCTGGGGGTTTAGAAGCAAACCCCAATCTGTCCAGGTAGGCAAAAGGAAGCTCTGAACAGGCTCAGCATCCAGGAGGTTTGCATGGAGGGACCATTTCAGCCCTACTGAATGTCTTGTTCTGGAGACCCAGAGCAGGAAATAAAAGTTGGCACACTGCTGGCTTTCGAACTGTGGAGCTGGAGAAGACACTTGAGAGTCCCTTGGACTGCAATGCAATCAAACCAGTCAATCCTAAAGGAAATCAACCCTGAAAATTCACTGAAAGGACTGATGCTGAGGCTGAAACTCCAATACCTTGGCCACCTGATGTGAAGAACTGACTCATTGGAAAAGACCCTGATGCTTGGAAAGACTGTAGACAGGAACACAGGGGACAACAGAGGATGAGGTGGTTGGAAGGCATCACCGACTTGATGGACGTGAATTTGAGCAAGCTCCGGGAGAAGGTGAAGGACAGAGCAGCCTGGCGTGCTGCAGCCCATGGTGTCCCAAAGAGACACAATTTAGCAACTGAACAACAACAACACTGTCCTCAGCCCCCAAGGAAGGATCCTTCTTCCTGGAAGAAGCCAGGAGGGGACAGCCATTGGCTTAGGGTAAGTGAAGGAAAGATTACATGATGATATACAAAGGCACTCAGTGGAGAAACACAGCCCAAACCAACTTCAGACCAGTTCAGTCACTCAGTTGTGTCTGACTCTTTGCAACCCCATGAATCACAGCACACCAGGCCTCCCTGTCCATCACCAACTCCTGGAGTTCACTCAGACTCATATCTATCGAGTAGGTGATGCCATCCAGCCGTCTCATTCTCTGTCATCCCCTTCTCCTCCTTCCCCCAATCCCTCCCAGCATCAGAGTCTTTTCCAATGAGTCAACTCTTCCCATGAGGTGGCCAAAGTACTGGAGTTTCAGCTTTAGCATCATTCTTTCCAAAGAAATCCCAGGGTTGATCTCTTTCAGAATGGACTGGTTGGATCTCCTTGCAGTCCAAGGGACTCTCAAGAGTCTTCTCCAACACCACAGTTCAAAAGCATAAATTCTTCGGCGCTCAGCCTTCTTCACAGTCCAGCTCTCACATCCATAGATGACCACTGGAAAAACCATAGCCTTGACTAGATGGACCTTAGTCGGCAAAGTAATGTCTCTGCTTTTCAATATGCTATCTAGGTTGGTCATAACTTTTCTTCCAAGGAGCAAGCGTCTTTTAATTTCATGGCTGCAGTCACCATCTGCAGTGATCTTGGAGCCCCCCAAAAATAAAGTCTGACACTGTTTCCACTGTTTCCCCATCTATGTCCCATGAAGTGATGGGACCAGATGCCATGATCTTCGTTTTCTGAATGTTGAGCTTTAAGCCAATGTTTTCACTCTCCTCTTTCACTTTCATCAAGAGGCTTTTGAGTTCCTCTTCACTTTCTGCCATAAGGGTGGTGTCATCTGCATATCTGAGGTGATTGATATTTCTCCCGGCAATCTAGATTCCAGCTTGTGCTTTTTCCAGCCCAGCGTTTCTCATGATGTACTCTGCATAGAAGTTAAATAAGCAGGGTGACAATATATACCTTTGACGTACTCCTTTTCCTATTCGGAACCAGTCTGTTGTTCCATGTCCAGCTCTAACTGTTGCTTCCTGACCTGCATATAGGTTTCTCAAGAGGCAGGTCAGGTGGTCTGGTAGTCCCATCTCTTTCAGAATTTTCCACAGTTTATTGTGATCCACATAGTCAAAGGCTTTGGCATAGTCAATAAAGCAGAAATAGATGTTTTTCTGGAACTCTCTAGCTTTTTTTTCCATGATCCAGCGGATGTTGGCAATTTGATCTCTGGTTCCTCTGCCTTTTCTAAAACTAGCTTGAACATCTGGAAGTTCACAGTTCATGTCCTGCTGAAGCCTTGCTTGGAGAATTTTGAGCATGACTTTACTAGCATGTGAGATGAGTGCAATTGTGCGGTAGTTTGAGCATTCTTTGGCATTGCCTTTCTTTGGGATTGGAATGAAAACTGACCTTTTCCAGTCCTGTGGCCACTGCTGAGTTTTCCAAATTTGCTGGCATATTGAGTGTAGCACTTTCACAGCATCATCTTTCAGGATTTGAAAGAGCTCAACTGGCATTCCATCACCTCCACTAGCTTTGTTTGTAGTGATGCTTTCTAAGGCCCACTTGACTTCACATTCCAGGATGTCTGGCTCTAGGTGAGTGATCACACCATCGTGATTATCTTGGTCGTGAAGATCTTTTTTGTACAGTTCTCCTGTGTATTCCTGCCACCTCTTCTTAGTATCTTCTGCTTCTGTTAGGTCCATACCATTTCTGTCCTTTATTGAGCCCATCTTTGCATGAAAAGTTCCCTTGGTATCTCTAATTTTCTTGAAGAGATCTCTAGTCTTTCCCATTCTGTTCTTTTCCTCTATTTCTTTGCATTGATCACTGAAGAAGGCTTTCTTATCTCTCCTTGCTATTCTTTGGAACTCTGCATTCAGATGCTTATATCTTTCCTTTTCTCTTTTGTTTTTCGCCTCTCTTCTTTTCACAGCTATTTGTAAGGCCTCCCCAGACAGCCATTTTGCTTTTTTGCATTTCTTTTCCATGGGGATGGTCTTGATCCCTGTCTCCTGTACAATGTCACGAACCTCATTCCATAGTTCATCAGGCACTCTATCTATCAGATCTAGGCCCTTAAATCTATTTCTCACTTCCACTGTACAATCATAGGGGATTTGAGTGAGGTCATACCTGAATGTTCTAGCGGTTTCCCCTACTTTCTTCAATTTAAGCCTGAATTTGGCAATAAGGAGTTCATGATCTGAGCCACAGTCAGCTCCTGGTCTTGTTTTTGCTGACTGTATAGAGCTTCTCCTTCTTTGGCTGCAAAGAATATAATCAATCTGATTTCGGGGTTGACCATCTGGTGATGTCCATGTGTAGAGTCTTCTCTTGTGTTGTTGGCAGAGGGTGTTTGCTATGACCAGTGCATTTTCTTGGCAAATCTCTATTAGTCTTTGCCCTGCATCATTCCGCATTCCAAACCAACTTACTTTCCTCAAAAGCAGAGCTTTTATTTCAACATGACCTCTAACAGCATCATGCTTAAGATTTCAAACTTTTGAGTCAAAAAAACCTGAGTTGCACAGATTTAGAGAATGAATTTATGGTTACCAGGGGGAATGGTGGGGGGAGGAATAGACAGGGAGTTTGGGACTGGCATGCACACACTGCTATATTTAAAATAAAGTGTCTTCCCATGAAAAATAAGTAAATATAAACAAAAATTTTAAAAGACCTGAGTCTGAATCCCGGCTCTGCCACTTAGTAGCTGGGTGTCCTTGGGTAAGTTCCTCAACCTCTCTGAGCCCGTTTTCTCATCCATAGTCCTGTGGATAGTGAGGACAGTCCTGAGGACAGTCCTGTGAAGCGAGCGTCTGGCGCAAGGTGAGAGCCCACAGGATACCTGTGACTCAGGTCCCCTCTTCATCTGCCCCCACCCGTCCAGACAGAGCCACCAGGACCCCCACTCTCCGACACCTCCTGTTTCCATTCTTCAAATCCAAAGTCTCACGGACTCAAACCTTGCTTAGGGGCCCCTCCGTGCCAGGATAGGCTGAGGATTATAAAGTGTGGTTAAGAGTTTCAAGGTCAAATCCTAGCACTTCCTATGAAAATAAAGAGAGAGCAGTCCATTACGTTGTCAAGTTAATACAGTGTGATGAAGCATCTCCAGACTGCACTTCCTGGAAGACTGTAAAAGGCTAATGGATTTAGGGAAACTGTACCTCGGGGAGCGTATTAGACAGCACTCATCAGTGGATCAAAACTGTCTGCGAGGCTCCGTTCCCAGGGAACACCTGCCCCCCTTAAATGATTGCTTTCCCGCCAACAACCTGGAGATAAATTGTCCTTCATACATTAACTATACATGAGCGGGGCACTTCCTTTGAATGGAGAATGCACCTGATTTTACCCCAAATGGAAAAGCATGTCCTTTGAAAGCCAAATTCCGCTTCCTTCTAAATTACCATAAAATGACATAAGCCCCTATTGATCCTCGGCTCCATCTCTGCTGAGTTCAGATGTACTCGGACACATTTCTGTGCCTCTACTGAAGAGTCTTTAATTATTCCAAAGGATGTCTTCATGCATTTAACTTTTAATCGGATATAAAATTAGCCGAGTGTAAAGTTTGCACATATGCTCCTAGGAAGGCGTCGTTTGAATGAGCTTTCATCCTGGGAAGAAATGCCGTTTTACAATGAAAATGTTAACAAGAATAACATAAATGAACTCTTTAGATTTTTTAAGAGTCACCACATGAAATCATCAACTTATTTTCCTCATTTTGTGCAGTCTCGAAATTGCATACGCGTTTACACACTGAACACTCACTTAGGAAGCAGCGTTCCAACGAGCTGAGGGTTAGTAAGCACGGGAACCGCTGACAGATTTTTGCCCCTTGCTTCTCACGTATCTTCCTGTGAGTTGGGATTTAAGCTCTTCCATGGGAAGGAGTGTTCAGACTGAGTAATTTAAATACCCTCAGTGACTAGACAATGCATCACGGCACACCAGGGACCAGGCTGGCGGATGGAGCATCCGTTACCAAGTCTCAACTCCTCTTCGAGGCAAGATGCTATGGGAAGAAGTTACCCACGTCTCTCCTTCCGTAAGTTGTTCATCAAAACAGTCACACGCCAGCCCAGGTCTCAGGGGAAGGGAGAGAAACCCCATCTCTTGATGAAAGATGGTCAAAGAACATGTACAGTTATCTTGAACCCCCCAGAGCAACCAAGATCACGTGCAAGGCAGAGGTGTTTCTGGAGCCTGAATGGTGCTGTTTGAGGCACACTGGGAGGCTGAACTATGAAAGGCAGGTCAGCAGAGACGGGCTTACAACCATACTAAGAGCTGTTTAAGGTCATTACCAGACTTTCTACAAAATACATCTGATTTGTCCTTGTTCCTCATTCTTCATTTCTAAGTGACTCTAAGAATCACTAAATCTTGTTCATTTTACCTTCTAAGCATGTCACAGGCCTCTACAGCTCTTCATCTCCACCAGCCAATCACGGTGACCACCATAGCCAGCATCACAACAACCACCACCATCACAACTGCACCCCCACCGCCTCCATCACCACCACCTCCATCACCTCCATCACCACCGCCTCCATCACCTCTCCAACCATCATGTCTACACTCCCCCTCCACCATCCTCACCACCATTATCGCCTTCACCACCTCCATCACCACCACCTCCATCGCCTCCATCACCACCGCCTCCATCACCTCCATCACCACCACCATCACCTCCATCACCACCACCATCACCTCCATCACCACCACCATCACCTCCATCACCACCGCCTCCACCACCTCCATCACCACCGCCTCCATCACCTCCATCACCACCACCATCGCCTCCATCACCACCACCATCGCCTCCATCACCACCGCCTCCATCACCTCCATCACCACCACCATCACCTCCATCACCACCAGCATCACCTCCATCACCACCGCCTCCATGACCTCCATCACCACCACCATCACCTCCATCACCACCGCCTCCATCACCTCCATCACCACCGCCTCCATCACCTCCATCACCACCACCATCGCCTCCATCACCACCGCCTCCATCACCTCCATCACCACCAGCATCACCTCCATCACCACCACCAGCATCACCTCCACCACCACCGCCTCCATCACCTCCCCAACCATCATGTCTACACTCCCCCTCCACCATCCTCACCACCATTATCGCCTTCACCACCTCCATCACCACCACCTCCATCGCCTCCATCACCACCGCCTCCATCACCTCCATCACCACCACCATCGCCTCCATCACCACCACCATCGCCTCCATCACCACCGCCTCCATCACCTCCATCACCACCACCATCACCTCCATCACCACCAGCATCACCTCCATCACCACCGCCTCCATGACCTCCATCACCACCACCATCACCTCCATCACCACCGCCTCCATGACCTCCATCACCACCACCATCACCTCCATCACCACCAGCATCACCTCCATCACCACCGCCTCCACGACCTCCATCACCACCACCATCACCTCCATCACCACCGCCTCCATGACCTCCATCACCACCACCATCACCTCCATCACCACTGCCTCCATGACCTCCATCACCAGCACCATCACCTCCATCACCACTGCCTCCATCACCTCCATCACCAGCACCATCACCTCCGTCACCACTGCCTCCATCACCTCCATCACCAGCACCATCACCTCCGTCACCACCGCCTCCATCACCTCCATCACCACCAGCATCACCTCCATCACCACCGCCTCCACGACCTCCATCACCACCACCATCACCTCCATCACCACCGCCTCCATGACCTCCATCACCACCACCATCACCTCCATCACCACTGCCTCCATCACCTCCATCACCAGCACCATCACCTCCATCACCACTGCCTCCATCACCTCCATCACCAGCACCATCACCTCCGTCACCACCGCCTCCATCACCTGCATCACCACCACCATCACCTCCGTCACCACCGCCTCCATCACCACCACCATCACCTCCACCACCACCGCCTCCATCACCTGCATCACCCTCACCACCACCTCTGCCGCCACCACCACATCTGCCCAGCCTGCCCGTGCCACCTGCAGCAGCCACTGACTGTTGCAGCCTCACCAACCGTGACTCCTTCCAGTCCAACCGTTCCACCTCAGAGGGATCATTTAAACACCTGACAGTGTCACAGAGCCCACTTAAAACTCTCCAGCGGTGCCCTGGCACTCTCACGATGGGAACTGATGGCAGAGATTAGGCAGCAACCCATCATTAGCCGTAATTCTATCCCTTTCTTCAAAATGTTAATAATGAAGTAAAGAATTACAAGTGAAAGTGAGGTTATCTTTACCTCCTGTACCAGTTCCATTATTTCTCTCCACTCTCTGGAAGCAGTTAGCATCAAAAATTTGGTATAAACACATTAATTCTTGATTTTATTTTTCTACATATATATGCTATCATAAACAATGCTGGTATTGTTTTGTATATCTTACAATTTTGTACAAATGACATCAAATATTTCACATCATTCTGAAATTTTTGTTTTATGGGATCTATTCATTCTGATAAGTATGGATCTATTAACTGCTTACAATGTTTCATTCTGTGCATATCTATGATTCATTTCTATTTTCTACTAATGGTCATTTGGGTTACTTCCGAGTTCTCACTAAACAGACTGTGCTGGGGTAGATGTGGGACACATAGGCTAGCTTCTCTACATCCAGGAACAAGCTGTGCTCCGCCGAGACCTTCTAATGACTGAAACTGTCCAGACAGGATTCACACGGGGTATAGTCCCTATGCCTGAGCAGAACTGGCCAGTTACTTCTTGGCGGGTCTTAGAGACAATTTTTTTAAAGATCATTTTATTGAAGCATGATTGACTTGGAGTGTTGTGTTAATTTCTGCTGTTCAGCAAAGGGATTCAGTTGGATTCACATATATATGAATACATATTGTATGCATAATACATGTTAACACATAATTGAATACACATACAATGCATGTTGACCTGCCTGGCTGCGTGTCACACACACACTCTCTTTCTCGTGTTACTCCATTATGCTTAACCACAGGACACCGCCTACGGCCCGCGCGCTGCACCGCGGGCCCGCCGTCTGTCCATCCTGTACGCCGCCCAGTCCCGCCCCCTGCCCCGCCCCCCCGCCCGGCAACCGCGAGTCTGTGTGTCTGAGTCTGCTTCTGTTTCACAGGTAAGCTCCCCTGTCTCACATCTCAGATTCCACATGTAAGCGGTACCACATGACCTCTGTCTCTCTCTCTGACGCACCTTAGAAGGGCGTCTCGCGGCCCATCCGTGGTGCTGCACACCGCGCTGTCGCATCCTTCTCCACGAGACCCCACAGACGGCAGCCCACCAGGCTCCTCCATCCACGGGATTTTCCAGGCAAGAGCACTGGAGTGGGGGGTCATGGACACGACTGAGGTGACTTAGCAGTGGCGGCAGCAGCGCTCCACTGCACACACGCGCCACGCCTGTGTCCATCCATCTGCGGATGGGCATGCGCGTTGTTTGCACGCCTTGACCATTGTGAATAGCGCTGCTGTAGCCGCAGGGGTGCGTGCATCTTTTGAATTAAAGTTTCTTCTGGATATATGCCCAGGAGTGGGATTGCTGGATCACATGGCAATTAGAGACAATTTCTGCAAGGAACTAAAGATTTATCTGGTTCCTTCTGATTCTAATTCTCTGTGGTTCTAGGTATTGGGGGTGTCATCTTTTGCAATCGGGGGTTGGCAAGCTGTAGCCAGAAGGTAAAATTCAGCCTGATGCCTGAATTTTTGTAAATGCCATTTCACTGGGACACAGCCATGCTCATTCATTTCCATACTGTGTATGGCGTGTTCATGCTGAAACGGTCTGGCTGAGTAGTCACATAATAAAATCAGCAACATTTACTATCTTGGCCCTTTAAAAAAGTGCTAGAAGATTTGGGCTTCACAGCTCGCACTATTTTAAATAAGTCACCCGGCATCTCTTTGCTTTGGCAGCTCACTGTAGTTTCAGAACTCAGTGCAATGCCTGGAACACAGCTGGTGCTCAATAAATACTTGCGTTAACAAGCCAGAGGGTGATTGAAGGACTGGCAAAGCACTCTCTTGCAGCAAGAACACTGAAAAAGGGTCCTCCAGGGCGGAGGTCTCGCCTGTGCCCTTCCCATCTGCCACACCACCCACCCCGAGGGAGACCCTCACCATGTGCGCGTTGCCTGGAATTGGGCAGGCCTGCACAGGCGGCCTTTTATTCACTAAACATGGGCCCCCGTTTCCTCAGGCTGTGCCCCATCAGTAAACCAGCAGTCTTGGTCAGCTTGGAGAAGCTCGAGGGAAGAGGCGCTTCCTCTCTTGCCTTCAAACAGATGTACGTCTGGCGGGTCAGACTCAGGAACAGCAACACCGCCAGAGGGCACGGGTGAGCGGGACTAACTGTTCCCTCAGCTGAGCCATCCTCTGTCGGGAGTTGGCAGATGCGGACAGGGCTGGCCAGTGACCTATTCCCACACAGGGCTGAGGACTTACCAAACCCACAGTACTCGACTCTCATCAAAGCAAAACCCAGAGTTTCAAACCATTCAAACGTATCGCACCCCGGAGCTCATAAATGCACAGGGATCTCCATCAAGGGCTGCACCAGGGCCGGGCACGACAGGTCTGCTCTGCAGGAACCGGGCATGCTTCCTGCCGCCATGTCTCCCTCTGCGGCCTCATCCTTCAAGAAGCATGTCCAGGGCCACCCCCCTCTCCAGGAAGTCTTCCCTGAACTCACCTGTAAAACTACCTACCTCTCAAATTTATGACGACCCTACAAAGGACTTGTGACTAGCAGTCACGAAATTCTGAGCCATCCTCCAAGCCTAATGAGTAAACAGACGAGGAAGATGGAAAAAAATCTAATCTCATTTGTTTTACTAGCTTAACTCTCAAGAGTCTTCATCTGGGAAGGGGAAGAATTCCTGCCTCACCTTGACAGGGGGAGAGTTCAGTGTCTCAGTCCACACAGCCTGCCTCAAATCTTCCCCAACTCTATCTACTCACCACACTCACTCCCATTATTAGAAGATGCCAGCTGCAACGCAGTGAGTGCTTATGTCTTCCCAAAATTCGTGTCTTGAAATCCCAGCCCCCAAGGTGATGGGGAATGACGAGCTCATGAGAGCAGAGCCCGCAAGCACGGGATCGCGTTTGGTCACTCAGCCATATCAGACTCTTTACGACCCCATGGACTGTAGCCCGCCAGGCTCCTCTGTCTATGGAATTTTCCAGGCAAGAGTCCTGGAGTGGGTTGCCATGTACTTCTCCAGGGGATCCTCCCAGCACATGGATCAAACCCATGTCTCCTGTGTCTCCTGCACTGGCAGGGGTGTTCTTTACCGCTGAGCCACTGAGGAAGCCCGATGGCGTCAGTGCCCTTACAGAGAGACCCCAGAGATCCGTTGCTCCTTCCACTGCGTGAGGACCCAGCAACAAAGCAGCTGGCCACAAACCAGGACTCTGGTCTTCACTAGACTCCAAATCTGCCAGCATCTTGACCTTGGACTCCTAACCTCCAGGACTATGAGAAATGTTTATTGTTTAAGCCTCCCAGTCTAAGGTACATTCATTTTAGCAGCCTGTGTGGACTAAGATGCCAGCCTAAAACACAGTATTGAATATACATTCACTAACGCCTGTTGACTAACAATTTCAGGTATTTTAGATTTTTTGTCCCAGAGGGATGTTAAAGCTTCCTGAGGGCAAAGACTACAGCTTTTATTTCTCTTGAGTAACAATCACATAGGAGAGCTTCCCGGTGGGCCGGGGACACTCCACAGGGATTAGGGCAACGGCCCTCTTGCCGTCTAGTCACCGAGTCGTGTCTGAGTCTTTGCAAACCCACACACTGCAGCCCGCCAGGCTCCTTTGTCCACGGGATTTTCCAGTCAAGAACTGGAGTGGGTGGCCACGCCCTGCTCCAGAGGCTCTTCCTAATCCAGGGGTTGAACCCGCATCTCTTATGTCTCCTGCATTGGCAGGCGGGTCTTTGCCACTAGCGCCACCAATTTTCATCTAAAGTGATGCATTTGAAATGCCCTTCCGAGTGGGTCCAACATGAGGCCAAAAGCTCTGAGCTCACCTTGCTGCCAGGCGTCAGGTCCCGCCCCGGCCCAGCCCAGCCCCACTCCCAGGGCACCCAGAGGCATCAGCCATGATCTCATTCTGTAGGAGGGTGACCTGGGGCTCTAAGTTTCCCTCCAAAGGCTCTTAGCCCTGCAGCTCCAGGGGTGATGTGGTCGTTACTTCTCACCAACACTCCCCAACCCACCCCAGAGTCGGATGAAGACCGTTCGTGTGTCAGCAGCTCCCCGGAAAAGGGACAGGAGCTGTCTGTTTGCAAAGCCCCAGCTCTGAGTTCAGATGGAATGCGGGATTCTGCTCCCAGTTTACCCACAGTGGCTGCCTCACTTAGTACTGAGAGCGAGACAGCTCTTGGCAGGGACACGTGACACCTGGCTTGATGCACCTGCCGGCCGGGACAAGAGGGCTGCTACTCAGCCAGCTCTTCCACCTTGACCGACAAGCCGGCTCCCTGACGCCACACAGATGCACAGCAGAAAGGAGAGCACTCGCTCTCTCTCTCTCTCTCCCCTTCTCTCTCGGTGTCTTTCCATCTCTCCCTCCCTCTGTCTCCCCCTCTGCCTCTTTGTCTCCCCCTCTGTTTCTCTCCCTCTGTCTGTCTCTCTCCCTCCGTCTCCGTCTCTCACTGTGTGCATCTCTCTGTCTGTCTGTCTTTCTGTCTCTCTCTCCATCTTTCCTTACAGAGAGGCACTTGAACGCGTTTCAATTCTTGGCACTGGCGTCACGCTACCACACCGCCTGAAGCACAGCCCTGAGACCTGATAGAGAATGTGATTCTTTGATTTTTGCGGCAATTAGGTGAAATACACACAGAGGAGTTGTGTTGTGTGTTTCTCTCTGCGCGTGCATTTTGAACTGTCCCAGGCAGGCCACAAAGGAGTGGCGATCTGAAGGCCTCGTGCCTGTGGAGAACGCAGGAGGAAGATGGGCTGCTGTTCAGAAACACAGCGGCAGCATCGGCTGCAAGTTGGACTCGGAGCTGCCAAGACGCGTTCTCCCTGATAGCGGTCTCTTTTGTGAGATACTGATACGCGGGATCCGTGCGGCACTGCCAGCAGCTTTGTGGACAACCCTGTTATAAGCCCTCCACAAAGATCCAGTGATTTGGCTGTTGTTATGGGAACAGCACAATTATGGCCAAATTGGAGTGGCGATGGGGGATAGAAAAGAAAGTGGATTGAGGGTGGGTGGAGCTGCTATTTTCGTTCACACGCGTTTTGGCTGATCACCTGCACTGAATGAGAACAACCGTCAGAAGGACCAGAGGGCAGAAACCCTGCCTGGGTTTGGGGGTTATGAGGCCCGAGTCTGTGCTGGAAAAAGAAGCTGCCTTTCAGAGAGAAATATCACATCCTCTTCCTTTCTTTGTAATTTTACAAAAATACCATAATTGTGCACCAGAGCAGGAACTTCACGATGTTCAGAGATTCTCTGTGGCTTCTCTGCCTTTGTCACCCAAGGTAATACATGCCTGAAATATGTCATTTTGCAATTTAAGGTTTTCGATTGAGAAATCTAACGTATAGGTCAATAATCTTTTTAAAGTATTGTTATCATTATCTAGACTTAATACAGCTATCAAGCCAAAGCCTGACTACAAACTAATAAAGATAGCAACTGAGACGCCAGGGTGATCCATGCTCCGTGCAGCCCTGCTGCTCTGTAGGCGGGCAGCGGGGGTTACCTTCCATTAAAACGGCAACGTGAGCTCACACAGCCCTTCTCCTTTCCAGTTCCAAAATCACAGAAACAACGAGCAAAGTATAAACATATTCTAAGACGTAACTGCCTTCAAAAAATATATAGATGCTTTGGGAGCTAAATCCTGCAAGACAAAGAGAACAGAAAACGGTCTCCATGTATCCCAGAACACGGTCCAGTCTGGGGAGGCCACTCCCATCCACGAATGGAGCTCAAACATTGCGTCTGTGGTCCAGGGTGATTGCCGGGGGTGACAGGGACCAGCAGAGGCACCTGTGGTGCTTAAGTCAAATCACACCTGCTCAAGGTCACTGTAAAAGCCCCCTTGTTACTCAGAAGCACCCCTGTTACTCAGAAACCCAATGGGCTTGGTGTGACCCCTTGGTGGTTACAGTGGGCAGTCCCAGGGTGGGGAAACGTACCCACAGACACAGAGAACTTCAATTCAAGATGGGCTTTCAAACGAAAATCCCAAAGCACGTCTCATAGGAGATGAGCAACAAATTGATCAATCCCAAGGAAACAAAAATGTGACGGTGGCATGAAATGGATTTAAAATAAGTATGATTACAATCCTCAGAGATAAAGAGAGGACTGATACCCACTGAACACGACCAAGCTGACGAAGCAGACAAGAATGAGGGAAAGAGCAAGATTTTTAAAAATTAAAAAATCTTGGAAATAGGAACTTCCACTCACAGGAAGATAGAATTCATGGACTTTTTCCTTAAAACCTTGTACATTATATTGAAAACAAATACATAAAGAAGCTGAAAGGTAGAAAGAAGAAGGCAGAGCTCTGAGGAAAGGAGAAATGAGATACAGCTCTGAGTGCTTTAGTTTCCATCTGCTTCATCTATCCCTTGTACATCCCACTGAAAAAGCTAGCAGTTTGAGAGCACCAAAAGGCACAGACCAAAAAAAGTTCCAAGGAAAGCTGGCTTTCTCTAACTAATGAACCAGGAAAGGGGCAGCCTAAAAGAAGACTTTAAGACAATAGCTGCTCTACTGCGGGTAAACGTCACAGGAGACACTGTGACCCCACCTGCGCTCAGCAGTCCACCAACAAAGGCCAAGTGAAAGCCAGAACTTTCACCCCCACTGAGGCGGGTATGAGGCCGCACCGCATGGCGTCACTGGAGACCACAGGGGGAGGGGGCCCTGAACGTCCACGTGTGCCCGGTAGGATGGCATGACCGTCCACCTCCCTGCGGCAGTGGTGTCAGAAGAGCCAAGAGGAGAATCAGACCGTTCGGCACCGTCCAGTGGCCACAAGGCTCCCCTCGCCTGACGACAGTGGACACCGCGCAGAGAGGAGTAAGGAAGGCCACGTGCTCGCCAGCCGGGGCAGCGGTGGTGGCCCCTGGGAGCCTGAGCCAGCCCTCCACCCGGCTCCAACCAGGAACACCTCTCCCTCTGATGTCACTGCACACCAAATGGGAAACCTGTGTTCCCCCCACCTCCACTGAGAGCAACAAGGGAAGGACCCCTCCAACAGCCGAAGGAGCGTGGAAAAGGCATGCTAAGACAGAAGGTTTAAATAAAATCCAAACTCTCATAACATAACACTCAAAATGTCAAGTTTCAATCGGATTTTACTCACCACATAGAGAACCAACAAGACTCAGCTTGAACGAGGAAAAGTGAATCGGCAGATGCTACATTGTGTTGAAGGGCATCCCCCCAAAGTCCATGCTGACCCGGAACCTCAGAATATGACTTCTCTGGAAATGGGCTTCCCAGGTGTCTCAGATGCTACAGAATCTGCCTGCAATTAGGAGACCTGGGTTCGATCCCTGGGCCGGGAAGATCCCCCTGAAGAAGGGAATGGCAACCCACTCCAACATTCTTGCCTGGAGAATTCCATGGACAGAGGAGCCTGGTGGGCTACAGGCTAGGGGGTCACAAAGAGTCAGACACAGCTGAGCGACTACAACACTTTCAATTCAATATCTGGAAACAGGGTCTCTGCAGATCATCATCCTTGGTTAAGGATGTCAAGATGAAATCACCACGCATTTAGGCGATTCCTCTCCTAATCTCATCGGAGTCCCAGGTGGCTCAGTGGTGAAGAGTCTGCCTGCCGACGCAGGAGACGCAGATCCAACCCCTGGGTCGGGAAAATCCCCTGGAGGAGGGCATGCAACCCACTCCGGTATTCTTGCCTGGAAAATTCCATGGACAGAAGACCCTGGTGGGCTACAAATCATGGGGTCACAAAGAGTTGGACATGCCTGAGCACGCATTTTTCCTCTTCTTACAGGAGTAAGGACACAGCAAGATTGACAAGGAAGAAAGCCATATGAAGACAGAGGCAGACACTGGACTTACAAGCCAAGAAATGACAAGGATGCTGGCAGCCACCAGCACCCCACAGTCTCTCCCTCAGACCCTTGAGAAGCAGCCAGGCCTGCTGACACCTTGATCTTAGACTTCCAGCCATCAGAACTGCGAAAGAATAAATATTTCTGCTTTAAGTTACTGAGTTTAAGGTAATTTGTTGTGACAGCCTTGGAAAACTAAGACAGATGCCAGCACGGAGATGATGCAGATGATAGAACTGTCTGACAAAGATTTTAAAGCATTCGTAATAAAATGCTTCAGTGAACAATCATGAACATACTTGAAACAAGTGAAAATAAAAGAAAGTCTCAGCACAGAAATGGAAAATAATTTTTAAAATAAAAATTTAAAAACTGAAAAATGCAATAATCAAAATAAAAACCTCAGTGGACAGCCTTAAGAGAAGAATGCAGAGGACAGAGAGTGAACGTGAACAGAGGACAATTGAAATGAACAAATCAGAACAACAGAGAAAATACACAGACACAAGAGCAGAGGCTCAGGGGTCTGCAGCGCGGTAACAAAATATTTATATTCATGTTATCTGAGTTCCAGAAAAAGAGGAGGAAAGGGTGGGACTGGAAAAGTCTTCAAAGAAATAATGGTTAAAAATTTCCTCAATTTGGCAAAAGACACAAACTTACAGATTCAAGAAGCTGAGTAAACCCTAAACAGGATATACTAAAAGAAATCCATATCACAAGCAAATTTATGAAAACCCTTTGGTTGAAAAAGAAAAAAGGAAAAGAAAAAAACTCTTGATAGCAGTGAGAGAAGTGAGACCTCATCTAACGGGGAAAAGGCAATCCATACAAGAGTGGATTTCCCACCAGAAATCGCAGAGGCCAGGAGCACTGACACGACATTTCTCAAGCGCTGAAAGAAAAGATCTGCCAGTTCAGAATTTTATATCCAGTGAAAACTCCCGCAGGAGTGGAGGAAAAGTCAAGACTCTTCGGAATGACTAGAAGCTAAGAGAATCTGTCACCAGTAGAACAATGCTAAAGAATAGCTAAAGGGAGTTTTACAAACAGAAAGGGAATGATGAAAGAAGGGATCCCAGAACACAAGGAAATAACAAAGAACACAGTGGACTTTTCCTCTTGAAATCTCCAAATTATGCTTGATGGCTAAAGTGAAAATTGTAACACTGATGTGTTTCTCCATGATTGCTTTATCATGATAGGGGAGGATAAAGGAATATTAAAAATAAGTAAAATTTCTACATTTGCTCAATCTGCTAAAATACAGACACCAGTAGACTGTTGAATATTTTGCATATATAACATAGTACCTAGAGCAACAATGAACAAATCTATAAAAGAGACACCGTCATCAAAGGCACTACAACAAAATGGCAATAGAAAATAAAATGGTTATGTAGCCTATTAAGAAAGCAAGGAAAAGAAAATGGGAACCTGATTTCCAACTTTCAGTTCCCATCCTCCCAAGTTATCACTCCCATCATCCCAAGAAGAAAAGATGCTGAACAAACTGAGTAACAGCTCTTCTTAGGTCCCTCATAGAACTGAGGTCACAGGGCAAACCTCTGCTTTGAAATCTGGAGAGATGGGTGAATACAGGGGAAAACAGCTTATGGGGAACAGAAGCTCCTGGAGAATTTAAATTCCTAGGGGCCCAGTTTTGGGGGTCCCCCAGTTACACAAGTTTTACCTTTTATTTACACCCAGAACATTCACTTCTCAGCCACACAGGCCTAGTCTCAAAGGAAACTTCCAGACTCTCTCTGATCTAGGGTAGGGGCAATTAGACAGCTGGAACCAACTCTAGCCTTCCTATCTCACATAAGTTGAAGGGAAAACAGCTGATAAACACTTCTGAAGGGTGCAGTCCATGGACTCCAGTCCCCGAAAAACAAAAACGACCAAAATCCAAGCAGAAAAAGGCCTGAGATTTAATCATAAGATGATAGAATGTCTCTGCTCGCCAGCGCCTCACCACCACCTCAGTAGGGCCCCGGCATAATCACAGTGAATTACAACTGAGAAATCTGCAAGACACAGACTCTATTTAAAAAGAAGTTTCCACAGAAACTCAGAGACACAGGGAGGAAAAAAGCAAGGACACCAGAGGCAACGGAAGCCTCTGACACTGAAGCTGCTGCAAGCATTAACACAGCGTAACCTCCAGCTGGTAAACAGAAAACCTCACACGGAAAGCGAAAGCCGACTCACTTCAGCTCCTATTGCCTGATATGCCATGTCTGACTTAAAAAAAAAAAAAACTACAGGCATGATAAAAGGCCAGGGAAAAAAATTCAGTCTGCAGAGACTAAAACGAGTGCCAGAATCAAACGCAGGTATGACACAGGTGTTGAAACTACCGGGCTGTGGGTTTTAGTAACAATGATTAAGATGCTAAGGGAACTAACGGGAAAAGCAGTGCATGCAGCAAAGGCGGGTGATGTAAACAGAGAGATGAAATTCATCACGAGCATTTTCATCTCTCTGCTTGCATCACCGGGAAACGCTATAAAAAACATAACAGAAGTGAAGGATTTTTTTTTTTTAAGATTTTTTGACGTGGACCATTTTTTAAGTCTTTATTGAATTTGTTACAATAGTGCTTATGTTTCACGGTTTGTTTCTTTGGCCATGAGGCATGTGGGATCTTAGCCCGCCAACCGTGGGTCAGACCCACATCCCCTACGCTGGAAGGCAAAGTCTTAGCCGTCTGACTGCCAGGGGAGCCCTGCGAAGGGTGCTTTCGATGGGCAAGTCAGTGGACTGCACACGGTCGAGGAAAACCACTGAGCTTGAAAAATGTCGGAAGACACTTCCCAAGCTGGAAAACAAAGAGAAAGGTCGGTGGCGAGAAACGAGGAACAAAACACCCAGCAGCTGTAGGGTGATTACAAAAGGCGCAAAGTTTGTGCAATGGGGACAACAGGGAAAGAAACAGGGAAAATAGAAGGGAGATTTAAAGTGATAATGGCTGAGGACCTTTCAGAATTACTGACATGCACCAAACTGTAATTGCAGGAGAATACCAAGAAGGATACATACCAAGCCATCTACACCGAAGCGATTCACACTCAAACTGCAGAAAATCAAAGACAGAGGGAAAAGTCCTGAAGGACGACAGAGGAAGAAAACACTTTACCTAGAGAGGAATAAGAACGAGAATCTACCTCACAGATCTCTTCACAAACCATGCAAGCAAAAAAGAATGGACTGGAATGTTTAAGATGTTGAGGGGAAAAAAAAAAAAGGCTTCCAGCCTTGAAACTGTATCTAGTGAAGTTATACTTAAAAAATTAAGAGGAAACACTTTCTCGAACAAACAAAAAATCAGGAATGTACTGCCCGTAGACCTGCCTTGCTAAGAAATGCTAAAAAGAAATCCTTCAGAGAGAAGTAAAATGATTTTTAGAGCAGAAACTCAGATCTGCATAAAGAAGGGAAGACCCGTAGAGAAGAAATAAGTGAAGATAAAAGTTCAAAATACTTTACTATTCTTAACTGAGCTGAAAGATAACTTCAAAATAACAACAGCAACAATGAACCAGGCGTTTGCAACTAACAGAGAAGTGAAATGCACGGCAGCAGCGTTATCACAGACGCTGGGACGCTCTGTGTAAGGATGCAGTGTAGGGCCGTCTGGAGGGAGGCTTGGACTAGCTGCACATACACACTGAAACCACTGAGACCTTTCTTAAAGGAAACGTAATTCACATGCTGATAGAGGAGTAAACTGAATCACATAAAATGCTTAATTCAAGGTGGTCAAGGCAGAAGCAACAAAGACACCCCCCAGAAAAGGAAGAGACAGAGAGAGGAGGGGTGTGAATGAAAGGCAATCACAGACATGGTGGGGCTTCCCGGGTGACTCAGCGGTAAAAAATCCACCTGCCAAGCAGGAGGCGTGGGTTTGATCCCTGGGTTGGGAGGATCCCCTGGAGGAGGAAATGGCGACCCACTCCAGCATTCTTGCCTGGAGAATCCCATGGACAGAGGAGCCTGGCAGGTGACAGTCCATGGAGGTGCAAAGACTCGGACACAACTCAGAGAAACAACGAAATAGATATGATAATTACACAACCCAACTGTAAAAAGTTATACTCAAGAAATCTCATTTCCTATCCCAGTCCCCTAACCTTTTAGGTAACTGTTTTCATTAACTTTTGCTTTTGTTTCCTGTATTGCTTTACAGAAAAAAAAAAATCAAATACATACATACAAAACTCAGCATATTATAACACTCTTTTGAACTTTGTTTTTTTTACTTAACAATATATTCTGGAACAGTGGACATGGAACAACAGACTGGTTCCAAATAGGAAAAGGAGTACGTCAAAGCTGTATATTGTCACCCTGCTTATTTAACTTATATGCAGAGTTCATTATGAGAAACGCTGGGCTGGAAGAAGCACAAGCTGGAATCAAGATTGCCAGGAGAAATATCAATAACCTCAGATATGCAGATGACACCACCCTTATGGCAGAAAGTGAAGAGGAACTCAAAAGCCTCTTGATGAAAGTGAAAGAGGAGAGTGAAAAACTTGGCTTCAAGCTCAACATTCAGAAAATGAAGATCATGGCATCCGGTCCCATCACTTCATGGGAAATGGATGGAGAAACAGTGGACACAGTGTCAGACTTTATTTTTCTGGGCTCCAAAATCACTGCAGATGGTGACTGCAGCCATGAAATTATAAGACGCTTACTCGTTGGAAGGAAAGCTATGACCAACCTAGATAGCATATTCAAAAGCAGAGACATTACTTTGCCGACTAAGGTCCTTCTAGTCAAGGCTATGGTTTTTCCTATGGTCATGTATGGATGTGAGAGTTGGACTGTGAAGAAGGCTGAGTGCCGAAGAATTGATGCTTTTGAACTGTGGTGTTGGAGAAGACTCTTGAGAGTCCCTTGGACTGCAAGGAGATCCAACAAGTCCATTCTGAAGGAGATCAGCCCTGGGATTTCTTTGGAAGGAATGATGCTAAAGCTGAAACTCCAGTACTTTGGCCACCTCATGCGAAGAGTTGACTCATTGGAAAAGACTCTGATGCTGGGAGGGATTGGGGGCAGGAGGAGAAGGGGGCAACCGAGGATGAGATGGCTGGATGGCATCACTGACTCGATGGACGTGAGTCTGAGTGAATTCTGGGAGTTGGTGATGGACAGGGAGGCCTGGCATGCTGCGATTCATGGGGTGGCAAAGAGTCTGACACAACCGAGCGACTGAACTGAACTAAACTGATATTCTGGAAATCACTCTATCACCTCTTAGGGATTTTCCACATTGTTTTTCCTAGCTGCCTAGTAATCTATTGCATTTCTAATTTTTCCAAGGCATCTTCTATGGACGGGTAATTAGGTTGTCCCTGATATTCTGGCATCAGAAATGGGACTGCAATAACTGCCTCACATCAAGTCGTTTCATATTTGTGGAGATGTGTCTTCAGGGTGAGATTGGTGAGACAAAGAGTAGACGCTTGGTATTTGGTTGAACACTGTCCAGTTCCCTGCAGGAGGTGGTCTCTCTGCACCCCACTACATCTTCCCCTGGGGGCTTCCCAGGTAGCTCAGCGGGTAAAGAATCTGTCTGCAATGGAGGAGATGCAGAAGACTCGGGTTTGATCCCTGGGTTGGGAAGATCCCATGGAGGAGGGCATGGCAACCCACTCCAGTATTCTTGCCTGGAGAATCCATAGGCAGAGGAGTCTGGCAGGCTACAGTCCTTGGGGTTGCAAAGAGTCAGACATGACTTAGCAGGCATGCACACATCTTCCCCTAGAGTGTTACTCAGTTGTTCTTAAATTTTTGTTAAAATGAAAGATAAGAAATGATACTTCAGTGCAGTTTTAATTTGTATATCTTTTTGAGGGTAAAGTTGAATACCTTTTCATTTGTCTAAAAGGACTATTTGTGTATTGATTTTAATGAAGTATGCGGTTATATCTTTTGCTCCATTTTTCAGTCAAGTTTGCCGGCTTTCATCCCTCCCTTTAAAAGGCTTTTCATATTTAGGAATAGTAACCCTTTACCTGTAATGTAAGTTATACTCCTGTCCCCTGGCTTCTCATGTGTTGTTTTTTACTCGGCTTACATTGATTTTTTTAAATCATAAAAGGTATATATTTTTCATGCAGTCAAATATACGAATCTTTTTATTTATTACATCTAGATTTTTCATCATAATTAGAAAGAGTTTCTCTACAGCCAAGTTGTAAAGGAATTCATCCATAATCAAAAAAACACACTTGTGCAGTTTCATTGTTTACATTAGACTTCTAATCCGTTTTGAATTTATTGTAGCATATGATATGAGAAATGGATTAACTTTTGATTCTATGTCCAAATACATATCACAAAACTGTTTATTTAAAAGTCTGTCTTGATAAAGACAAATACTGTATGATATCACTTATATGTGAAACCTAAAAAATACAACCAACTAGTGAATATAACCAGAGAAGGCAATGGCACCCCACTCCAGCACTGTTGCCTGGAGAATCCCATGGACGGAGGAGCCTGGTAGGCTTCAGTCCATGGGATCGCTGAGTCGGACACGACTGAGCGACTTCCCTTTCACTTTTCACTTTCATGCACTGGAGAAGGAAACGGCTACCCACTCCAGTGTTCTTGCCTGGAGAATCCCAGGGACGGGGGAGCCTGGTGGGCTGCCGTCTCTGGGGTCGCACAGAGTCGGACACGACTGAAGCGACTTCGCAGCAGCAGCAGCAGCAGCAGCAGCAGTGAATTTAACAAAGAAGAAGCCAACTCATAGATCTAGAGAACAAACCAGTGGTTCCAGTGGGGAGAGGGAAAGGGGGGAGGACAGTATTAGGGTAGAGGATTAAGATGTACAAGCAAAAAGTTTGTAAAATAAGCCACAGGATATATTCTACAGAGAATATACCCAATATTTTATAATAGCTATAAATGGAGTATCTGCTAAGTCACTTCAGTCATGTCCGATTCTGTGTGACCCCATAGATGGCAGCCCACCAAGCTCCCCCGTCCCTGGGATTCTCCAGGCAAGAACCCTGGAGTGGGTTGCCATTTCCTTCTTCAATGCATGAAAGTGAAAGTGAAGTCGCTCAGTTGTGTCCGACTCAGCAACCCCATGGACTGAAGCCTACCAGGCTCCTCCATCCATGGGATTTTCCAGGCAAGAGTACAACCTTTAAAAATTGTAAATCACTATATTATATACCTGTAACTTCTATATTTTACAGCAACTATACTTGAAAACAACAAAAAAGAAGTCTATCCTATCCCCCATGATTTGAGATATCACATTAACCACATACTAAATATTCATATGTCCTCGTATCTATTTCTGAACAATTTCCTACCACTCTTTCTGCCTGTTTATGCACCGAATCAACATTCTTAGTTATAGAGGCTATATAATGTGTTTTAATATCTTGAAGAGTCATTAGCCTTTATTGCCCTTTTTGTGACTTTCCTATTTTTGCATGTTTATCTTTCTATTTGAGCACTCAAATCAACTTGTGTAGTTTCAGGGGAAAAATTCTGGTATTTTTATGAAGGATTGACATCTTCATGACATTGAGTCATCCTGTACAAGACTAAGAAATGTCTTTCCATTCGCTCAAGTTTATTTTTGAAGAAAGATATTGGATCCTTAATTAGAAATTTCACATCTTGTGGTGAGTAGGATGGATACAAATGAGCTCACTCAGATGATTCTAGTGAAACAGCAGAGTATTAAGGATAAGCAGAAAAAGACTCATAGCTGCCAGGGGGAGGGTACTGACTGCCCACAAAGCAAAGACAATTAGGCAGAATCTCATCAGCAACATGAGATACCATAAAACTGCTAAGCAAAAAAATTTAAAAAAAAAAAAAACAGTCAGTCTAGAATAATATACCCAGATAAGCTATCATTCAGAGGTGAGGGCAAACTAAAGATATTTTCACATATAAAATGATTTAAAAGAGTTCATTTCCACCGATGGCCCCACCCTCACGTGAGAAAGCTACTAAAGGATGTGCTCCAGGAGAAAGATACGTGTCTCCTCCGGAAGGAAGAAAGGTGAAAGACTGTGGCATAGGGAACTCGAGTGACCAGAAACATCCTTAAGTGATTTGATAAGTCTTAGTTAACTATCGATCATAAGAAAAGCTACTTCTGTGTTTACAAAAGATATATACGAACCTCTATAGAACGGCAACATGGAAACTGGGAGGGAAGAGGCGGAATTTGCTAAAGCCCTTTTCTTGCTTGGAAGAACGGAGACATGGCATGCTGCTGCTGCTAAGTCACTTCAGTCGTGTCCGACTCTGTGCGACCCCACAGACCACAGCCCACCAGGCTCCCCCATCCCCAGGATTCTCCAGGCAAGAACACTGGAGTGGGGTGCCATTGCCTTCTCCGAGACACTGTATACCTTTAGGCTTTTGAGAAGAGTATCTATGTTTAAGAATTCGTGAGTTACAAAGGAGAACAGAACCATAAGCTGTCATTTCCATCCCAGTGAAAGAAACAAACGAAAATAAACACAGCTCATCAGTACATAGGAGAAAGGAAGGGGCAGGAACACGGCAAACAGGAAAAAAAGACAAAATCGGGTGACAGAAGTAGATCCTGATATATCAGCAACCACAATAAATGTGACTGGGCTAAACTCACGTATTAAATGTCAAGCTGGATTTAAAGTAGAGTTACATGCTGCTTGTAAACAGGAGACACACTTAAAGCAACGGCTCAGAAAGGTGAAGGTCATGAGGTGGCTGTTAATCTTCGTACACCCTGTAGCTGCTTTTATTATTCTTATCCCCGGGACAGAATTTTATTTTGGAAAACAGCCGCTTGTTAAATAGGCCCATCACTCCGGCCTGTTGATGAGTCTGATTCTGTCCTGCTTCGTGACAGGTCCCTCTTTGATAAGCCTTGAATCACTTCAGAAAAAGGCTAAGGAAAGGGTCCTAAAGCAATCCACTCGAGACACCAACTCTCTACTTGTCCTTATTTGGACACTTTCACTCTCTAAGTTGCAAAGTCACCTGGCCATCTTCATCCTATTTCCCCAGCTCACCCAGATATCTTACTATGCCAGGGCTTTGACTGCCAAGACGCAGAGAGAACTTGTGTTAAGCACAGACTTAACCACATCACAGGTTGTTTTGTTGTAAAGCCTCAAACAGCTTAAACCCCTTTCTTAAACTGGAGAAGGCAAACACCAGCTGACAGAGGATACTGTGTTCCTGCTGCTTAATTAGCACATCCTGTACTTCAAAAATGCCTCTGATGTCAGTTCTTTTGTTTTCCGTTTACAGTAATTGAGAAATGAAGGCTCCAAGTCAAGAAACAGTGTCAGAACAAAAGCCATAGCTGCCCTTACCAGTCACTCAGCATGTTTAAGTGGAGCCATCTTAAAAAGTTCACTGAGAAGTCCGGGCAAAGCACGCCAGTGGCCGCACCTGTCTCTTTCAGCTGATACAGGAATAATTAATTACATGAAAATGACTTCCATTGGAGGTTAATTTATTTTGGCTGACAGTCACATACATACACAGATACGTCTTATGCCGCAGTGGAGCAGAGCTTTATTTAGAACATTTTATTTATATCTTGGGTGATTTCATTCCTAAGAAATTGAGGGAGAGAAAGAGGAGACGGTGCAGGAATGCGAGAAGGGAAGGTTTCTCACCATTTTTTTAAAAAATAAAAGGGGAAATAGGGCAGTGTCACAACTAAGAAACTGGTTTTCCTTCCAGGGTGCAGTACAACTCGGGACACATCAGAAGAGGGGGTCAGATGTGTGTTGAGGGCAGGGGAGCAGGGGAGGGTGAGGGCAGGGGTGGTGGGACCTGCCAGGTCTTTATGTGTTTACTTTCTCCCGAGAGGTCGGGCCAGAGGCCAAAGCTGCCACAATGATGTGCTCGAAGGAAACGCAGTTCAAATGCAGGGCCTCGGATCAGCCCATACCACCGCATATGTGCAGGCACACACACACATACACGCGACCCCAGCCTCCCTGGGAGCCAGGACAGGGCCTCGGATCAGCCCACACCACCGCATGCGTGCAGGCACATACACACACACACACACACACACGTGACCCCAGCCCCCCGGGAGCCGGGACAGGGCCTCAGATCAGCCTACCCCCACCCTCTCCGTCACACACACACGTGACCCCAGCCCCCCGGGAGCCGGGACAGACCCATCTTTCCGAACAGCGGCTAAACTTCGCTGTGGGTTTTGTCATGTGCGCGTCACTCCACACGCATCATCTCACTCCGTCCTCACCCCAGCTCTGAGCGGTGGGCGCTTTCATCGTCACCATTTATGGATGGGGAAACTGAGGCTCACAGAGTTAGGGAATTTGCTCAAAGCCGCACAGCTAGCAGCGCCGGAGCCGGGTTCTGAACCGAGGACTGGAACGGACTCTCCCCATCCATACCTGTCTCCAGAGCACAGTGCCTCTCTGTCATCACCGTTACTATTACCATCGAGACAAGTGGCCCCACACACCTCTGGAAGATCTTGTGGATTCCTGGTGTGTATTTCTCAATACATGTGCTGGGTATTTAAATTTAGGCACAGACAGCATCATCACCTCTGGGGGGTCAGGGGAGCTTTAGCAGACCCTCTGCCTCACTGGCACACACAGAGAACAAAGTGAGGCGTGAGAGGACACTGTCTTTAATGACCACCGTGCAAGCCCCCTCCTCATCGGTGCTGGTTGTTACCATCAGCCACAGACTTACTTCACTCTCCCGGGGCGTCGGTTACAGTGGGGCATCAGCTCAAGCTCCCGGGAGCCCGAGCCACCAGCTTGTCATAATAATACTAATATCACCATTACCATCAATACTCTCCACTTGTTCATCGCTTACTGCAGCCAGGATCTGTGTTCAGCCACCCCCTCCCCGATTTCACCTCCACCACTAACTAGCTTTGTCATTTGGGGACAAGTCGTGTCCCTTCTCTGAACTTCATTTTCTGTTGGGTACAATGAGGCTAGCAATGCCCATTTAAAAGCGAATATTCGTCTGGTGGTGACGGTACATGCATGATGTACTTACATGCATGCTTTTATTCATTCTCACAAAAGCCCTGTCAGGCAGACACTCTCAGGATGTCCACCCTTAGATGAAGAAATAGAAACTTACAGAGGGGACTGAACCTACAAAGGCCACAGCTTACTAAATGGTCGAGTAGGGATCTAAATTAACTTCGGGTGACTCCAAGGCCCCAGCTTTTAGTCATCACACACCTCCAGGGTTTTTGTAAGAACTAGATACAACGTGTATGAAGGGCTTAAGCTGGTGCCCAGCACACAGTAGGACAGAGTCATCTACACATTACCATCTCCAGGGTGAGCCCCGGATCACAGGCTCCGCGGTCGGCAGCCACAGGAACACCCCCTCCTAGGCAGGCTGAGGAGAGAGTGAGTGAGTCGCCTGCCTGCAGAAGGAGGGTCACCAAAACTGATACTCATCTGATTTTAAAATAGGTACCTATTTTACAGCAAAACAAAGCCAAAACCTGTTCCGCCAGACTGCCCGGTTCCCTTACACAATAGCTATCTTAATGAAATCTCGAGTTCATTTAACTCCATCTGAGAGCCTGTTGAAAGGGAAATCCAGGTTCCCAGCCCCGGGCCAGAAAGAGTGCGCTGGGTGACCAGCCCACGTGTCTCAGCAAAACCTGGCCCTGACTCCACAGCAGGTAATCCTTCCGCTCCAGCTGCCAGGAATGGGGAAACAATCATTTATGGGAAAGGAGAGGGTGCCGCCTTGGAGCCCTGAGCGTGCTTGAGGGTTGTGGTGAAAGGCCTGCTATGTCTTCTGGCTGCCTGGGTTGAAACCCCAGCTCGGTAACAACGCTCCTGTGCCTCAGCCTCCTGCTCTGTAAAATGGGAAAAATAAGATACCTACCGCTGCAGGGTTGACGCTTGGACCGGACGAATTAGTCCCGCCACGTTAATAAACAAGGATGTCACAGTCATCAGCTATTCCGGCCCTCCAAATGTGAGGTTCTGAATCCAGAAACTGAGAATGTCAGTGGTTCAGCTGTGTCCGATTCTTTACGATCCTATGGACTGTAGCCTGCCAGGCCCCTCGGTCCATGGAACTCTCCAGGCAAGAATACTGGAGTGGATTGCCATTTCCTTCTCCAGGGGATCTTCCCAACCCAGGGATCAAACCTGGGTCTCCCACGTTGCAGGTGGATTCTTTACTATCTGAGTCACTGGAAAGAAACAAAAATACCTGTGACGTGGCAGCTATCAGATGGCTGCCACTCCCTATGATGAGGACTGAGGAACTCAGGATGTGAAAAACCAAATCGCAGGATGCTGGCCCCAGGTAGCTCAGAGGCGTGCGAAAGGAACAGTTTCAGTGAGCCCAGACTCTTGCGTCTTCCCATACACAGAAAAGCGCTACATTCTTTAACTTGGGACACCTGCTGTTCTTTTCTGATGCTCAGACTACCTGGCGCTTGTGGCAAACTTCTGTGTAAGCTGGCTCCCCGCCCCACCTCCTTGGAACAGTTCTCAGGTCACTTGAGACGCTGTCTCCCAGGCATGGAGTCCTAACATTCACACCAGATGAGACCTAACTCTCAGCTTCTAGGCTGGGACTACTTTTTAAGTCGACACGTGTAATGTGTTTCCAGCAGCACCTGGCACGTAGTCACACCCATGGGCCTTTCAGTAGTTGTACTATTTATCATGATAATGATCACAATGAATATTAGTTTCACTGTCATATGGAAATAGGTCTCAACCCTCCACATCCTGTGGCAACCCAGCTCCTGGAAATTCTTTTACAGGCAGATCTGCACAGTCAAGAAGATTTAAGTCAACAGGCTTGAGATTTGCAAGTCTGTTGTTGGGGTTTTGCAACAGATCATGGTGGGGGACGGGGATGGGGCAGGGTCAGTGTCTGCTGTTGGGGACAGAGCTGGTGGGAGATTAAAGTGAAAGAGCTTAGGAGAGGGGCAGAGGCTGAGGGTCCCCACCTGACAACGGGGCCTGAGTTGGGGTCCAGGATGCAGACTTCAGGAGGAGACTTCCTCAAACGCTAGGGCAGCCTCTCTGCTCAGCCCCCACTTCCTACTGCAAACCCTTCCAGAATTTGAGGGACCACCTCAACTGGGGGGGGGGGACAGGGTAGAAGGGAAGGTTCTAGAAGGGGTAGGCCCAGAGGATCATCAGATAGTTTTAGGCAAAGATGACAGTCTTCTAAACTATTCGTACACCGTGCAAGTGTTTTAGGTGACCCCCCCCAGGGGTGGCAAAGCTGAATTTTATCTGAGTCCCGTGCTCTGAGAAAACAGCAGGGTTAAGAAATCCCCCACCCTCTCGTGTTCTGGAAACAGCTCACTGAAAAGAAACACCCTCCCCCAGTATGACCTGGATAAGACTCAAGGGTGCAGATGCAACCACGAGGCCAGACTCAGACCCTCTCCCCACAAATCCCTATCTTTTGCTTCATAGATGATTCGCTGGATTGCTTGTCTAGCTGATCACACAGAACCAACCCGTTAACAGAGCTTGCGTTCACTCTCTCTCCGTGCGGGTCCCTGAACTCTGGCCATCCTTACGTGAGTGAGGCCAGCGAGCCCGCAGACGGGCGCCTCCCCTCCCGGGAGCAGGCTGGCCTCAGGGGAAGGCGCTCTCTGATTTGCTGCCGCAATCTCCCTGCCACTCCCGCCCTTTAGAATGACTCCCCCACAAGGTTTCTTCCTAGCCTTGCTGACTCTTTTAAAATAGGTATTTACTTGGCTGTGCCGGGCCTTAGTTGCGGCATGCGGGAACTAGTTCCCTGACCAGGGATCAAACCTGGGCCCCCTGCGTTCGGAGCACAGAATCTCAGCCACTGGACAGCCAGGGAAATCCCACTTACTCTTTTCCATAAGAGAAAAACCTCGTGATGCTAACGGATCTGTGGTCAGTGTTCCCCAAACTGCAAGGATCCCCCTGCCCCACCTCCCTGCTCACAATGATCCCGCCAGATAGCCTTGCCATAACAGATCTAGACCTGGTTTTTATTGGACAGAGACGGAAACCTTGGCGTGGGGTCTCCGAAGAGTCATGGTTTTCTAGACGGCTGAGGCCTGTCTCTGCTCCTGGCGGCTTTCTCGATCTTTAAGACGCAGAGGACTCCGCCCGCGGCCTAGTCTCCCCGGAGGAGCTGTGTTTGCACGGTGCCTCTGGGAGGTGGGCACCTGCTCGTCTCTCCTCTCCTGGAGCACCCCCTCCTTTTCCACATGGCTCCTCCGTACTCTCTCTCTCCGCCTCCTCCTGTCTCAGCCACTCCAGGACGTCAGCCAGAACTTGGTGAGCAGGCCGCCCACATGCCCCACGGCCTTGCAGCCTGGAGCCCAGGGCAGCAGCCAGCTTCCCTCCGTGTTTCCTGCGCAGGGAATCCCACCAGGTCTTTCATCGACTTCCGTCACCCTCTGCGTTGGCTGCACGAGGTCAAGTCCCCACGACTGGCCCCACCTGCCCAGCCAGGTGAGGTCACACGAGCAGGGCAGCAGGCGGCATCCTCTTCAGAGGGGGCACACGCGGGGCCGGTGGTGATGGGTGTTTCCTCCTCCGCGCCTCAAGGAGGCTTTGAGAAAGCCAACAGGCCTCTTAGCAACTAAAATGAACTCTTCTTTAAAAGCAAGTGTGAACCTAACCTCAGCTGCTTTATTTGCTCATTTCTCCACTTTCCCAGGACATCACTTTGTTTAATTTTTTCTATTTTACATGATGAAGAATAACTTAAAGTGACTTTGCGCAGTACTGACTCCCCTACCAAACTCTGCAGTTTGACCACCAGCCCCAGGAAAAGGAAATCTGTCCACCGCCTTGCTCGGTCTGGAGTAATTCTTTGTTCTATGTAAAAAAAAAAAAAAAAAATCTCTGTATTTTTGCTGGTGCTGCAGCAAACAGAAACCCTTTCTTCTTTTTTTAGTTTCAGCGGCTCAGGATGCTACACCGTGCGTGGATATGGAGGAGAACGGCCCACTCCGAGGGTGCTGGCGGTGCGGTCTGTTGAATAATACAAAGGCAGCGCCAGAGAGAAGCAGCGAGGATGAGCCGCGGGAAGCAGTGGCCCTGGAGGGACCAGATCAGAAAGTCCCAATTAGGGGCTCGGAACAATGGTAAGCGCCGTGGCCAGGACTGACCGCTGGCAAGGACGCTCCGGATAATTGAAATGTCAGGGTTCCCTGGCTCCTCCGGATTGATCATCCGGCCCGGGAGGTAACACTTGTCTGCTGGTCAGTTCCTGCTGATAAGAAACTCTGCCTGACAGTTACTGAGGTCTTTGATAAATAAAATATATAGGAAAACAGATGAATTATTACTTAATAAATGCAGTGTTTTTGGGGAAGCCTTCAGAGCGCACAGGCCCTATGCTGGCAGCCAGCAGATCACGGCCAGCGGTTGGGCATCTTCTCCTCGGGTCTGCACAGGATTCGGGGATCCGTTTCACTCATTTACAATATTAGAAAACAGAGGTCTCTCTCTCTCTCTCTCTCTCTCACACACACACACACACACACACACACACACACACACGCTCCCCTCAAATCCAGACCTGTGCCTTCGCTTGGGAACCGCCCTGTGTCCAGGTGGGGGTCAGCGAGTGGCTGAGGCTAAGTGCCGGCCACTGCCCACCGATGGGCTCGTGGGCACCGCCCCCTCCCCTCGCTGGCGGCCACAGAGCAGGCACTTGGGCTGCGTCCGCTGTCTCCCCGTCTGGGGACGAGAGGGGCTGGAACAGGTCAGGGTGTGTATCAGGGTGGGTTGCTTTTTGGTTTGTTCTGCTCCTGTTTTACTCATTGACTTGATCCGCTGGCCTTTTCAGGTAAGGGGTCAGCACACAGTGACACCTGGCCCAACACTTGTTTCCCTAAATAAAGATTCTTTAGAATGCTGCACGCTCAACCGTCTGCAGACTGCCCGTGATGGCGCTCACGTTTCAGCGGCAGAGACGAGCAGCTGCACGGGGCCCATCTGGCCCACAGCGCCTCGAATATCTACAGTTTGACCCCAGCAGACAAAGTGTGCTGCCTCGGTTCTTGGCACTTGAGCTTCTGGCCCTTGGGGAAGTGACTCACCCGGCTGGCTGTTCAACCGTGGGCAAATGACTTAAATTCTGAGCTTCAAGTGCCCCGTCTCTAAAATGGAACAGTATGAGATTCTGTTCCATTGGATTGTTGGGGGATTAAATGAGATGAAATATGCCTGGCATGCAGTGCGGGCAGGCTTTTCAATACATGTTATCTGCTGTTATTAGTCAAAACGCTGGTTCTCAAAGGGTAAAAATAACAAAAGTTACTCCATGTGTTTTATTTAATGTTGAGAGAAGTGACGTGGGAATTTTAGGACACTCCAGAGACTTTGTCCTCCCCCCAAACCAAAGGGCTCCAGGCGCCTCTTGGCCGAGCCAGTGGTGGGAAGAACACCATCTGGCTCCAGAGGGAAGGTGATTAAGAAACACGCCGGGGGCAGCCGGCTGGCCGAAGCGCGCCTCCAGGGGCTGCGTGTCTGCAGCTCCACGTCCCAGGTTTGCGTAAAACTCTAGAGAAACTGGTAAGAAAGCAGGCATCCTGCCAGCCTTACTCAGAGCCTCAGGTGGACCCGCTGTACCTTCATGCCCACACACCAGGAAAGCCGGTCCCAAGAAGGAAGGGAGTGGGGCGTCACTCTTGGCAGTGGGTCAGGACTGTGGAGGAACCAAAATGACTGAATAGACGGTCTCCTGTCTTTTAGCCTAGCTTGAGTGCTCAGCTGCTAAGTCGTGTCTGACTCTTTGTGACCCCATGGACTGTAGCCTGCCAGGCTCCTCTGTCCCAGGCAAGAATACTGGAGTGGCCTGCCATTTCCTTCTCTACTATTAGCCTAGACTGAGGCCACAATTCCTGGGCCCAGAGCCCAGAAGAGGACTACCTTACAAATCGGTTCTCTACTAAGGGCAAGTTGGATGACTCATGCTCACCCTCACCTTTGACCCTCAAACAACCTATTGGGGTTGGCACCTTTGCCAACTTCAACTGATGGAAGGAGAAACTGAGGCTCAGAGGGATTAAGGAACTCACCCCAAACCACACAGACTCAAGGTGGCAGAGCTGAGACTCAAACCCTGGAAGCGCACAAGCCTTTGTCTGCCTGGAACAGGGAGGAAGAACCCACGAGGCCCAGATCATCCTGGCTGATAACACTGGGGCCACTCCCGCGGGTAGCCCTGAGTAAAGGTGACCATCCTGAATGCCTACCCCTGCCCACTCAGGCCCCCTTTGTGACTTGCTCCTTACCTCCCAGTTTCGGCACTTTTTTCCCTTTTGTGATCGTTTTCCTGGAAGTGGTGCTTGCAGACACCACCCTTGTCTTGGCCACGAACCTCACTACATTCAATTATCCTGGTTTATTAGGCTCTTTAAAGCTACTTTACTGCTATCTCCTTGCCATGACCCTAATCTTCACTTTTCCTCTCGCTTTCTCCCGGGTTATTGATCGTCAAGAGAAAGTTGCCACAGACTCGAGAGAGACAGGGAACTAGGCAAGAGAAGGCTGATCTCTGGCTGTGAAGTCTGCTTTCGCCAACATTAAACTGATAGATGGAGGGCCTCCACTATTTTTCCTGTCTCTTCTCAAGATACATCTTACCAGACTCTAGTTTCAGAAATAACAAATCGTTATAATAAAATTCTCTACTAGCATCAGAGTCCCCAGTGTACTTTCATATACACGTACATCTTAGTTAATTCTCAGAACAGTTCCAGATGGCAGGCAGAGTAAGTGTTTTTATGTCAATAGCCATTTTGCAAAGTAAGAATAGAAAGGTCCTCTCACACCTGAACTTCCAGCTCAGGACGAAGTTGAGAGGCCCACGCCTCCCAGTACTCCTCCTCACAACTGAAGACCCCTGGACATGACGGAGCCAAGAAGCTCAAGCAGCGTCTCCGCCTCTGGCTGTGAGCCTGCAGCAACACAGCAGTGGGCTTCACGTGCCCGCTTCTCCCATCCCTGTGTCGGGGGAGCCTAGCAGCAGGGCTTAGAAGACAGCACCAGCTGTCCTCCGCGTTCACTGCAAAGGTGTCTGCAGAGCCAAGGGGAAAGCAAACTGCTACCAACCCAGCCCCAGCGAGGCGGTGAGAGTGGGCAGTCACTTCAGCCAGGATGGCACGGGGGCTCAGCTGGGAACTGGCCACACAGCCTGTCCACCCTCGTGCTGCCTCCCAGAGGAGGCTGCCTGCTCGAGAGAAAACTGGAACAGGACCAGGGCCTCATAGTATAATACTCCCAATGACCGAGACAGAATGGAAAAGTCGCCCTTCTTACCAAGAACCAGGAAAATCACAACTTGGGTGAAAAAACAGACAGTCGACAGGCATCCTACTGAAATGAATGGGAGGTTGGAATGGCCGAGAATCTAAGAGCAGCCATCATCAAAGAGGCTCAAGAAGCAATTACAAACTCTTTTGAAACAAATAAAATAGAAACTCTCAGTAAAGAAACAGAAGTTATTTTTTTAAAGCCAAATGGAAATTTAAAAACTGAAAAATACAATAACCAGGAAAAGACCTCACAGGATGGGCCCAACAGGAGAGTGGAGGTGACAAAGGACAGAGTCAGCAAACTTGAGGCCAGAGCAATAAAAGTCCCTAGTCTTAATACAAACATAAAATAAGCTGAAAAAGAAAAGATTCTCAGGGACTTTGAGACAGTGAAAAAGGATAGATATTCACAGCTCCTGAGTCCCAAAAGAAGAAAAAGTGGGACTGAAAAAGTATCCAAAGAAATAATGGCTGAAAACTCGCCAAATTTGGAGAAGGACAATAAACTATAGATTCAAAGGCTGACTGATCTCAAGTAGAAGAAGTGTAAAGAAACACACATAAAAATTACACATCTGCAAATTAAGACAAAGAAAAATATTTAAAAACATTGAGAAACAGCACACTGCTTACATGGGACATCAATCTGAATGATAGCAGATTTCTCATCTCAAACTATGGAAGCAGAAAGTCTTTCAACATTTTTCAAGTGCTATAGAAAGAGCTGTCAACTGTGAGTTCTGTATTTGGTAAAAATATCCTTCAGAAACCGAGGAAAAGAGAGATTCTCAAATGAAAGCAAACAAAGAGAATTTATTGTTGGCAAACATATCCTTAAAGACTAGGTAAAAGAAGTGGTATAAACAGAAGCTTTTAAAATAGAACTTCTGTTTCTTTACTGAGAATTTCTATTTTTTTCATTTGTTTCAAGAAAGCTTGGTACTTCAGAAAGAAAAAAAAGAGAAGTTTCGAATGAGTAGAAATAGGGATAAGTATAGCAGACTGTGACTTCTCCTGAGCATCGTAAGTTGTGTTTCATAAGCGAAGCAAAGTTACAACACCTGATGTGACTTTTGTATATGTAAGAGATGCTTAAGACAATCACATACATCATCGTACATGTATATTCACACATTATATGTATGTGTGTGATGTGTATTTATTTTTTCTTATATGAGGCAGTAATAGAGACCTAAGTGAAAGGAAGCTTACATTTTACCCAAGTGGTGAACCAATAATACTAGCAGACTGCACAAAGCTGTGTTTATATAGTGGAATCCCTACAAAAATCAACAATTCTACACAATCTCTCCCAGAAAATAGAAGAGAAAGTAACAATTTAAGCTTATTTTATGAGGCTAAGATTACCCTGACACCAAAATTAGATAAAGGCAGGTAGAAGGAAGAAAAATATAAGCTAGTATCTCTCATGCATTTAGATTAAAACAACATCAACAAGAATTTTAGCAAATTGATCTCAATAATACATAAAAAAGAATTTTATACTATAACCAAGTGGAATTTTACCCTAGGATGCAAGTCTGGTTCAATATTCGAAAGTGAATGTAATCTCCCATGCTGCTGCTAAGTCACTTCAGTCGTGTCCGACTCTGTGTGACCCCATGGACGGCAGCCCACCAGGCTCCTCTGTCCCTGGGAGTCTCCAGGCAAGAACACTGGAGTGGGTTTCCATTTCCTCCTCCAGTGCATGCATGCATGCTAAGTTGCTTCAGTTGTGTCCAGCTCTGTATGACACTATAGATAGCAGCCCACCAGGCTCCTCTGTCCACAGGACTCTCTAGGCAAGAGTACTGGAGTGGGTTGCCATTTCCTTCTCCCAATGTCATACTGACAAGCTAAGGAAGAAAAATCATATGATGTTAACAATTTGTGCAAAAAAAAAACAAACCTACTACATTTGGCAAAATCCAACATGCATTCATCACAAAAGCTCTCTGGAGACTAGGACTAGAGGAACTTCCTGAACTTGAGGAAGCATATACAAAAACCTTTCAGCCAAGATTGTATTTAATTGTAAAATACTAAATGTTTTCCCCCTAAGACTGGAAACAAAACAAGGATATCTTCTGTCACCACCTTATTCAACATAGTACTAGAAGTTCTAGCCAGTACAATAAGGCAAGAAAAGGAAATAAAAGTTATATAGCTTGGATGAGAAGAAATGAAACTGTCACCATTTACAAATGGCCTGACTGCCTATACAGAAAATTCTAAGGAGTCTACCAAAAAACTTGCAGAACTAATAGCGAGTTCAGCAATGCTGTAGGGTGAAAGATCAACTTACAAAAATAGACCACATTTCCACATAATAGCAATGAACTGCGAGGAGCGGGACTGGGAACAGTGACAGTTGCTTCAAAGAAAATAAATACTCGGGTATAAATCTAACAAAGCACGCACAGCATCTGTGTCTTGAATGTCACAAAATACTCACAAAATAAGCAGCAAAAGACCTACATAAATCGAGAAATCTACCACATTCATAGTGGGAAGATTCAATATAGTGGAGATGTCAGTTCTTCCCAAATTGATCTATAGGTTTAACACCAGTACCATCAAAAGTCCAGCAAGATTTTTTTACAGATAAGATTATTCTAAAGTTTCTGGGGCAAAGCACAGGACTTCAAACAGCAAACATGTTCTTGAAAAAGATTAAACTGGGAGAAATTTTTCTAATATTGAGGGTTACTATATAGTTACCCCTGGAATAGGAAATGGCAACCCACTGCAGTATTCTTGCCTGGGAAATCCATGGACAGAGGGGCCTGGTGGGCTACCGTCCATGTGGTCGCAGAGAGTGGGACATTACTGAGCACACAGGCATGCATATATAGCTACAGTGATCAGAACTGTGTGGATTTGCCAGAGGGATTAGACACATAGGTCAGAGAAATCAAACAGAGAGCTAGAAACAGACTCACACAAACACTCAACTGATTTTAGAAAACAGGAGAAAAGCAATTCAATGGAAGAAGGACAGTCCACTCAATAAACAGTGCCAGGGCCACTTTGCTCTTGCTCGGTTGCTCAGTTGTGTCTGGCTCTTCTGTGACCCCATGGGCTGCAGCCGGCCAGGTCCCTCTGTCCACAGGATGCTCCAGGCAGGAATACTGGGGTGGGTTGCCATTTCTGTCTCCAAGAGCAGCTGGACGCCTGTAAATAACAACCACCACAAAATGAACCTCTATCTAAGCCTCACACGTTATACACTTTATACAGAACTAACTCAAAATGGGCCATGGACTGAAAATACACTTACAGTCAGTGATTAGACAATGCAGGGGCTTCCCTGGTGGCTCAGGGGCAAAGAGACCTCCTGCTAATGCGGGAGACATGGGCTCTGTCCCTGGGTCGGAAAGATTCCCCAGAGAAGGAAATAGCAATCCACTTCAGTATTGTTGCCTGGGAAATCCCACGGACAGAAGAGCCTGGTGGGCTACAGTCCACGGGGTCACAAAGAATTGGACACCACTGAAGTGACTTAGCATACACATTCAACAATGTAGGGCTGGGGAGCCAGCCCTCCACCCAGTTGAAAATCCATGGTAATCTACTTATAGACAGCCCTTCATCCAGGAGTCATCTCCATATCCATGGTTTTGTCATCCACGGACTGAACCACCTGAGCATGCGTAATCCTGTAGTCTCTACTACTGAAAAAAATCTGCTTGTAAGTGGACCCATGCAGCTCAAACCTGTGCTATCCAAGGTGAGCTGTACACAATCCTTAGAGTTAAAATAGGAGAAAGCCTTGACAATATAGGGCTGGATGAAGAGTTTCTTGAAAGCACGTTTAATAGAAGGAACATTTGGTTAATTGGATCTCATCAAAATTAAAACCTTTGCTCCATGAAAGACCCTGTTAAGAGGATGGAAAGACAAGCTACGGACAAGGGGGAAATATTTACAAACCACATATCTGACAAAGGACTTCCGTCGAGAATGTAAAAAGGATCTCACAAAATTCACAGCAAATAAGCATTCCAATTAGAAAATTGGCCAAAAGCATAAACAAACATTTCACCACAGAGGACACACAGAAGGGGAAAGGGGCTCACCATCCTTAGCCAGTGAGGAAACGTAATTATACAGTCACGATGACCTCGCACTACATGCCTGTCCAATGGCGAAAAGGAAAACCCAAGGTAAGATCAAGTGCCGGTGAGGAGGTGGAGGAAATGAATCACACAGCGGTGGGCATGCAAAGCAGTGCAGCCCCTCCGGAAAGGAGTGCGGGAGACCCTCAGAAAATGGAGTGCGCGCTCGCCATCCGACCTAGCCACTGTCCTCCCAGGCGTGCATCCCCGGGAGATGGAAACTCATGTTCACACTAAAATCTACACAGGAATGGCCACAGCGGCTTATTCATAATAGCCCCAAACTGGAGACAACCCAAATGCCCTTCAAAGGGTGGTGACTAAACAAATGGCAATGTGTCTACACCATGGAATGCGACTCCGTAATAAAAGAGAAAAAAGAACAAACTATTGATACATATGATAACCTGGACAGATCTCAAGAGAATTGTGCTAAGTGCCAAAAGCGAAACCTCAAGAGATTACATAGCGTATGATTCCATTTTTATAACTCTCTTGAAATGATAAAATTAGAGGTGAGAACAGATTAGTGGTTGCCAGGGGCTTCCAGGGGAAGCGGGGAGGAGAGGTGGCTCTGGCTATAAAAAGGCAGCACTAGGGATTTTTTTTTTTTTTTTTTTTTTTGGACTGCTGCTACGTTTGGCTTGTAGGATCTTAGTTCCCTGACCAGGGATTGAAGCTGGGCCCTCTCAGGTGAGATCGTGGGGTCCTAACCACTGGATTGCCAGGGAATTCCCATGAGAGGTCCTTTTGCTGGAACTGTGTAGACTGTGGTTGACAGAAGTCACACAATACACACAGTTATAAAACTGCGTGGCACCGAACACACACATTAACATACACACGTGAAACTGGGAACAGTCTCCCGCTGGGGTGTTGTAATGGAGTCACACAGGTTGGTCTCGTTGGGGGAAGGTAACTGAAGGGTGTAACAGTATTCTGCTTGTTTCTTACCACTATATGCGTATTTACTGTGGTCTCAAGTTTTCATAGCAGGTCACACCTGTGTAATACACAGAGGGGACTCAAAGTTATGTCATTCATCAATCCTGATGTTCACGCTAAATGGAAGACGCGATTCTGGGTGAGCCAGGGGGACACAGCTGCTGCTGCTGCTGCTAAGTCACTTCAGTCGTGTCCGACTCCGTTGTGACCCCAGAGACGGCAGCCCACCAGGCTCCCCCGTCCCCAGGATTCTCCAGGCAAAAGCACTGGAGTGGGTTGCCATTTCCTTCTCCAATGCATGACAGTGAAAAGCAACAGTGAAGTCGCCCAGTCGTGTCCGACTCTTTGCCACCCCATGGACTGCAGCCTACCAGGCTCCTCCGCCCATGGGATTTTCCAGGCAAGAGTACTGGAGTGGGGTGCCATCGCCTTCTCCAGGGGGGCACAGAGCTGGAAACAAAGCCCAGAGCTTGTGCTCTAGCATCTTCCATGGGAAGAAGGAACTGGGTTGGTGGGTAAGGAAGATCTTGCAGGCAACGGAGGGAGCCACCAAGACCAGGTGGTGCCAAACACACGATCAGATGTTCCTGGAGGGAGCTGAGAAATGCCTAGTGGTGGCCCAGCCACCAAGGCAATGGGGTCAGACAAGGGGAGGTCCGCAGTGCAGGAGGGCCTGAGGAAGCGTCACAGAAGAGGCAGGACTGAACAAGCGTGAGTGTGGGCTTAGCCCCCAACTCACTTCTAGGGACGAGATGACAGCAACCGTGATGGACGTCATTCCTGAGATGAGGACACAGAAGTCTGGCTGACATCCTGATAACATTCTCTCCGTCTCTTTCTCTTTCTGACAGAGCCAGCTGCCGTGCTATGACACTGCCCCATGGTGAAATTATGCAACGAGAGCCTGGGGCGTGTCTCCAGCCAACAGCCCGAGAGGAACTGAATTTCACAGTAACAGGGAGCTGAGCCTGGCAGCGGATTCTGCCCCTGGTCAATCCCGCTAGGACTCTGGTCCCATCTGAGCCCTGTGTGCAGCCGCACAAGAGACTGCAAGCCAGAGGACCCAGCCAAGCCAAGCCTTGACTCCTGACCCACAGAAACCACGAGTTCACACTCGCGTGCGTTTTTGTGCTGCTTAGTTTGGGGGTGATTTGTTACACCTCCCAAGTGATTCAGTGGTGAAGAATCCACCTCCCAACACAGGAGACACAGGTTCGATCCCTGGGTCGGGAAGATCCCCTGGAGGAGGAAATGGCAACCCACTCCAGTGTTCTTGCCTGGAGAATCCTATGGACAGAGGAGCCTGGCGGGCTATGGTCCATGGGGTCACAAGAGAGTCGGGCACAACTGAGCAACTAACAGCATGCAAAGCAGCCTGGCCCAGGGTCAGCACGGAGGGCTTCCCTGGTGGCTCAGATGGGTAAGAGCCCGCCTGCAACGCAGGAGACCCGGGTTCAGCCCCTGAATCGGGAAGAGTCTCTGGAGCATTCTCTGGAGATGGAAATGGCAACCCACTCAGGTATTCTTGTCTGCGAAACCCCCAGGACAGAGGAGCTTGATGGGCTACAGTCCATGGGATCGCAGAGAGTCGGACGTGACTGAGCGCGGCTTGCTATGCAGCGAGCGCAACAGATACAGGAAGTGATGTCTTCATTATCCAGCGGGTGACAGCCCTGGACTCACAGGACAGCTGTGGGGTCGAGAAGAGAGAGGAGAGGAGAGCACGCAAAACACCACGGGGCCCGCACTTAGAATTCGGGCCTTTTACTTCTGACAAACTCTACTGGCCAAGGCAAGTCCCGAGGATTTGGGCGTGGGGCAACGGACTCGTCTGCAGATGGGAAGAGCCTGGAAGTCACTGTGCAAAGACGCATGGATACAATTTTGCAGACAATCGAAAGGCCCCCAGGGTCCGCAGGTGGCTGCCAGAGCTGCTGTGAGACCCACAAGGAGCGGGGTCAGAGGTTACAGCAGGCTCAGAACTGGAGACTACAGTCCAGCGGGTGCTGTGGGTGGCAGCTAGCTACAGAGTCCCCCCATGCGGCGTGCTAAGTTGTTCACTTGTGTCCAACTCTGCGACCGCATGGACTATAGCCCGCCAGGCTCCTCTGTCCATGGGATTCTCCAGGCAAGAATACTAGAGTGGGTTGCCGTGCCCTCCTCCAGGAGGTCTTCCCAATGCAGGGATCACACCCACGTCTCTTGAGGCTCCTGCATCGCAGGCGGGTTCCTTACCACTATCTGCGAATACTCCGCTCTCCCTCCAGTCCCTTCCCCACTGTAGCGGGAAACGAGCTTTCGAACAGGCTACCTTGGCACCCTCCACAGCTCCCCAGGCAGGCAGGACAAAGCCCTGCAACCATCACCAGGGTCTGGCCTTGGCTGGCCTGTCCAGCCTTCTACCAGAACCTCCCACTCTCCACCCCTAAGCGGCCTGGAGCCCTTGGGATGTGTTGGGGTCTCTCTCCGTAACCTCCCGCGGCCCCTGGACTCCTGCCTGGGCCCCACGCACAGCAGCCTGATTTCCAAAGGCCAGAGCCTCACGGCTGTTGGACAGTCGCTGGAAAGCGGCCGTGAATTCCCAGAACTGCCTAGGAACCAGCCTCTCCGCACCACAAGAGGCAGCCTCTCACCAGGCCGGGCACAAACGCCCTGGCCCCGCACTCGGGATCCCTGCTGTTTCCCTCTGGTTTGTTCTCCAGACTCCACTGGGAAGTGTGCTCTGCGAGTCTCTCCCCGGCCACCCTGCAGCCCCTCACCCGCGACCCGTCTGGCCCAGGCAGCTGAGGCGGTGAGGAGGCGCTCTCGCACCTTCCCGGGGCCAGCGTCCAGAGGCTCGGCGGACAGAACCGCCCCGAGTGGGCTCCCCATCCATGCGGATGGCATGAGAAGCAGGCTCCCCACACAGCAGGCCGCTTGCCGCTCCCAGCACGAAGGATGGAGACAGTCGGGTCCTCCTGGTCCCCGATGCGCGGGCTTCCGGCGCCCTCAGCCTCGAGTCTCCACGCGGAGGAGTCCCGGGCTCCTCCTCTGCTCACAGCCGCACCCGTGAGTTACGGGGGCCCAGGTCCACGCCTGCCGCTGCGCGCTGAGACCATCCAGGGCCCTCGAGAACATCCGGGTACCTAGAGAACATCCGGGTACCTAGAGAGCATCCGGGACCTCGAGAACCCGGAGGCCTCGAGAACATCCGGGGCCTCGGACCTGATCTCGCGGGAGGAGAGAAACGTGAACAGAGGCTGCACCCGCGGGCCCGGCCACGCTGCCGGTGCGATGGCGCCGGAAACTCGAAAACTCACACCACGAAGCTCAGACCCAGGGCCAGGGGAAGGGGGTCAGGGCGGGGCAGGGGGGCAAGCCAAGAAAGGTTGGCTGATGGGAGCGTGTTCGGTTCTCCGTCTCTGTGGGAACTGAGCAGTTCTAACCGTGCCAGGCACAGCTTCCAGGCTGGACGGGGCTCCAGGTGACGAGGCCGCGCCGTCCACGTGGCACCGCGCCCTGTGGGCGTCTCTTCTCCTCGCTGCCCGGTGAGGAAGGCGCTCGTGGAGGCCCCGCTTTCCTCTCCGGGGCCGCCTCGCTTCCACCGTCCCTTCCCTGACACCCCCCGGCCGCCTCACTTCCTCCCCTGCTGCAGAACCAGAGCTGGGCTTCTCCCCGCTCCCCTGGCGCTCTCCCCCTGGGGTCCCCTCCCCCGGGGGTCCCCTGTCGCTTCCAGAAAACCAACGTCTGCCCCCAAACCCCAGGCTCCCCCAGATAAAGCCCGCCAGCCAAGTTCACGGAGCTCAGAACTGAACTCATGGTATATTCCACCCTGCCCCGACCTCCCACCGCAGCTGCCCTTCCAGGGGCCGCACACTCTCCTAGCGGACTGGGGAGGCGGGGAGGAGCGCCTCCCTCCATTCCTCTCATTCGTTCACAAGTTTTCATGGAGAGTGTTCCCTGTGTTGGGCCAGGTCATAAGACGCGGAGCAGGGGAAAAGCCGGTTACTATTCTCGGGGCTCGCACAGGGGGAGCCGAGGAAAGAGGGTGTGCATCCCAGAGTTGACGGAGGGGCCTCATGAGTCCTGATCCATGTGGCTTCTGACAGACACCCATCTCGGAGTCTGGGCGGTCCTCGGTTGGTTTCTAGGTAGTCAGTGCATATCCGCACCGTATGGGGGTGAATTTCCTTTCCGCTCGGCTTCCCAGAGGGCCGTAGACAAAACTGCAATTTAGATTCAATCAATAAATGTTTATTGAGAGTCTGTTCTTTGCCTGCAGATCGTGGGCTTTGTGGGGACACAAAAGGAGAGGCTGTGGGGGGAGCTTGCCATGGAAACATCTCCCGCCTGCTTTGCTGTGTTTACCATGGCCAGGAAAACAAACAGGGACGGTTTTGCCCACAATGGAGGCAGGAAAGTGAGAAAAAAAGTGTCCTTCCTCTCCACACAGGACAACGTTCCGAGTGGGTGAGGCAGTCAAATAGACCCCTCCCTTCTCCAAACTTCTGCTTTCTAAAATTCTACCATTAGAGATTTACTCCTCCGATTAAACTCTGCATCCCTAGGACAGTTCTTATTTTTCCAAATGAAAATACTGATACTTCTATAAAAAGGACACAATGCCCTTAACCTCTTAAATGGCACATAATTTGACACGTGTGCCAATCTGGACCTGTGGGTAGTACTTGCCTGAAATAGTGTTGAGAAAGCCTCTGAGGCTCTATATGGCCTCCAATCCAAAGAATGCCTATTGATTCGTTATATCTGCTATAAATACAAGAAGGGAGGAGAGTATTTACTTTCCCTGTCTTAGAGGAAAGGAGATTAAGTGACTTTTTTGTCTCCTACTTTAACAGGAGAGAATCCGCGTGCTAAGTCCCTTCAGTTATGTCTAACTCTTTGGGACCCCAAGGACTGTAGCCCACCAGGCTCCTCTGTCCATGGGATTCTCCAGGCGAGAATACTGGAGTGGGTTGCCATTTCCTCCTCCAGGGGATCTTCCCAATTTAGTAATCTAACCCATGTCTCGTATGTCTCCTGGATTGGCAGGCAAGTTTGTTACCAAAAATCTGATGGTGCAGCCCCTGAAGGAGGGCCTTGAGACCCTAATCTCATCGTTAGCTGTGCCCACTAATCTCATCATGTTACCCCTGGTCTGTCCATGGCCCAGGCTTCCAGGACTTGCAGCGGGAGGTCTGGAGCCCCGCCCCTCCTCTCAGAGCCACCTCAGGTGTCAGCCCACCTGGGCTTCCAGCCATGTCTTTGACCACACTCCTGGTCCTTTCCTGTTCCAGCCACTCTGAACTCTTCCCCCCCCCCCCCCCCCAGCTTCTTGAGGTTTAATGGCACACAGAGAAATATATATATTTAGGTTGTACAATGTGACTTTTAAAAAGTGTATAATGCAATGATTTAATATGTGTATACAATGTGACTACCAAAATCAAGTTACTGTATCCATCACCTTCCATAGTTAGCATTTTGAGTGTGCTGAGGGAGGGGCTTTCAGCAACTTTCAGACGCTGTTAACTATACTTGCCATGCTGCGCGTTGGAGACCCAGAACTTGTTCGTCTTGTAACTGGAGTCTCTGCCCTTTGGCCAGCTTCCGCCATTTCTCATGTGGCCACTGCTCTAGCCTCGGGTTCTGTGACCTTTCCAAAGTGTGTGTGTGCGCTCAGTCGTGGCTGGCTCTGCAGCCCCATGCACTCTAGCCCACCAGGCTCCTCTGTCCATGGACTTCTCCCAGCAAGAATACTGGAGTGGGCTGCCATTTCCTCCATCTGGGGATCTTCCTGACCCGGTGATCACACCCACATCTCCTTTGCTTCCTGCATTGCTGACAAACTCTTTGCCACTGAAACACACATACATGTAAGTGAGACCCTACTTTAACTGTCTTTGTCTGTCTGGCTTATTTCACTCAACACGGTGTCCTCTGGGCGCCTCCATGTTGTCACAAATGGCACAGTTTCTTTCTTATTAAAGGCTAAATAGTCTGCAACCTCTTTCTCCGTTTATCTGTCACTGGACACTTAGGGTGTTTCTGTGTCTTGACTGTGGTGTGAATAACGCTGCAACAGGCAGTGCAGATTTGTCTTCAAGACGCTAATTTCATTTCTTTTTGGTGTGTATTAATAAATACACCCGGAACTGGATCGTATGACGGTTCTACTTTGAATTTTTTGAAGACCCTCCACACTGTTTTCCATAATGACTGCACCAATTTGCATTCTTATCGACGGTGTACAAGGGTTCCCTTTTCTCCACATCCTTGCCAACACCTGTCATTTCTTGTCTTCATGATAATAGTCATCCTAACAGGTGTGAGGTGATATCTCGCTGTGGTTTTGATTTGCATTTCCCTAACGGTTAGTGATGTTGAGCATCTTTTCATATACCTCTTGGCCATTTGTAGGTCTTTGGAAAAATATTCAGCTTGGGCCCATTTTTAAAGTAGTTATTTTTGCCCCACTGAGGCCTTTGCCAAGCCTGGATGTGTGTTTATCTGCTTTTCCTAGACCACCTAGAGCGTCCATGCCCACTGTCTCCGCAGGAAAACTCTTATGTCGTTCCGTCAAGACCCGACTCAAACATCGCTTCCTCTGAGAAGCCCTCCCTAATTCCTCCACCTGAAAAGGAATCACTCCCTGAGTCATCACTGTGGACCCATCCTCTGTCTGGGTCTGCCCAGCCTCTATCCTGGCCATCTTCACCCTACCCTTCAATGCATCTTACTTTCTCTTAAAACTGAGAGTTCCACTGAGGGCAGGGCTAGAGTTTGACCTCTGAGAGTCCAGACCCAGCACTGGGCCTGACACACAGCTGATGTGCAGTCACCACCGGTTGAATACAGGATTGACTGAGTGAGTGAATCAACATTTTAGACGTCACAACGTTGTGAGACTCAGCTCCACAGCCAAGTTGCTGTGCTTCTCCTCGAGTTCCTACGACAGTGCTCTACCCTAATGTGGTGCATCGCCCCCAGATCTTCATGGCTCAACATGACCCAGGTTAATTCCCTCCCAAAGCCCAGCATGAGCTGTCTTTGTATTAACCATGTCCCTTGTTTTCTGGTCTGATGCTGTCACATCTCGGGAGGAACTGCCCCTCCCAAGACTGGCTAGTTCCTAGAGACAGTAAACAACCCACCTGTGAGCACACCTTTCCAAGGCAAACCAACCGACCCAGAGTCCATCCACCACCCTCCCCCTCCTCCACGGGGCTCCCACACTCTGGGCCACTGTCCACCTGTCCTCTCCACCCTGGGCAGGTTCCACACAACCGGGGACGGGCCCTGAGCCTGCGGGAACGATCCAGACCAGCCAGTCCTCAGCTGCCCACCCCACCTTGTCCACTCCTTCCACAGAAACCTCAGTGAGGTCTCTGGTCCGCCCTGACCCTCCCTCCCTCTGCCTCCAGCCGCCCTGGGGTCTCCCCGTGCAGCCCTGCCTGGCATCGCATGCCCCCTCCTCTCGGGAACTGTGAGTAACAAACGCTCTTTCTGAGGGCAGTCGTCTCCTGACCTGCTGATCTTTCTGTACCTCGAGTTTTCTATCAATCTATATTTTTAAAGTCTCCCATTCAGTGACTCTGCCATCCAGGGAGCTTCCCATACTGCTCTCCACTTCACCACGTGGCCCCTACATTCTGTAAAAGAGAGTGGGAACATCTCATGCCAGCTCTTAACTACTCCTGCCCTGAAGTGCCTCGTGCCACCTCCTCAGGTCGCTGCCCATCGGCCGGAAGCAGTCACACGGTGCCCCTGAGGCATGAGGGTGGTGACTGGGGAAGCTGGGCGTGGGGGGCTTGGCCGCCTGTGCTTCTGGTCTTGACCCTCCCCTTCAAATTAGGAATGAATCAGCAACCTAAGGTCAGTGTGTATTTATTTAATAACGATGGCATGATATGATGGTAGAGTCCCCTTTGCTGTGGATATGACCTAGTTTGTCACCAGAAAATATGGAAGCTGAAAGTTAAAAAAAAAAAAAAAAAAGCAGAGACTGCAAGGAAATGAGGCCGAGGACTGACTGGGCCATAAAGGTGCTCAGGCATCAGGGCCGCCAGTGAGATTAATGGGCCTAGGCCCCAAGTGCTGACCCGCTCTCACCTCCGTGGGCCAGCGCAGATGGGGGCCGTCTGGGGACGGCTGGCTTAGGCTGGGAGGTGGCCAAGGAGGAAACGTGTCCAGCACCTCCCTCTCCTGCTAATATCCTCCGGGTGTGGTGTCTCTGGGGCCCAGATGTTCGCTCTCGGTGGTTGCATTAAGCAACTGGACCGTCATCGGGCTCTCGAATATTCATGACCAGGGAGGGGTCATCTGAGGAGAGGCGCTGAGAATCCTTGAAACACAGTCCTGAACGAGATGATGATTTCAGCTTCTTCCCCCCAGATATTAACTGCAGCTGCTCAGAGGTGGTAAAACGAGCGAGATTTCATCTCTTCCTTGTCCCACCCTCGGGACACAGAGGCGGAACACCGGATGGGGGAGGAGTCTGACGAGAAGAGAGAGACTGTGCAGGAGGCAAGAGAGCGACCGGACGTGTGACTCGGGCCCCGAGCACGTGTGCGTGGCCCCTCAGTCGTGTCCAACTCTGCGGCCCCGTGGACTGTAGCCCACCAGGCTCCTCTGTCCATGGGATTCTTCAGGCAAGAATGCTGCAGCGAATTGCCATTTCCTTCTAAAGGAGATCCTCCTAACTCAGGGACCGAATCTGCGTCTCCTGCTTGGCAGGCTCTTCACCGCTGAGCTACCAGGAAAGCTGGTAACTGTCTTTACTCCTCACGCGTGGAAGGAGCTTCTCACTTTTACAAATGAGGATGCAGAGGGAGTAGGAAACCCACCTGGAATCACACAGGATTTGAGTGGGTGGCTTTGACCCAGTGCTCCTTCTCGTACACAGGTCCGGCCTGCAGCTCTGGTGTCACTGAGAAGATGGTGTCCCAGTCCAGAGCCATTGCCCGCCTGAGGGATGGCCATTGACAGAGAACAATGGCTTTAACCTCATGGAGGATGCCTTCTGGAGGCTGGTGACAGCTGCACATGGTTTCTGCAGAAAAATACATGAAGCCGCAGGCGGTCACATGCTCCGTGGTTCCGCCCACGGCTTCAGGGTGTTCCTGGGTGTCCCAGATGGAAGCGCAGCCGGAGGGGTGCCAGTGAAGCACTTTCTCCCCAGCCTGGTGTGTTGCCGACTCCTTCCAGGCAGTCCGCGGACACAGAGCAGTTAGAGACCTGATGGGCCAGTGTGAGAGGAAGCAGTGTGACCCAAAGTCAGGGGGCCCCAGGGGACCCCTAAGGGCTTGTCACTCCAGACTCATGCTGTTTCCTGTGTTCCGCCCTCCCCGGGTGAGAACCCGGCTTCACCTTTGCCCCGCGAGGTGCGGGGAGGCTCCTGCCTTTTGCGTCTCACCCCCACACCCTCTCCCGGCCTCAGAAGAGGACCTTTCCTCCTCAGTATCTCAGGACTCCTTCTTCTCTCTTCCCCCAGACCCTTTCTCATGATCTCCATTCTCCCACGTGGTCGTCAACCTCCTCGATTCAGAAAGCTGGCAAGGAAGGTGAGCTGCCAACCACAGAGGGGCCAGGACATGGGAGACCCCACTTGGGTTTTGGCAAAGGGGCTTCTGCTTTCCAAAAGCAGCGGCATTGCCTGTGGTTACGCGGCCTCTTGTGTCTCAGTTTCCCCATCTGTAAAATGGGTCAATGTCAGTTCTAACCTTATAAGGTTGTTACACACCTGCAAAGCAAGGAGCACAGTACCTGGAGCACAGGACTCACGACACACCCAGGAGCTGAAGTCACTCCAGCCCCTGTGTCCACAAAAATCAGGTGATGGGGTCCTGGGGCTGCAAGGGGGTCTCCAGTAAATAAACCCCTTGTTCCCTGGGCTCTGAACAAGCCAAGTGAGACCAATGAGATAGCAAAGCATCTCCCTTGTCCTCCATGCCCCCGAAGTCCATCCCACCACCTCCCAGGAGTGTGCAGAGGCCAGGAACCAGGATGAGGGATGGGCACTGCTCTCTGCTCCGTCCTGCCAGCCCCAGGCCTGCGTGGCTCCCGTGGCCTGAGATGTGTGTATGTTTGTGATCATCGAGTCGGCTTTGCCATCTGGTTAAGCCCATCAGCGGAATCGTCTATGTGGGCTTTGTATAGAGACGCAGTCTCTGTTGCACTTGGGTTGTTTTTCCAAATCAAGTTCTTTGAGAGTCTCCATCTACTTGGTTTGCTTGTGGTCAGTAAGTCAGGAACACAGGCAGAGGCCAAGGGCGTGCTCCCCACCAGGTCCCCACAGGGCAGAGCACAGCCACTTGTACCCTGAGGATGGAAGGGAAAGGCCCCCCACTCCTAGGGGAAGCCCTGGCGCAACACAGCAGCTGACAGGGCAGTTTCTCCTCCCGCGCGGCCCTCGTGCGTGGTTGCAGCGGCCCCATCGCTTCGCTGCCCTCCTGTGCCGGCGGGTGCCCCGAGAGCGCCAGGGCACCTGCACCCCCAGTGACTTGGCTCAGCATCCGCCTCTGATTGGAAATGTCTGAAGCCTGAAAGCCAATAACGAGGGCTTCTTGGCTTCAGCTACCTCCAATTTAGTTTTTCAGCAAGAGACAAGCATCTGTATTATTAATGAAATCAAGATTTGGGCATAAAAGGCATACTTCCAGCTGACTCCTCAGTTCAGTTCAGTTCAGTTGCTCAGTGGTATCCGACTCTTTGTGACCCCATGGACTACAGCATGTTAAGCTTCACTGTCCATCACCAACTCCTGGAGCTTGCTCAAATTCATGTCCACTGAGTCGGTGATGCCATCCAACCATCTTATCCTCTGTCATCCCCTTCTCCTCCTGCCTTCAGTCTTTCCTAGCATCAGGGTCTTTTCCAATGAGTCAGTTCTCATCTTTTGGCCAAAGTATCGGAGTTTCAGCTTCAGCATCAGTCCTTTCAATGAATATTCAGGACTGATTTTCTTTAGGATGGACAGGTTGGATCTCCTTGCTATCCAAGCGACTCTCAAGAGTCTTCTCCAACACTACAGTGCAAAAGCATCAATTCTCAGCTTTCTTTATAGTGCTCAGCTTTCTTTATAGTCCAACTCTCACATCCACACATGACAACTGGAAAAACCATAGCTGACTCCTGCTGCTGCTGCTGCGAAGTCGCTTCAGTCATGTCCGACTCTGTGCGACCCCAGAGACGGCAGCCCACCAGGCTCCCCCATCCCTGGGATTCTCCAGGCAAGAAGACTGGAGTGGGTTGCCATTTCCTTCTCCAGTGCATGAAAGTGAAAAGTGAAAGGGGAGTCACTCAATCGTGTCCGACTCTTCATGACCCCATGGACTGCAGCCCACCAGGCTCCTCCACCCATGGGATTTTCCAGGCAAGAGTACTGGAGTGGGGTGCCAATAGCTGACTCCTGGCCTTACATAAATACAGTCCACTTGAAGGAATGCAACAGACTGGGAAAACCATTGACACTCCTCACAGAAAGAAGATTACGTTTGATCATATGTAAAGAGCTCCTACAAATCAAAAGCAAACAGAAACCACCCAGCATTAAAAGGGGTGATGAGCATCGTCTCGAGCTGTGCTGGTTGCCTGCTGGGGTGGCCACTCCTGCGGCCCCATCCCAGGGCCCCGGGTCTGCTTGCGTCACCACTTCCGCGTGGACTTGTGCTTGGGGCAGGGCCCAGCCCCAGTGCCCTGGGATCTGGGCTCACCGTGGCCAGTCGCCCATAGACAGGATGGGTGAAGGACAGGTGATGTCACTTGTCCCATCCACTGGGCGGGGGAGGGGGAGAGGAGGACAGGGGACTTCCAGGAAAAGAGCTTCCTCAACCTCAAAAAAGAGACGCCGCCAAGACAGGCCCCCTTTCCTGCTTGCTGTCACCATGGTGAAGCTGTGAGATCGGAAGAGGCCTCAGAGGTCTTAGACCAGGAGGGGAGATGGCTAAAGACGACAACGTCCCGAAGGTTGGCAGGGCAGAAAAACGGAAGGAACCAGGGCCTCCCTGCCATCACTGGGCTGCGGAGTTCACCAACCCAGGAGATTAGTTTATTTTTACTTAAAAAGTCGTGTCTACCTGTGATAAAGTGCATGTAACGTAGAATGTACCGTCGTGATGAACTGTTGCTTTCAAGTACACAGCTCAGCGGCATTAAGCACATTCAGGGTGTGGTGCAAGCCTCCCCGTCCTCATCTCCAGCACTTACTCATCTTCCCAGGTTGAGGCTCCGTCCCCATTAGACACTAACTCCCCATCGCCCCCCACCCACAGCCTCTTCTGCTTTCTGTCTCCATGAATCCGGCTCCTCCAGGGATATCGTGCAAGTGGCATTGCGCTGTTTGTCCCTTTGCAACAGGCTCATCTCATTTCACATGACATCTTCTGGGTTCACCCACATTGTAACATGTGTGAGAATTCCCTTCCTTTTTTAAGGTTGAATAACCTCCCACCGTTTGGTCGGACCACACTGAGTTTATCCCATTCATTCGTCGATGGGCACGTGGGTTGCTTCTGCCTTCCGGCCGCTGTGAATAATGCTGCTGTGAGCATGGGTGAAGAAAGGTCTCTTTAAGTCCTTGCTTCAGTTCTGGGTATAAACCCAGAAGTGGAGTTGCTGCGTCATAGAATGATTCTGTTTATGTTTTTTTTTTTTGAGAGAGAAAGACATACTGTTTTTCAAAGCAGCTGCACCATGTTGCATTCCCCCATCTCCAGCTCTTTTAATATAAGAAGATATATTCCTTATCACTCAAGCCAGTTGAGCCGTGGTTTTCCGTTCCTTGCTCCCCAAAGCACCCTAATTACTACAGTTAGGAATAGGCACTTTTACAGATGAGATATGATTGGCCAATTAACATATGAAAATATGCTCAGCCTAAGTAGTTACATCGGGAAGTGCAAATTGCAATAACTGATATAGTTTGTGGCCATTAGACTGATAAAGAGTAAAAAGATCGGTAATAGGTAACATCAGGTCCACACAACCAAAGCTAGGGTTCTTCCAGCAGTCATGTATGGATGTGAGAGTTGGACCCTTAAGAAGACTGAACACAGAAGAATTGATGCTTTCCAGTTGTGGTGCTGGAGAAACCTCTTGAGAGTCCCTTGGACCGCAAGGAGATCCAACCAGTCCATCCTAAAGGAGATCAGCCCTGAATATTCGCTGGAGAGCCTGAGGCTGAAGCTGAAGCTCCAGTACGTTGGCCACGTGACGCGAGGAGCCGACTCATTGAAAATGACCCTGATTCTGGGACAGATTGAGGGAAGGAGGAGAAAAGAGCAACAGAGGATGAGATGGGTGGATGGCGCCACTGACTCCATGGACATGCGTTTGAGCAAACTCCGGGAGATGGTGCAGGACAGGAAAGCCTGGTGTGCTGCGGTCCATGGGGATGCAAAGAGCCAGACCAGCCTGAGTGACTGAGCACCGATAAAGTCAGTGAGGCTGTGATGCATGAGCTCTTGCACGCAAGTGGAGGAAGTGGTCACTAGAAAACATTTGGGGAAGGCAATTCGGTGTCACTAAAACCTCTTTTGTAAATTTTCACTGGAGTATAATTGATTTAAAATGTGTTTATTGTGTACAGCAAAGTGAATCAGCTATACATATCCACATATCCACTCCTTTTTAGATTCTTTTCTCATATGGGTCATTACAGGGTATTGAGTAGACGGCCCTGTGTTCAGCATCACTAAAAAGTTTAAGGTACCTACCCTTTAGTCTCACAATGCCAAGTCAAGCTGTATTGTAGGAACGCCAGTACAAACACACAGAGAAGTAAGGAGAAAGAAGCTGATGGTCTGGAGCAACGGTAATAGGAAAAAAATATGGGAAACCTTCCAAACCGCTTCCAAGAACTTGGTTAAACAAACCACGACGCAGTCACACTGTGGAAAACTACGCGGCTGTAGAAAGAATGCGTCTCACCACCAGCTGTGCGAACACGGGAAAATCCCCGAGACAATCGGTTTTGAAAGCCCATTGAACGTCAAGTCACAGAATAATGCAAATAACATAATTGCACTTACGTCAAACCTTATATCTGCACGCATGTACGTCTGTGTGTTTACACATATGCAAATTCGTAGAGAAAAGACCACGAAGGAACAGACTGCCGGGTGAACAATAGCTCCTCTGTCGAGAGAAAATGAGAGCTGGAAATGAGGAGAAACTTGAACTTCTCGTTCTACACTCTGTTCGAAAAACACTTTTTACAGTGTGTGGCTGCACTGTGCTATTTCCTTACAAGGCAAGCCACTCATGTTCAAAATCAATATATGAAAGGGTTGTGTTGTGGAAAGAAAGGTTTTCATTGTAAGAGAGGTGGTGCGCCTGCCCCCTACTCCTCTGACGCCTGACCCCATTTCACAGATGCATGAATTTCCCTGCCAGTGAGGAAACGGCAGCAGCTCAGAGGCCAACCAAGGCAAGGCCAAGGCCTCCAGTCTCTCAGCCTGGGAGCCAGAGAGGCCTGAGCACAGAGCTGCTTTCTGCAGCCCCCAGGCCTCCACCTGCACAAGCCAGACTCTCGCCCACCCCCCCCCCCCCCCCGTTTCTCCCTACCTGGTGGAGCCTACGGAGCCCTGGCCTCGGTGTGGAGCCGGCTGCCCCAGATCTGCGGGCTGCAGCCGCCTCAACCACGTGTCGGAGCCATGTTCCTGGCTGACTGCCTCGTGGCTGGAAATCCACCCTCTCTCAGTCTGGTTTGCTTTCAGAATCTCTGACAGCTCTGGGGGGCATCTTACCTTGTGGGAGGGGAGCTGAATTCAGGGGGTACACTGGGCTTTGTTCACCTCTGTCTGCGGTCCTTAACCAAGAGTTCCACAGGTGCAAGTCAGAAGGTTTGGGAACCTGGTATCGGGCAATCTCATGAATTTTATTTTATGTATTTCCATATCTTTCACAGCCCCTCCAGGGATGAGACCCAGCCCTGCCAATTTGGCAGTCGTGGACCTGGGCAATGTCTCTTAACCTTCCAAGCTCCAGCTTCCTTATCTGTGAAGTGGGGCTAGTGAGGCCTGGCTCACAGAGCTGCTGCAGGGATTAACACACAGCGTGAGTGGTGTGATCAAAGAGCCTGGAGCAACGGGAAGGGGCCCAGAAGAAGGAATGTCTTGACCCAGCCTAGGCATCCTGGAGGGCTTCTTAATGGAGGAGCAGAGCCGAGTTTTAAAGATAGTCTAATTACCACTGCTGTGTAAGTTTAAAAAAAAGACAGCCCACGTTGAAATATATGTTGCTGCTGCTGCTACTAAGTCGCTTCAGTCGTGTCCGACTCTGTGCGACCCCATAGACGGCAGCCCACCAGGCTCCCCCATCCCTGGGATTCTCCAGGCAAGAACACTGGAGTGGGTTGCCATGTCCTTCTCCAATGCATGAAAGTGAAGAGTGAAAGTGAAGTCGCTCAGTCGTGTCCAACTCTTAGCGACCCAATGGACTGCAGCCTACCCGGCTCCTCCGCCCATGGGATTTTCCAGGCAAGAGTGCTGGAGTGGGTCGCCATTGCCTTCTCCGGAAATATATGTTACCACGTGTAAAACAGACAGCTAATGGAAGTTCAACCCAGTGGTCTGTGACAATGCAGGGGGCTGGAATGGGGTGGGACGTGGGAGGGAGGTTCAAGAGGGAGGAGACGTGCGTACTTATGACGGATTCACGCTGATGGGCTGCAGAAGCCAGCACAAGGTTGTAAAGCAAGTATCTCCAATTGAAAATAAATTAAAAAAATAAGTCTAGAGAAGAAAAAATAAAAGCACACTGAAACTTAGTAGCAGAACATAAGCGTTTCCTTAAGCTCATGGATCCACAGGCCATCTCTGCTCAGTGTCTCACCAGGTGCTGGCTGTTGGCAGGGACCTTCCGTCCTGCTGGCTGGAGCACTCACCCAGGGCCTCCCTGTGGCCTCTCTGCACAGGCTAGCTGGGCTTCCTCGCCATATGGCAGCTGTATACTCCCATATGCAAGAGAGAGCCTCCCAAGAGAACCAAGAGGGAGCTTTATGACCCTTTAAACCTCACCCCAGAAGTCACATAGTATCACCTCTGCCAAGGTCGTACACCCTCCAGATTCAAGGGGATGGAATGTGGACTCCAACTCTAGATGAAAGAACCATTACTGTAAGGTCACATGAGGTGGGAGATGTCATTAGCAACAATATTTTGGAGAATAGAATCTGTCACAAAGGCCAGAGCAAATAGGAAATGTCTGTGCTAGACTAAGGGGAAAAGAATACATTTCCTGGACTGCCTGGGACTGTTGTTCAGGTCACACACTGCAAAAAGGCACCTAGCCGAGAGGGCAAGTGGAGCTGAAATCCATCCTATCCTCCATTCACTGAGCTCTGTGTTCATGCATGTATGAAGCTGCATCTGCGCAGAAGGACAGACTTTTCCTTTTCAGAGGGTGTTGTCCACTTGCTCAGGTGAGCACCCGCAGAGTTGAGTGCACCCAGAGAGGGACACTTTTCGAATACCCACATGGAGCAGTGGGGGTCCTGGGCAAGGTGAGCAGGAGAACTAGAGCCTGGAACAGGAAGGGGAAGGAGGGAGAGGAAGGAGAGGAGGGGAGGGAGGGGAGTGGTGGGGGCAGGAGGGGCCAAAGCTCAAGACTCAGGCTGAGGCCAGGGTCCTTGCCCCTCTTTCACCAACCCCCCACCCCTCCCCAAACACACACACCCAGGAAGTCATTTCCGTCTCCCTTTCGCATCCTCTGCCAGGATTCTAGTTTGCTCTGCTCCCAAATCCAGCACACCTCAAGCTCACAAAGCCCCAGTGGGTCAATATGACATGGAGAAAACCTTCAACTCAGAAGAGGTGCAGGAGGCAGGACTTGGGCCAGACACCAGGTGTCTCCAGCCTGTCCTGGAGAAGAGACGGAAAGAACCAGGACAAGAAGTCCCTCCTTAGACGGTTTAGAAGAGCATCCTGCAGGGGCTGAGGTGCTGAAGCAGGAGGCAAGGACTCCTAGCCGGATAGAACAAACATCCCGCTGCTTAGCATTTACTCACTCCCCCCTCCCCAAGTTTCCTTCTATGGAGATGGGGCTATTTTGAAGATGCTCAGCGCTATAAAAATAAAGCCAGAATCACATATCTGGGCTTCCGGAGAGACCGCAGTAGGAAACGTGGAACGCCAAAGCTATTTATACGGTGAGGGGGCGTTTGGGCAAGAAACTTACAACCGGCTTTTAGAATTAATTTAGCGCCTTGTCTGCTCTAAGGACATATGCTAGGTGTCTAGAATTATGACACCTCCAACACCGTACGTGTCTGTTTGATGTGGTCGGGCAGGATCGCGGGGCCTCCTGGCACACAGGCTCCATGTGTCGGCGATGATCACGCCTCCCTGTGTGTGCGCACACCGCCCAGGCGTCTACAATCCTGGAGTTTTTGGAAACAAGTGGACATATGGCGTGTGTCTCAGATTTGGCAGTAGACACAGGAAATAAACGGTGTGTGCGATCCAGGGTGAGGCAGGGGGTGGCCTGTGCTGTCTTTGCTGTCTCGACACCACAAGATACGGCAGGTTCCCAGCTCAGAGGGGGCGTCCCCAGGCTTGGCCTCTGCACATCCTTCAGTCCGAGGTGGGGCCACTGGAACCAAGGGAACGGGCACCCCCCTTTTCCATAACTGGCAGCTCTTGGCCGTTTTCACCTTTGAAACACTAATAAAAAGGTGACGCAGAGCTAGAAAATCTGGATTAGCCAGAGACTCAGTCACTGCCCCAGCAGAGAGGCAGGGAGGCAGCCTCATGGCGACAGAGGTGGGGTCATAAGCAAGAACCCAAACCTGCTCCAGAAGGAACTGGGGAAAGCACTGATTGTCACCAACCAGGTGTGGACTCCTCACTGTCCCTGTGGTGCCCGGACACACTCAGGAGCCCCCAGACCCACCCCTACTTTCCCTGGAAGAGCCAGAAACAAACTACCTTCAGCCCTCAGCAAATATATATTTGGTACTCTCGCAGGAGGTGTTCATACGGAAGAGACAGGAGATCCGCATGCCTGTCCTCACGGAGCTGACGTTCTCATGGGGTGATGCAGTTGTATTGTCAGCCTCGGCTGCTGTGGCCAGAGACCACAGGCTGAGAGGCTTGAACAACAGACCTTCCTTTCTCACAGTTCTGAAGACTAGAAGTCCAAGGTCAAGGTGCCGTCAGGGTTGGTTTCTAGTGAAGCCTCTCTTCCTGGCTCACAGGTGGCTCCCTTCTCATTGTGTCCTCTGGGTGGCCTTTCCTCTGGACACCCAGAAAGAGAGAGATTCGGTGTCTCTTCCTTTTCTTATAAGGCCACCACTCCTATTGGACCAGGGCCCCGCTCTTATGACCTCATTTAACCTTGAGAATGAAAGTGTTCGTCACTCAGTCATGCCCAACTCTGTGACCCCAAGGGCTGTAGCCTGCCAGGCGCCTCTGTCCATGGGATTCTCCAGGCAAAACTGGAACGTGTAGCCATTCCCTTCTCCAGGGTATCATCCCATCCCGCAGATCAAACTGGGGTCTCCTGCTTTGCAAGCAGATTCTTTACTGTCTGAACCACCAGGGAAGCCCCGTTTAACCTTAGTCACCTCCTTAAAGGCCTCATTTCCGGATATAGTCACACTGTGCATTGGGGCATCAAGAAAAATTTTAGGAATGGACACAATCTTGTTCATAAACGGGGAAGAGATGCACAGAAGAGTTAAGTCCATTACACTGGATGTTAGAAGGAAGCTGCCATGAAGAGAAAGGAGGCTGGAGAGGGGAGTGAGGAGGGCAGGGTGGGTTTGCAAATTGAATGGTAGTGGCCAGGAGGGCCTAGGTAAGCAGTGACACTCAAATGGAACAAGCCGCTCAGCCTCACAGAGACCCGGAGGGACTGCAGGGGCCAGAGACAGGTGCAGAGACACGTGCAGAGCACAGGTGCGTGTCAAGAAGCAGAAGGGAGGCCACCTGGCAGGAGAGGTGGACGCGGGGGCAAATTGAGTCCAGAGAGGGCAGATGAGGTCAGACCAACTCGGGGGGACAGGTCACGGGGCCCCACAGAGCATGGTGGAGACATGGTTTCAGAGCCAAGTAGCCACGTGACCTGACCCCCATGGCGGCTGCTGGGTGAAAAATATTCTATATCAGGTTAAAGCAACATTAAAAAATTTTTTGAACTCAATGAATTGTTGCAGGGAAAAAATCAGTCTCTGATCTTCCAATTCCAGTTTTGGACCCTGTAGAGAAAGCACAAAGTCATAGGTTGTTGCCATTTAGTTGCGCAGTCGTGTCCGACTCTTTGAGACCCCATCCCATGGACTGCTACACGCCAGGCTTCCCGGTGCTTACTTATCTCCCAGAGTTTGCCCAAGTTCCTGACTATTGAGTTGGTGATGCCTTCCAACCATCTCATCCTCTGTCGCTGCCTTCTCCTCCTGCCCTCAATCTTTCCCAGCATCAGGGTCTTTTCCAGTGAGCTGGATCTTTGCATCAGGTGGCCAAAGTATTGGAGCTTCAGCTTCAGCATTAGGAGAGTCAGGAGAAGAGTCGGGAGATGCATAGTCAGGAGACCCAGGTAGAGGCCCTCACTCTGTCATCGTGGACACGTCACTTAAATTGCCCTGCCTGTTTCCCCATCCATCAAATGGGGACGGTCTGGGGGCCCTCCCCCTGCTCACTAGTAACCAGCCTGAGCTGAGATTACAAATGCAGGCATGCAAAGCTTTGACAGTGAAGGTGCTCTTCAGCTCTGGAGAGGGGGTGGAGATGGGGGGTGGTCCCAGGAGTGAAACCAGCACTTCTTGCCCTTTTGCCTCCTTGTTCAAGCCAGGGCAGAGTGTGTTGGCATGGCTTCTGAAGTGACCCCGCACAAGGCTGTGTCTCAGCAATGCGAGCTGAGCTGCGAGAGTTGTCAGCCTCAACAGGAGAGGCTCACAAGCAGGAGTAGGCTCTGCTTGCGGAGTGGGGAGGGATGGCTGTCAGCACTGGGTGATGACTGACCTCTCCCTGAACCCTCTTTGTACTGGCGGAATTTTTCCTTTCTGCCTCCAGTGCTCTTGCCTGGAAAAACCCACGGACAGAGGAACCTGATGGGCTAGAGTCCACGGGGTAGCAAAGAGCCAGACAGGACTGAGCACGCACGCTCACAAGCAGGGTGACTTGTGTGGTGTTCTCACCATGGATCATCCCGTAAAGCCCCCTAAACCCCGCCCCCACCCCCTGAGGCTAGCAACTTGCACCAAATAGACCTTTTTCTTTTCCACTTAACAATCACAAAATTCATCTTCAAATTGTGCACACTGAAAACCAGCTCATGAACCAAGAATAATATTACCAACCAGAGCATGCAAGAACTTAAAAAAAAAAAGTTAGTTTAAAAAAATTAGGGGCACTTCCCTAGCGGTCCAGGGGTTCAGACTTTGCCTTCTGACGCAGGGGGTGTCGGTTTGGCTCCTGGTCAGGGAGCCAGGATCCCATATGCCTGGCAACCAAAAAACAAAAAACATAAAAACAGAAGCAACACTGTAACAGATTCGATAAAGACTGTAAAAGCGGTCCACATTAAAAAAAACTTTAAAAATATTAAAAGCAAATAAATAAATTAGGTACTACTCGAAGATTTCATCATACAAAGGGAAAGGCCAGTCATCCCCCTGTCCTGACACCCATCTCTCCTCCCCAGAAGCAGAGACTGTCACCAATGTTCGTGCTTCCAGGCACACCTGTAACTCTGCCTTGAGATATGTTTACACACACATGCATGGATGTAGTTCCTTTAATTCCAGAATGGGTGTGAATCCTACTTCCTTTGGCACCTCCATTTTTTTTCACTTAGCAATAATGATTTGGATACTGCTCCGGATCAGCACTTAACTTCCTCGCTCTTGTCCATTTTCTTTGCTCCTTCTTTTTTAAGGAGTGAAAGCATCATGGTTTATTCAAGCAGACTCCTATTGACTTGGGTTGCTTTCCCTTTTTGGCTAATTTCTGCCATGCTGGAAAGAATATGCGGTACAAATGCTTCTGACGACCTGTGTGAATACATCTGTGGGATAAATTCCCACGACAGGAAGAACTGGATCAGGAAGCGTGGGCTTTACGCATTTGGATAATCTCCCCAAGTCGCCTTCCCAAGAGCTTGCAACCTACCCCACAACCCCCAGGGCACGAGCACCAATGCTCCCCGAGCGGATGTCGTACCTGTTTCCTGGGGCCCACTGCAAAACATGACCAACAGTTGTGGCTTAAAACCACAGCAGTGCCTTCTCTCACAGCTCTGGGGGCCAGAAGTCCAGGTTCAAGGTGCTGGCAGAGTTGGTTCCTCCTGGAGGCCCAGGGAGAACCTATCCACGTCTCTTTTCTAGTTTCTGGCAGCTGCTGGTGCCCCTAACAAGCCTTGACTTATAGGTGAATCAACCTGTGCCCCTGTCTTCACAAGACCTCTCTCTCCTGCAGGTCATGTGTCCGGACTTCTCTCGTCTTCTCAGAACACCAGCTCAGATAATGGATTGAAAGCCCACTCTCATCCAGTACGACCTCCTCATACCCTGAGTCCGTCTGCAAAGGCCCTGTTTCCAGACACAGTCACATGCACAGGTGCCAGGCGTGAAGACTTGGACTTACCTTTTGGGAGGACAACCTGCAAGAGAGGGGTGATGGGATGTTTGAACTCTGACCTTCTGAGGGACCCCAGGCACTTTTTTGGGGAGGGAGTTTTGGGGGCTTCTCTCCTAGCTCAGTCGGTAAATCATCCTCCTGCAATGCAGGCGACCCAGGTTCGATTCCTGGGTCAGGAAGATCCCCTGGAGGAGGGAATGGCTGCCCACTCCAGTATTCTTGCCTGGAGAATCCCGGGGACAGAGGAGCCTAGTGGGCTGCAGCCCATGGCGTCACAAGAGTGGGACGCGCCTGAGCGACTGACCCACCACCAGCAGCTGCTTTACAGTGTTGGCTAGTTCCTGCGTACAACGCAGCACCCCAGCTGTGCGTCTACAAACACCCGCTCCCGCGTGGGCCTCCCCCAGCCTCGCATCCCACCCCAGGCCATCGCAGAGCTCTGCGCTGAGCTCGCTGTGCTGCGCAGCAGGCCGCCGCTCGCCGTCTGCTTTAAACGGGGTCGAGCGTGCGTGCCGCCGCCAGTCTCCCGGTCGCCCCTCCCGGATCAGGTTCGCGCGTCCTGCATCCCGATTCCTGCGCTGCACATACGGTCATCACAGGCATGCATTAACACAGCGATTCCGGCTTTTCTCTCCCTGACTTGCTTCACTCTGCGTGACAGGCGCGAGGCCCATCCACGTCTGCACAGATGACGCTGCTCCCTTCCTTTCCCTGCGGAGGAATATTTCGTTGCATATATCCGCCGCATCTTATTTTTCCATTTATCTGCCGACGGACGTTTCGGTTGCTTCCACATCCTGGCTTTTGTAAACAGTATTCCAGTGAACACTGGGGCCCATGTGTCTTTTGGAATTGTGGTGTTCTCAGGGAATGTGCCGAGTAGTGGGGTTGCTGGGTTGTATGGTACTCCTGTCTTTAGTTTTTTTAGGAAACTCCGTACTCTTCTCTCCATAGCGGCTCCACCAGCTTACATTCCCACCAACGCTTTGTCTCAGAATCGAGTCAAATTAGCGGCGGAAAGCCCAAGCCAGCCGCTCGCACCGAAGCCTTCCTGGCTGTCCCCTCATCGCTGCTGACACCTGAAGCCCTCTGGCCACCTCTACCAGAAGCTTCCTGAAGCTCCCTCATGGCTGAAGTGGGGGGTAGGGAGGTGGGAGGAGTGGGGGGCTGTGAGTGCTGTTCTAAGATCTCCCCAAACCCGGGACCACCTGGGGAGGCTTTGTCAATACAGATGCCTCCTCCAGTGGAGCCGCACGTTTAACGGGAGCTTGAATTCTAACGTTCTGCAAAGTAAAAACCACATAGAGTTAAAGTTATGCTTGGAAAGGCCCCTTAGACATTCAAAAGCCACTACCCAACTTTTGTTTGCCTCTGGCAATGCAAAATGGTCCATGGAGGCCAGGGTCTGGCCTCCCATCTGCTTACTGGGGAGACAGAATTCTTCTTCCCTGTACTTGGAGAAGGATACTCCCATCCAGGGAAAGCTTTGATCTCTTCAGCCTCTCTCTTCCCTGCAGCCGAGGTTTGAAGTAAACAAATCTGAAAGCACTTAGTGCCCGGAGCACAGGCTTAGCCTACAGGGACCCCTCACCTGCTGTCCGTCAGCAAGTTGAACTGTCTGGAGATGGACTGGTGACCCCCGGGGACACAGAGGGCGTCTCCGACCCTCTCCGCAGCCCCGCCAGCCCCCTTTCCATCTTCAGTCAGTGGGACGAAGATTTGCTCTGGGGCCGGCGCCCTGGTGATAAGCCCATGTCCTCAGCCTTGCGGTCACCTTCACTTTGAGCAGAAAGTGAGTTGGGGGAGGGTGGAGGGAATCCTCTCCCCACCCCTGACCCTGCTCGCTAACCCAGGAAGATGGCCATGACTTGGGGAGTGAAAGCAGGAAAAATGAGAGTTCCCCAGGCTCCGACAGAGACGAAGAGAACCCCGGGTCCGGTCGATGAAATATGTAATGGGCTGAGGGAATTTGCTTTGGGAAATTCCTTCATCTGCTCTGTCCAATTATCCTGTCTCCTGATGAGGATCCTAAGTGTTTTACCCCCATTTAATGATATTTAAAGACTTTGTGTTGGAAGAGGGGGGTCAGCTCCCAGCACACGTCAGGTTCTCTGGAGCTAATGGGAATACTGAGCACATTTCATGTCGTATCGACTTACTTCTCCTGGCCAGTTTCCCACCCGGAATGGCACGGGGCTGGACGCCACGTGAAAACCTTGCGAACGCTGCTCAGGAAACAGGGGGTCGCCCCCTGAACACATAGCCTGCTCCCTGCAATGATCAGAGAGGAAAGTCCCAGAGCACAGTGCATCAAGGGTTCAAGGTTCCTCCCCACGCAATCAGAGTTCACAATCGGGGCCTGATGAATGTACCAAGGTGTGGAATTTGACTTGCCAGAGTTTCTCATTACAGAAGTTGTTTATTGATTTTTTTAAAGCTTTTTCTTTTTTAAAAAGAAGGCTGTTACTGCTTACAATTTTATTTCCTTTAATATTTTAAGAGAAACATGATCCAATATTGGAATTACTTGCAATTAGTGTTATTTGATGGTTTGTTCTGCCAACGTGATCCTATACTGAACAGAGCCTTGTAGGGTCTGGGGGATTACTCAAGCTACATTTTGCGGGGGTCACACCCAGATTCTAGTTCAAAGGTGTCATACTCAGCATTCAGTTCAGTTCAGTCACTCAGTCGTGTCCAACTCTGCAACCCCATGAATCACAGCACACCAGGCCTCCCTGTCCATCACCAACTCCCGGAGTTCACTCAAACTCATGTCCATCGAGTCAGTGATGCCATCCAGCCATCTCATCCTCAGTCGTCCCCTTCTCCTGCCTCCAATCCCTCCCAGCATCAGAGTCTTTTCCAATCAGTCAGCTCTTCACATCAGGTGGCCAGAGTACTGCAGTTTCAGCTTTAGCACCAGTCCTTCCAATGAACACCCAGGACTGATCTCCTTCAGAACGGACTGGTTGGATCTCCTTGCAGTCCAAGGGACTCTCAAGAGTCTTCTCCAGCATCACAGTTCAAAAGCATCAATTCTTCGGTGCTCAGCTTTCTTCACAGTCCAACTCTCAAATCCATACATGACTATTGGAAAAACCATAGCCTTGACTAGATGGACCTTTGTTGGCAAAGTAATGTCTCTGTTTTTTAATATGTTATCTAGGTTGGTCATAACTTTTCTTCCAAGGAGTAAGCATCTTTTAATTTCATGGCTGCAGTCACCATCTGCAGTGATTTTGGAGCCCCCAAAAATAAAGTCTGACAGTTTCCACTGTCTCCTCATCTATTTCCCATGAAGTGGTGGGACCAGGTGCCATGATCTTAGTTTTCTGAAGTTGAGCTTTAAGCTAACTTTTTCACTCTCCTCTTTCACTTTCATCAAGAGGCTTTTTAGCTCCTCTTCACTTTCTGCCATAAGGGTGGTGTCATCTGCATATCTGAGGTGATTGATATTTCTCCCGGCAATCTAGATTCCAGCTTGTGCTTTTTCCAGCCCAGCGTTTCTCATGATGTACTCTGCATAGAAGTTAAATAAGCAGGGTGACAATATAAAGCCTTGACGTACTCCTTTTCCTCTTTGGAACCAGTCTGTTGTTCCATGTCCAGTTCTAACTGTTGCTTCATGACCTGCATATAGGTTTCTCAAGAGGCAGGTCAGGTGGTCTGGTAGTCCCATCTCTTGAAGAATTTTCCACAGTTTATTGTGATCCACACAGTCAAAGGCTTTGCCATAGTCAATAAAGCAGAAATAGATGTTTTTGTGGAACTCTCTTGCTTTTTCCATGATCCAGCGGATGTTGGCAATTTGATCTCTGGTTCCTCTGCCTTTTCTAAAACCTGCTTGAACATCTGGAAGTTCACGGTTCACGTACTGCTGAAGCCTGGCTTGGAGAATTTTGAGCATGACTTTACTAGCCTGTGAGATGAGTGCAATTGTGCAGTAGTTTGAGCATTCTTTGGCATTGCCTTTCTTTGGGATTGGAATGAAAACTGACCTTTTTCCAGTCCTGTGGCCACTGCTGAGTTTTCCAAATTTGCTGGCATATTGAGTACAGCACTTTCACAGCATCATCTTTCAGGATTAGAAATAGCTCAACTGGAATTCCATCACCTCCACTAACTTTGTTTGTAGCGATGCTTTCTAAGGCCCACTTGACTTCATGTTCCAGGATGTCTGGCTCTAGGTGAGTGATCACACATACTCATTGTGGACCTGGGCAAAGAGAATGTTTTCCCCTCCTGGTTTCTGGACGTGTGAGGTCCGGGATTAAAGGTCCATCTGACTTGAGTCATTCCAATTCTTAGAATACAACTGCAAAGTCAAAGAGGCATTACAGAGAGGACCTTAAAGAGAAACCATGATTCCTAGGAAAATGCAAGTGGGGGGCAAGATATTTTTTGTGGAGCTTCTCAAGAGTTTCCTCACCCGGTAATGGATATGGGTGTGTGTGCCCTGTTGCTCAGGCATGTTCGTTTTGCCACTCCATGGACTTCAGCCTGCCAGGCTTCCCTGTCCGTAGGATTTCCCAGACAAGAATCCTGGAGTGAGTTGCCACTTCCTGCTCCAAGGTGGGCAGAGAATATTGCCCCACATTCCGCCCCTGGGTTCACCCACGGGACCTGATGTGCCCCACAGAGCAAGGAGGGTGTGAGGCTTCGTTCCCAGCCAGCTCCCAGCCGGGGCCTCAAGACTGCCTGCACGGCTGCATTTGTCCTTCTGTCCTTCTGCCAGCTGGAGCAGCGCAGGCCTGGCTCGCCCCGACCGGCAGGAGAATGAGAGGCCTGGGGATCCGAGCCATCCTGGCCACGCGCAGCCTGGGTCGTCCAGTCCTCAGCTGACCTTCAGCCCCGAGAGCTTGAATAATGAGAGTTTTAGGCCACTGAACTTGAGGGTCTTTTTTGTCATGCGGCAAAAAATAGCTAACTGATACAGTGCCTTCCCGTGAGCCACTTGGTCCTTAGCATTCCGTACCTTTTTATTTTTTAAACAGTGTTTGTCTTATTCATTCGGCTGCAGCGGGCCTTAGCTGCGGCATGTGGAATGCTCTTGGTTGTGGACGTGGGACCTAGTTCTTCGACCAGTGATCAAACCCAGGCCCTTTGCAGTGGGAGCACAGGGTCTCCGCCACTGGGCCAGCAGGGAAGCCCTGCATGCGTCTTAGCTAATCTGCAGCTCCACCACCAGCACACCAGCTGCCCTTCTGCATTCTCTACGCTAGTATTGACTCCCTAAGACCCTTCAGCACCACCATCGATTTTCCAGGCCCCGTGTGTCCCTTGCATCAATGCTTCCATCTCCTTTGAACCTTTCTCGGCCCCTTTACACAGGGAGCTGGCTCATCCTGCCTGGTCCCCTCCTCTCCCTGCACTTGGCTTCCACTCCTGCCCTCCCCCTGCCTCCACCATCTCTCCCGGTCTCGCAGAAGGTGGGCAGGTGCTCGCCCTTCCCCCGGGAGTCTCTGCTCCTTCTTTGCAGGAAGGCATTTAGAAGCGCTCTGTGGAGGCATTATTCATACACGAGACACTGTCACCATTGGTGGGGCAGGTAGGCCCCACCAAGGGCTCGGTGACCTCCGGTGCCAAGCTCTCCTGGCAGAAGCAGCCTGGCTCCCATGGAACAGACGCAGCCTCGTCTAGCAGCAGGCAGCCTCTGCCAACAGCAAATTCCGCCCGCTGCAACTGTTATTTGACAGCATTTGTTAACATATTAATGACAGGAAAAGGCTTTTGGCAGAAATAGCTCATCCCTGGGTCTTCCTCTCTGAAAGAAAGCAATGGGGCCATGAGGGAAGGTAATAGAATCAACGCCCTCTGAAATGATCCCCGACGTTGCCGAGGTTGTTTTAGAATGTCAAGTCTCAGAGGCAGACACGCATCTGTCCGTTCAACCCCAAAGTCACACAGCTTGGATTCCTTGCACCCAAGGAAAAGAAATGTCTCCACTGGGCCCCCCATCTGTTGATCCTGATGGGAAGCCAAAGATAGATTAGTCCATTGATATCATCTATACAGATCCGGGAAGGAGAGAGGAAAAAGGATCTGGATACTCGAAGCTCTCAGGCAAACCCCAGGACAGATGTTCAGGGCTGGGTTCCACAAAGTCTGGAGGATTCCAGGTGTGGTAAGACACAGACAGAAACAGGGAAGATATTTATACCCAGGAGGCTTAGGCAATGCAGCGTCACACCTGGCAGCACCGGGGTCAGCCAGGAGACAGAGGGCGGGGCAGTGCGGATTGGAGGCCTCCCTGAGGTTTCTGCAGAAGGCGTGGACAAGGTGGGGTGGGCAGCTGAGGACTGGCTGGTCTGGATCGTTCCTGCAGGCTCCGGGGCACAGTGCCTGTCCCTGGTTGTATGGAACCTGCCCAGGGTGGAGAGGGCAGGTGGACGGTGGCCCAGAGGGTGGGAAGCGGTGGAGGAGGCGTGGGCTGTGGGCTCTGGGTCTGTTGGTTTGCCTCGAAAGGTGTGCTCACAGCTGAGCTATTTGCTACCTTTAGGAATTTGCTGGCCCTGGAGGGACAGTCCTTCAGAGTCAGCAGGACTGTACATGTCAAAGCATCAGAACCCAGAAAATGAAACAAATGATTAATACAAATGGTAAGGCCAGAGAAGAAGAGTTTTGAAAGGGGAGGCTGTACTCACAGCAACTTTTTCAGCAGAACCTCCTGTGTGTGAAGACCTGGGCCGAACACAGGAGAATTCCAGGAAGCGAGGGGTCCCTGCCATCATCACGCATCTGATGCGGACGCAGGGTCTTCTGGGCAGGTGGACCGGGAGCCCCCGTGTGTGCAGGCATCGCCCACCCCAGGGGGGACCCTTGGGGTCAGTGCCAGGAGTGGGCAGCCAGGGGTCTGCTCCCAGAGCCAGTTCTCAAAGCAGCTGAGCACGCACATTGCTGTCCCCTCTGCCACAGCCAACCCCTGGCTTTTCAGGACTCGAGGTTTTCCGCTGAACGACCACTAAGAGGCCCTCTAGGGAATGGGTGGAGGCGGCAAGGGAGGTGGGAAGGTGGCATAAAGGATGCCCTGGGGGATGTTGGGGTGGGTAGGGCAGGCTAGCACCCCCTCAGAGAAAGAACATACCATGAGGGGCGGCACTCGCTGCCAGCTTCTTTGCATTTAAAATAGATTACGCACTGAAATGTGGGAGCCTCCAGGGAGCAAATGCCAAAAATCTTCAAACAAGGCAATTAATTTTCCCGCTCAAACCACATCCCCAATGCTACGAGAGGTTTCTTTCGGCAAACGTGGAACATAAACGTGGCTGGAAGTCAATCAGCCACCCACACTGAAAATAAGAGCTGCACACCAAAAGGAAAACGGGAAAATGTCAGGAGGGCCCAGGTGTCAGTGTCCTTTGAAAAACAGCACTGGGTGCTTCCAATGGCTTCCAAGTTGACGGCCCAGTGAAGCTGCTTGCCCTCCTTCACAGGTCACCCTCTGCCCAGCACCCTTGGGGTCCCTTTGACACAGATGAGAGCCAGCCCTGCTCCCGACAGCCCTCCTTCTCTGGGGGACGAGCGGGAGGTGGATTGGGGGGTGTCTCTGCATTGGGCCAGGGAGACCCCAGTCCCCTGCAACTCAAATGCAGCATCACATGAAACGTTCAAAGCCCAGGACAGTTGCAAACGCCTTTCTTCATTATGATTTTTTTTTCCTTGAGCTTGCTAATTAAATCATTAAAATTTTATCTTCACTTAACTATGGATAAGAACCATTTGAAACATTTAATTAGTATGCTGCAAGAGACGCACAGGAGCCAGGAGTCTCTGCAAGGTGGGACTGTTAGGAAGGGGAGAGGGTGGGGAGGGAGAGACACGGGCAGAGAGACAGAAAGAGAGTGGACAGTTCCCTTACGAAGGAACCTGCAAAGGAGTCTCTCCTGCCCAGGCAGGAGCTGCAAGCGGAGCCGGGTCCTCCTGCCTAGTCCTGCCTCTCTGCCTTTTCTCGTGAGCTCTGGCTGGCAGCCAGGTTCTCTCCCTGTGTGCAAGCCTGTGTGTGTGTGTGTGTGTGTGTGTGTGTGTGCGCGCGCACGTGTGTAGAGAGAGACAGACAGATAGAGACAGAGAGAGTGGGAGAGACAGAATGAGAACGAGACAGAGCAAGAGGCCCCCGGCTCCTGGCTCAGAGATCTAAATTGCATTTTAAATTTTACATGCATTTACATTCAGGGTCTCCAAGTTCCCTGCCCTTCTCTCACTCCCAGCCAGCAAAATAAAACATCTTGAAATAAAATTGAAGTAGTGCAGCTCCAAGGTCAAGCTCATATTCAGCAGGTTGGGAAAAAGGCCCTTGAGTCCCCTGGGGATTGAAGCTGCCAGTTTCGAGCCCTCCCTGCTGGCCGGCAGCTTGCTAAGCATTTCTCTAGGGTAGCACACAATCCCACGATAATCCCGGAGTCACAAAGTTGGCGGCTTAGAAAGCTGATGGCCTCACATATCTGGAGGCCAGAGGGCCGAAGTCCAGGTGTCTGAAAGGCCATGCTCACCCCCAGACCTGCAGGAGACCCTCTCCCGCCTCTGCCGGGCTTCAGGAAGCCCCAGCTGTTCCCTGGTTGATGGTGGCCTCAGTCCAGTCTTCACAGTGGGTCTCCCCGCGTCCATCTCCACATCCTCTCCCCTCTTCACATGTCTCTGGGTCCAAATCTCCCCGCTTATAAAAGGACTCCCGTCCTCTGGACCCCAGCCTATCCCAATGACCTCACCAACTCCATTACCTCTGCAAAGAGCCCATCTCCAGGTCAGGCCACATCCACAGGGACGGGGGTCAGGACCTCAGCGTACCTTGTTGGAAACACAAGGTGACCCATCAGCGGGCCTGGGAGAGATCTCAACACGCCTGCAAGGCACTCAGCCGGGTCAGTGTGGGAGCTGGCTTTACAGCGCCAGGTGGCTACCTGCTGCGCTGTCAGGGAGCTTTCCAGGCCTTACATGCAGGGCTTCTGCCCCGGCCTGGGACCAGCAGGGGTGGCGCCAGCCGGCCAAGCCCAGCCAGAGCCTGCAGAGAGCCTCAGCCTCTCCTGGAAGCCACCGGCCTCCGTGTCCCTGTTATTCTGTGGGTCCCTCCGCAGCCGCAGGACTTTCTCTGCCCCCACACCCCCATCCTGCTCAGGGCGGAGCTCCAGGTGCCAACCAGAGACAGGAGGCTGGGGAGGGGCAACGAGGGGCGGTCTTTGAGAGCCAGACACCCACTGGTGTGACCTGCCCATTCAGGTCAAGCGGATTCTCTCTTCAGGCGCTCCTCGCCAAGACGCACCAGGCTTCCGGCAGGAGGGGATTAAAAGAGGGGAAGGAGTTCCCATTAAACACAGCAATTACTAAAATCCTTTGAGGCAGCACCCAGGAGGGAGTATGCAAAACATTTAAGGGAACTTCTGGTACCAAACCGCTATTATCCTGTCGAGTTCCAGACGCGGGGGAGGAACACACGGAGGAAGCACCGCATTAGAGGGCCACAGGTGAGCGCCCGCGCCGGCTGCGATCCCGACCTGTGTGTTAGGAGGTGATGAGAGTGTGCCCGGCTTTGATTTCAGCCACTACCTGGCTTGTTTAACCCTCCTCTCTGGTTCCTGTGCGCTCACTCACGTCCAGACTCTTTGTGACCCTGTGGACGGTAGCCCACCAGGCTCCTCTGCCCATGGGATTCTCCAGGCAGGAATACTGGAGTGGGCTGCCATTGGGATCTTCCCGACCCAGGGATCGACCCCAGCTCTCTAGCTTCTCCTGCATTGGCAGGCGGATTCTTTACCACTGAGCCACCTGGGAAGCCCTCTTCTCTCTGGGTCGGGGGTAGAATATGTAGTCTCACCAAGGCCTCTTTGCAGCTGCTTGTTGGGGAAGCAAGATTTGTGCTCTGGGACAGACAAAGCTGGTGACCAGACTCTGGTCTCAGTGAATTCCAGAGATTTCTTAAAAGAGCAGAGGGAGAGAGTGTCTGAGCGGGCGAGGAAGGCAGGGAAACAAGCCCTCCATCGTGGAGATCACCTCCCTCACTTAGTCCATTTCTTTCTGGCCAGGGAGGGGCAGACTGAGAGCCAGGATGGAGGGGTGGCATGCAGACCTCGGTTGCGGACGCAGGACTCCCCCTCCCCATAGAAACTGAGACCCGGCCGTCCACCCCCACCCCAGAGCGCATGCCCAAGAAAGTTCCGGTTAGGTTCTTGGGCTGGGCAGAGACAGGGTCGTTCTCTCTTCCTTGTTAGAAGGGAACATGCCACAAAGCAAATGCAGAAAGGTTTTTGTGAGGTGCATCCGGAACTTTCTACTGCCCGGGGCGCTCCCTGGGACTTTATTGATGCCCCAGGCAATGAAGTCGAGTGGGATCTGCCGTGAGCTCCTAATTGCTCCTGAACTCCTGACAGCTAAACGCCATCGTCCGTACTTACCAGCTCCACTCTCTCCATGAAAGGAGCCACGCGGCTTCCGTGGCCAGTGAGACTTCTCCGCTGCAAGGCTGGACATGCCCCCTCTGCCAGCCCTGGGGATAGTGTCCAGGGAGGGAAAGCCCGCTTGTGTTATTTCTCTGCCAAATGATCCCCTGGGGCTGTTGCCAATGGCATCCTAAGAGTCTTGGACTTGCTAACAGAGAGGTGTTCCAGGGACCAGCCAAAACCCATGCCACGTTCTTCAGCTCATCCGGGCACATCACAGCTTGAGAAGCCGGTCTGTGAGATGCTCCAGCCTGGACGGCACTCATGTCTGCCCTCCGCACCCACCACCTTGCAAGAGGGCAGGAGGGAAGAAATCTCCAGATTGGTCTGAAGGAACAGTCCAGAAAGCAAGGACTGGATCAGGGACATGACCTCTGCACCTCTGTATGGACGGGATGTCTGTGTCCCTCCCCAGCACCCACGAGTCACGTGTGACAGTGTTGGGAGGTGGGGCCTTTGGAGAGGGGCTTAGGTCATGAGGGTGGAGCCCCATGATGGGATCAGTGCCCTTATAGAAGGGACCCCAGAGAGCTCTCCCACCCCTCCATCAGGTGAGGACCCAGCGAGATGAACCAGGGAGAGGGCCCTCACCAGGCACTGAGTCTGCTGGCACCTTGATCTTGGGCTCCCCGGCCGGAGAACTACAGCCTCCTCCCCACCACCTACTTCATTACAGGAGCTTGAATGAACTAAGAGAGTCTCCTTTGCACATGGAAAAGAAAGAGCTGCTTTTTGAGCTGGGCTTCTTGCAGGGTGTACCCCCACAGTTCTGGGAGGAGATGGTAACCCCCACTCCACCCCAGAAGGAAAACCAAGAATGCTGAGAACACAGACAAAGCGAAACGCTCCCTTGATCGAGTATGAATACCACTCTGCCTGCCCCAACCTGCGATGTGCGTGAGCTGTCGCCCTCTGCTGGACTCTATGAGAAGTACGCCTGGGGGCGGTACTGGACGCCTTCGGTTCAGTTCAGTTCAGCTCAGCCGCTCAGTCGTGTCCGACTCTTTGCGACCCCATGAATCACAGCACGCCAGGCCTCCCTGTCCATCACCAACGCCCGGAGTTCACTCAAACTCATGTCCATCGAGTCGGTGATGCCATCCACCCATCTCATCCTCTGTCGCCCCCTTCTTCTCCCACCTTCAATCTTTCCCAGCATCAGGGTCTTTTCCAAGGAGTCAGTTCTTCACATCAGGTGGCCTAAGCATTGGAGCAACATTCAGGGCACAGACGTCACCACTTTAGCCGGTTCGGAGTGTACAGCTCAGCAGCTTAACGCACATTGTTTCACCATCATCGTCCCCAGAACTTGGTCATCTTCCCAAACAGAAACTCTGCTGATTAAATCCTAATTCCCCAACCCTCTCCTGAGGATGTGTTTTCTACTTTGTGTCTCCGTGACTTTGCCTACCCTAGGAACATCACACAGCGGGTCAAGTAGTTTTCCCCCCATAATTAGCTAATTTAAACTAAATTTCCTTTCTTAAAGGAAATCAACCCTGAATATTTATTGGAAGGACTGATGCAGAAGCTCTAATACTTTGGCCACCTAATTCAAAGAACCAATTCATTGGAAAAGACCTTGATGCTGGGAAAGACTGAAGGCAAAAGAAGCGGGTGGCAGAGGATCATGGCATCACTGAGTCGGTGGAGGTGAATCTGAGCACGCTGGGAGATGGTGAAGGACAGGGGAGCCTGGTGTGCTGCAGTCCATGAGGTCGAAAAGAGTTGGACACAACTTACTGACTAAACAACAAACTAAAATCATGTAGCGTTTTACTTGAGGCAAACAGACATGCTGAAGTACACATGCAGTTTATCGCAATATATAAAAATAATTTTTAAAAATTAACTGTGTGGGGACTTGCCTGGTAGTCCAGTGGTGAGGACTCTGTGCCTCCAGGCCATGGGTGCGAGGAAAGTAATCCTGCAAGCCTCGAAGCAAAAAAAAACCCAGCGAAATGAGGAACGTGATCCACAAACTGTCTTGTATTTCTGGAAATGGACCTCAAACATGAAAGGCCAGGGCAGAAATAACAGCAGCCACCCCAGCCGCTTCAGGAATGTTCTAGAAAGTGGGACGTGGAGCCGTTCGCGCTGGCTCCTGACCTGGGAAGCCTGTGTCCACCCACTGGCTCTCCAGGTGGCAGGAGGCCTGCTCGCAGGGCGTTTCTAAGCCAAGCTGCTCTCCTGTCTGAGCGGCTGTCCCAGCCCGCTGGCCACAGCCAAGTCTGGGAGCCAAAGGCGGTGCGGTCGGCGTCTGAGGCGCGAAGCCAGGCAGCTGGCTGTGGAGATGCGCCCAGCCTCGTGGATGCCCACCGGTGCCCCCCTCCCAAAGCTGGCAGCTCCCAAGAAGGCTGGACCTGACCCCCGGGTGATCCCAGCGTCCTGTTGGCAAGGGAAGGAGAAACTCAGAGATCCCGCCCAGAGGCCCCGCTCCCTTGGAGGAGGCTCCCCTCTCCCGCCAACACTACTTCCAGGTCCTCTCCCTTCTTGGGAGAAGGCCTTTGCCCCCAGGGTGAGCGGAACCGCCTCCTGCTAATCGTCTCACCTCCAGAAGCTGGTCTAGACCTGAAGGAGGTTCCCGGCCACCAGACCAGCGTTCCCAGACCAGGATCTGCGACCGCGGCTCTCAACGGGCCGCTCTAAGAGCCCGATTCCCTCAAACCGCGCTCCCGTCTCCTTCCCTCGCTGTGTGCGCAGGGCTGGCCTTTGGGTCTGTGTCTGGCATTGAAACATACACCACAATGGGAGAAACAGACCGCCGTGTGTGACGCAGGGAGCTCAAGCCTGGTGCTCTGGGACAGCTAGAGGGATGGGGCGGGAGGCGGGAGGGGGGCTCAAGGCGGAGGGGCCACATGAAAACCTGCGGCTGGTCCTCGTGGCAGAAAGCGACACGAGAGTGTCAAGCGACTGTCCTGCGAGCAAAAGTAAGTTTTAAAAAAGTCTCAATTCCTCTTCTTTTAATGACATCGTGGGGCAGGGCCCCCTGGTGAGATGCAGGCCGTCCTTCCTTTTATTCAGTTTTTTAAATTTATTTTTAAATTTTTATTTATTTATTTCTGGCCAAGCCATACCGCTGTGGGATCTTAGTTCCCTGAGCAGGGACGAAACCTGGGTACCCCCCCCCCTTGGAAGCGCCGAGTCCTAACCACTCGACCGCCAGGGAAATCCCTTGCATCCATTTAAAGGATGAAAGAACTTCCCAGGGGCAGAACCTGAGCGAGCAGAAGCAGCACAACACGCCCCCTTCCCCCAGGACCAGCCTCATCTCCACGAAGAATCACAGCCTGCTTCCTAAGAAACCTCCCCGGGCCTGCCGGTTGAGCGGCGAGCCAGCCTGAGGGTTTGCTGAGTTTCACCCTCCCATTTAGTTTAGGGAAGTCTTCGCGGCTCACCTGTCACCACCCCCTCTCTGACTCTCTGCTTTCCAAAGGGAACCGATTCAGGACCGGAGACATGACCTCTCTGCTCCATGCCCTCATCCCCTCCAGGCTAAAGAATGAGGCAGGGGACGCGCTTCAATTCCCCAATTTAATGAGCAAGACTTCCACCCCAGTGGGGCTCAGCCATGGGGAGCTCAGCAGGGTACAGGGGGTCTGCCTGGGGGAGGGGAGGCGGCACCATCTGCAGAGCTGAAGTGGGGGAGGGCTTGGGGGGCGAGGGGCCCAGATGGCCCCCAGGCAGGCCCCTGGAGGCTGGCTTTGATGCGGTCCCAGAATTTGGTTCAGAGTCAAAGCAGAGGAATGGATTTGTTAGCTGGAACGCAGCCCTGACTTTTCCCCAGGAAGTTCTCTGAAAAAGAGATTTAACCTGGGAGGGTTTCGATGAGGTGATGAATCACCCAGCTCCTCTCCAGCCTTCATACCCAGCGGCTCTCTTTTCTACCTTGGATGAGGTAAATGGACGCAAAGCATCCTTAGATTCCCGGGCGCTTTGAAGTTTTCAAAGGCCTTTACTTACCTTGTCCCCTAGGGGGAATGGGTGAGGTGAGCTACGGGGAGCTGGGAGTCGGGAGAGCGAAGGTCCACCTCCTACCAGTAGAGAAACAGGATGTCAAGAAGTCCAGCGACTCTCCCCAAGTCCCACGGCCCGGGAAGTGTGGTTGGGACCAGAGCCAGGTCTCCACCAAGGAGTGGGTACCTCTGGGACAGACCAGAAAGCACAGTGCGCGGTCACAGGAAGCCCCCCTAGACTGCAAAAGGGCCGGAGAGCGGGGCGGGCCCAACCGCAGCCCCAGGCCAGTCCCTGCTGTTCCGCGTGAGCAGTGTTACTGGAGTCCGGCCGGCCACTCCTTCATCCCAGGCCTAGGGCCACTCTCAGGCTCCAAGGGGAGAGGCCAGTCATTGCCACGGAGACCTGTGGCCCGCAAAGCCGTGAATATTTAGTGCCCAACCCTTTACCAGGCTTTCCTGGTGGCTTTCCATACCAGATGGTAAAGAATCACCTGCAGTGCAGGAGACTCGGGTTCAATCCCTAGGTTGGGAAGATTCCCTGGAGAAGGAAAGAGCAACCCACGCCCATCTTCTTGCCGGGGGCATTAGGCCCTTTCCCAGAAGTTTGCCTTTCCTTGCTCTTGCTGTTGTTTTCAGTCCCTAAGTCGTGTCCAACTCTTCGAGACCCCATGGACTGCAGCACCCCAGGCTTCCCTGTCCCTCACCACCTCCTGGAGTTTGCTCAGACTCATGTCCATGGCATCAGTGATGCCATCCAGCCATCTCATCCTCTGTCGCCGCCTTCTCCTCCTGCCCTCAATCTTTCCCAGCATCAGGGTTTTTATCCAATGAGCCAGCTGTTCACATCATGTGGCCAAACTATTGGAGCTTCACCATCAGTCCTTCCAGAGAATATTCAGGGTTGATTTCTTTTAGGATTGACAGGATGGATCTCCTTGCTGTCCAAGGGACTCTCGAGTCTTCTCCAGCACTAAATCCCTAGTTCCACTCAGGACTGCTTAGGGTCACCCAGAGCCCAGAACGATCTCAAACCACAGGATGATTTTTTTTCTTCCTTGTTTCATCTTAGCAGCTTTCTTCCTGCTCTGTGTGCACCCACCCCTCACCTGTTCTAGCTGCTGGAGCCCTCTCATGTGCCCCTGATGGATCAAGTCCACAGGACTCTTCAGAGTAAAATAATCCAGGGGTCACAGAGCAGTCATGGATTTATCCCTTTGCCAAGCCCCAGACCAACAGCATCTTACGGAATCTCCCCAACAGCCATGGGAGAGAGCGGCTGTTACCAGCCCATTTTATAGATGGAACACCCAAGTCTTCCTGAAACCAAAACTTATATTCCAACCACGGTGCATTATTGCCTCCTGGATGATAGCTATGACTTGTTTTCAAAGAGACAGATTTTCACTAAGGAAAACCCCAAATGTTCACGTGTTTGGGTCCATGCTAGTCATCCTTAAGGATGCTGGATGGTGAAGGGATTCCTCCGCACCAGCTCCCCCCACACTTTTGGCAGCCTCTAGCATAAGAGCCATCCATCATGGTTGATCGGGTCAGGGAAAGACACGGTCCCCTCACCTGGCCACAGGCTGCAGCATTCCAGCTGGCCAATCCGAGATTTGCCCACATGAAAACGCATGGTTCACACAGCAGCCGTAAGTAGAGAATGTTCTAGAACCCAGGCAGGTGGTAGGAAGGGGCAGGCACCCTTCATGGTCAAGAGTGAGAAATGTGGACCCAAGTACCCATGATGAGGGGTGTGTCTAGTCAGGTTGTATTTGATGCAAACACTGGCCCTAAGCCTGCAAACACGCCACAGCCGCACATGCACACAGCTACTGCTCATGGGGACAAGCTGCCCGAGCTCCAGTTCCACCTGCTGAAACACACAGATGCTCTCACATCTCAGAGCTGGCCAAACAGCTCGGTTCGATAAAGGAGTAGATTCTCTTTTCAAGACACCTCTGTGTCTTTGTAAGTTTCCCTTCCTTCTCTTCCCATCTCAGAACTCAGGCTGTGCCAAGCAAGGCCATCGTGGACTCACCAGGGAATGTCTAGTCTAAGCGGGATTTCTTAGGCCGTTTCCAAAGTCTGCAGATCCCCACTGGCATTCTCTTTATTTGTTCAGTCCCTGCTCAGGACAGGATATTGGAGGTGAATTATTTATACCCCCAAGAAACCAAAAGAGAGAGAGAGAAGAAGAGAGTGCAAGAAAACAGTAATTTCTGTGTGGCTGTCTTGCAGGTGTCTGCCTTTCTCACCAAAAAATATTTCATTCTCCCTTCGTTTTTGAAAATTTCATTTGTGTACTGCCACTGGAGGACAATGTTATTGATTTATTTAAAATATTTATGCTGAATTACAGCATCAGATAGACACATGCATTAGCAGGAGCTGTGCGGAACAATATGCCCACAAAGTTTATTTTTGAACAGAAAGTTGAGAAGGCTGTGTCTACAAACATCAAATGACTCATTCTTCGCTAATTACTGACACCTGCAGCAGAATCACTCTCCTAAAAACTCGGCATTTCGGTTCATTTCTGCTCCAATTAGTGTGGTAACAAATGCATCGCCTGCTTGATACAGAAACGCAGAAGCCTCACAGTGACTTCGAGAGCTTTCCGTCTTCTTCCTGAAACCCTAGCCAAGAAATTAAGAATAGGCAACCAGGTGGGCTTCATGGATGGACTCAGGTGGTCAGGGTCCCTCACCAACAGCACAGAGGCTTCAGTTCAATCTTTTAAGCTGGGACAGCAGAGAGGTCGGGGGTTGGGGGATCATGACACTCTTGGGTTCATGTGGCTGCTCTGCTATTCACATGCTGTGCGACCGTGGGCAAGTCACTTAGCGTCTCTGTGTCTCAGGATGGGGATAAACAATCGGTCCTGTTTCGCTGGGATGCTGTTGAGGCAAAGTCCTTGGACTTTGGTTGGTGCTCCATGGACACTGTTCCCTGTGGCTACTGCTCAAGATCAGCCCCATTTTTTACCCCAAAACGCCCCACCCACGTCGCCCCTTATTTCAGTTCTCCAGGCTTAGCTCTTACTCTCGGTTCTGTGCTGCAGGCTCCTGCCTTCCACCGGTCCGGTCCGAGGGCGCCTTCATCCTAACCTGGCCCCGCCCACCAGACGGCAAGAGCAGGGATGAAGCAGCCACCGCAGCTTGGTGCCCACCAGTGAGGGGAAGAGCACTTCCTGTGTCGCAAGGGGCCTCACGTGCATGAAGACAACAAACCCTGGTAGGTACTGTTGCTCCCCCATTTTATGGATGAGGAAACTGAGATGTTAGAGAAAAGCTGTCCCAAACAGAGACAGACAATTCACAGAGGAAAGAATCCAAACTGCCCGCCAAGCTTAGGAAAAGTTGCTCGGATTCACAAGCCACCAAGGAAAAGCAAACTGCACTGGCCTTGAGACACCCTTCTTCAGCAGTTACGTTAGCAAACGGTTCAGAGGGCAGCAGCTTCCAGTGGTGGCAAGAATGTGGGAAGTCAGGCGGTCACAGACCTTGCGAAACGGCGTGATTGCTGCAGCCTCTACGGGAATTAACCTCACAGTAAATAGCTATGAAATGTTTAAATGCGTGTCCTTTGAACAAGTATTTGCACTTTGGGGCATCTGTCCTACACGAGCCAGTTCAGTGGTGCGTGAAAGGTGTGTATCAGGGCGTCTGCGGTAGCATGGTTGGAAACAGGGACAAAGAAGGATTCCTACAGCATTGTAGTGGAGAAAAAATGGAAGCAATCCAAGGATGTCAAAGGATTGTTTGTATTAATACTGTGGGAAAGTGGAAACAAACTTAATATCCATCAATAGAGAGGAGCTGAATACATTTCATACATCCACATTACAGACTATCATGCAACAGGTGAAGGATTTCTTTGATGTGGGCCATTTTTAGAGTCTATTGAATTTGTTATAATATTGCTTATATATATATATATATATATATATATATGAAAGTAAAAGTGAAGTCGCTTAGTCGTGTCCAACTCTTTGTGACCCCATGGACTCCAGCCTACCAGGCTCCTCCATCCATAGGATTTTCCAGGCAAGAATACTGGAGTGGGTAGCCATTTCCTTCTCCAGAAGATCTTCCAGACCCAGGGATTGAACCCGGGTCTCCTGCATTGTAGGCAGACGCTTTACCATCTGAGCCACCAGGGAAGTCCATTTATATATATATATATATATATATAATGTTTTTATATATATGATATATATACACAGGCCAAGAACAAGTGGGATTTTAGCTTCTGACCAGGGATCAAACCCACACCGCTGCACTGGAAGGTGAAATCTTAACGACTGGTCCACCAGGGATGACCCCATGTAACAGTTCAAAAGAGCTAATTACAGTTCTACACGCCAGATGGCTACCTGAAAAAAAACAACCTAGGAGGCTCCTTAAAATGGGTCAGAGAGCAACATTTTCGCTAATAGGAAACTATGTTATTGTTAGTCATTCGGTCCTGTCCGACTCCTTGCAACCCCATGAACTGTAGCCTGCCAGGCTCCTCCATCCATGGAATTTTCCAGGTAAGAATGCTGGAGTGGGTTGACATTCTATATTCCATTATTTTAAGGGGTGTAATATAATGCCTTTCCAGGTTCAAAAACCCCAAAGTCCCCCAAATTACTAAAACTCTCTCCAATAATCACGAAACAACCCACCGAGAATTTATAATATCAGGCATTTAAAACATCAATAACCTATTTAACACTTCACACACCCACTCCAGGGGCCCTGTGAACACGTTCAGTGGCATTGTTTTCCTTTATTGCAAATTAAGGAACCCCGTGATGTCAGCAGACGACAAATAATATGTTAAAGGTACCCAGTGAATGCAAATAAGATTTAGCAAACTACAGTGAACAAGGGAACGTTCTAATAATGGTGGTTTACCGATTAGTCATCTGAGAGGCCTGGCAGATGGGGCTGTGATGGACGCCCCCCAGCCCCCCCTTCCGTGGGAAGCTTGTCTCTCCAGCTGCCGGCAAGGCCGTGGGCAGACAGGCTCTAGCTGTGAGTCCTTCAGGAGCGGCGTCCCCCGGGGCCACGGCCCTGCCTGGGACAGCTGGTCCATGTGGGTCACTGGTTACCCGATCTGATGGACACGGCCAGATGTCTGCTCACCCATCAAGCCTGAGCAGGGTGGCCAGCTGCGGACTGGCTGGTCTGGCTCGTCCCCGCAGGCTCCGGGGCACAGGGCCCGTCCCGGTTGCGTGGAACCTGCCCAGGGTGGAGAGGGCAGGTGGACAGAGGCCCAGAGGCTGGGAGCCCGCGGGGAGGGCCGGGGCAGGGGCTCCGGGTTGGCCGGTTTGCACAGGGATGGGTGCTCGCGGCTGAGCCGTTTACTGCCTCTAGGACCCGGCTGCCCGGGACCGGGCGGGCCCTGCGGGGTCACCAAGGCCCCGGATGTGGCGCCCTCAGGACAGAGAATACGAGTGGGCACGCCTGTGGACCGAGGCGGCCGGCGGGCTGCAGTCCACGCGGCTGCAACGAGTCGGACAGGACGGAGCACGCACGTTCACACCTGTACGCTGAACCAGCAGGTGAGGACAGGGAAGCCTGTTGGCAGGAGGGGCACAATCGCAGGAAGACTGGAGCCTGCCCCGATGCCCCGCCGTTTCACCTGCAGCCTCCGCGGACAGCTCACAGGCTCCGGGACACAGACCGGTGAGCTCGAGTGCCCCAGGGCGACTGCCCCTCGCCTGGCGCCGCTTCACATCTGCAGCTTCTCCGGCTGCGCCCGCGAGTTCAGCCTCCTGCCAGGTAGGGCGCCCTGAGACAGACCCGGCTGCAGCGCGCAGGGCATTCAGTGAGGGGGCTCGCGCCGTACACGGAGGAGGAGGCGGGGGAGAGCTGGGGACAGGTCGCGGGAGGCCACCTCACCCTGTGCAGCCCCGCGGGGAGCCCCTGGCGGCGCCAGCTGGGCCTTTGCATCAGCGCCCTGGGAGCCTGGAGGAGACCCAGCAGCAGGTCAGAGAGGTGAGGGCCGTGCGGAGGAGGGTGTCTCGGCGCGGGAGTACCAGCAGCGGAGGAGCAGGGCTCCGCGGAGGCTGGGAGGCCGGGTCTGGCGAGGTTGGAGGGAAGAGGGCCTCAGGAGCAGCAGGGCCTTGGCGCGCGGATCCTCTTGGGTACTGCAGGGCGGCTTGAGTGATGCCCCCTGGGCAGAGGGAGTCGGTGAAGAGGGTTCAGCAGGGCTGGGATAAGCCTCGCCTGAATCTGCTCTGGTGTCGGGGCATCCACGCCTGGCTCGGTTTCTGCGCCTGAATCAATGGACGGGAGCAGTTTGGAGCTGTTGCAGGCGGTTCGAGAGGCCGCGGACAGAGCCTGCGATCCTTGGTGACCGATGGAAATGCGTGCGTGCAGGGTGGGCAAGGAGCGGAGGGAGCCGCAGGAGGCTCCCTGGTTTAACTTGCCCCTCTGTGAGTGGCCGGCATTTACCTGAAACAAAACTCAGGGACGCCATGGATCTGGGATGTAGTTACCTTCGTGTGAGCAAAAGGCGTCATGCGCGGAATCCAGTAGAAGACTTTCAAAGTGCTGGGCTGTAATTTTCCTTTTCCGCAATACCTTTATCTGGTTTTGGTATCAGAGTGATGTAGGCCTCAGAAGATGAGTTCAGAAGTGTTCCTTCCTCTGCAGTTTCTGGGGACTGTTTCAGAAGGACAGGTGTTAACTCTTCTTTAAATGTTTGGTTGAATTTGGGAGCTTCCGGCCAGTGTCACTGATGAACACAAATGCAAAAATCCTAAAAAAAAAAAAAAAAATCCAATACATTAAAGGATCAGACACCATGATCAGGTGGGCTTCATGCCGGGGATGCAAGGATTTGCAAATCAATCCGTATCTGCAAATCGATTAACAAACTGAAGAACAAAAACCCTGTGCTCATCTCAATAGATACAGAAAAAGCTTTTGATAAAATTCAACATGAATTTATGATTAAAAAAACAACTCCCAGAAGGTGGGCATAAGAGGGAACATACCTCAACATAACAAAGGCCATGTAGAGAAGCCCCAGCTAATGTCATCCTCAGTGGTGAACAGCTGAAAGCATTTTCTCTGACAGCTGCACCGACGCTCATATTGAGGGCAGCGGCTGCCCTGCCTCCCTCCTCCCTCCCCTCTTTTCTGTCCCCCCTTCCTCCTCCCCAAAGTTCATTTTCAGCATCAGGGAATTGGACAGCCTACACACGGCATTAAGGAAAACCTGGCAAAAATTCTATGTGACTTAAAATTCATTTGGGATACCTAGTCTTTCCTTAATTATTCCAAAAGCTGTATCCACTGCATCCAAAACTAGGGTGAGATGGTGAGTAGGGGTGTACACGGAGGTCTGCCGACGCAGGCTGAACGGTCCTGCTGATGGCTTATCCTCCCCAAATCTGCTTCCTGGGCGCTTAAACACAGCAGAAGCCACCCCTCAGCGTGCAGAGAGGGCCTGTGGAATCACCATCATTCTTTTCCTTCTCGAAGCAGCTCTTCTCTCTGAGCTTGGAGGTATGAACTATTCAGCCCTGGCCAGAGTGGGCACCTCCCTGTCACCTCTCTATCCCTTGTCCCCCCGCCCCCCGACTCTCCTTCCCGATTCTTTGGACGTGACCTGGGGCTGCCATTCCACAACCCAAAGGCAGCGGCGGGGGTCCCCCCCAACCCCACCCCTACCCCCGGCCTCACACAAGTGTCCATAACCTGAGTCCTTCCTCCCCAGTTAGCAACAACTTCCTTGGCAGATGATTATGAAGCAGAAAGTGGTCCCTTCTAGGCGAGAGATTACTCAGAATAAATCTCGGCAGCTTTTTGCCTTCTTGGTTTTTTTTTTTCCCCCTCCGCTGCAGTCCGTGCTCCATCATCTTAAAGATCTTTGTTTGACGGTTAAGTGCATTCACCTAGACGGGTGTGATATTTCTTCCCTATTGTAGTGATTATTTCCTCTTTTAATTTCTGGATTTATGGTTGCTTCCCGTGGTGTGGCCCCCAGCTCTGGAACATAAAGGTTTCCACCTCACCTCAGCCGCTGTGCTGCCGGTGAACGGCAGTGGTGAGATGGAGCAGACCGACCCAAACCCAGGACTGAAACAACAGCACCGATTCTCTAAGCAGGGTGAGCGTCGCCCTGGAAGAAAGGTGCCCGCCTGTTCACTTAGCACATGGTTCCACAGGCAGCTGAGCAACAAGGTTTGAGGCAGCTCACGTCACCTCCGATCATAATATGATTCTTGACGCGGCACCTTTAAGCACGCGTGCCAAGTCGCTTCCCTTGTGTCCGACTCTGTGTGACCCCGTGGGCTGTGGCCCGCCAGGCTCCTTTGTCCATGGGGTCCTCCAGGCAGGAATGCTGGAGTGGGTTGCCTTGCCCTCCTCCAGGGGGTCTTCCCGACCCCGGGATCCAACCCGCGTCTTTTACATCTCTTATGTCCCCTGCGCTGGCCGGCGAGTCCTTCACCACCAGTGCCACCTGGGAAGCCCATGGCGCCATTGCGATTAGGTTCAGGATGTGTGTTTACCAAAAGGTCTGCGGGGACATCGAGGGGTTCTCCGTGTGCTTCACGAAGAGCTTGCCGCTCTTTCCTCTGCCTCACTGATGCAGCTCCACAGCGCCCGGAGGCAGAGGGAATCGAAAGGCGAAACGATCAAACCTCGACCTCTCTCTGCCCAAGCCTCGCGTACTCCGTCAAGCGCCATCAATGTATCCTTTGCTGCCCGGCCTTAAGGTGGTGTCAGTGACTTGGACTTTAGGGAGGTAAGCCGGGAAGCCAGGAAGTCCTTCATCGGCCAGAGATGACAGGTGATGGAAACCCTGGCCACCCAGACCAGCAGCCAGCCTAGCATCACCCGCAGTCCCGTTAGAAGCAGACCCCACCTGCGGCAGTTTCTGGACACTCGCAGGTGACCCATCTGGGCACTGGAACCTGAGAAGGACTGGTTAGGGGAGAGCTTCTCGAAAGTAAATCCCAGAGCGATGCTGGCGCTCTGGTGTGGATGGAGACCCGGGGACATTAGGTCGGGGCCAGTTTTCAGGGCTTCGAGGCAGCAAGCTCCCTGGAGTTGGGAGGCCTCGCTGAGCCTTTGGGAACGTTTCACTCAAGTGCACAGGCACGCCTCCGTTATTACTTGCTGCAGACACTGCATTTTCCACCAAGTCAAGGTCTGTGTCAACCCTGCATCTGGCACGTCTTTCAGCTCCATTTTCCCAGCAGCTTTTGCTCACTTCCTGTCTGTGCGCCACGTTCTGATCATTCTCACCACTTCTCAAACTTTTTCATTATTACTGTGTTTGTTATGGGGACGTGTGAACAGTGATATCTGAGTTACTACTATGACTTGCCGAAGGCTGAGAGGATGAGGTGCATTTATCAGCAAGAATGAACTTTTTAATTAAGGCATGTGCGTTTTCATTTTTTTTTAAGACACAATGGTATTTCATACTTAATAGACTACAGTAAAAGTGTGAACATCACCTTTCTAGGCTCTGGGAAGCCAAAACGTTCATGTGACTTTCTTAATTTCAACAGTCGATCTGCTGTGGTGTCCTGGAGCCAAACCAAACCTCTCTGAGGTCTGCCTGCAATTGTGCTGTTTCCAGTCGCTCAGTCGTGTCGGACTCTGTGATTCCATGGGCCGCAGCACGCCAGCCTTCCCTGTTCTTCTCTATTTCCCGGAGCTTGCTCAAACGCATGTCCATCAAGCCGGTGATGCCATCCAGCCATCTATCCTCTGCTGCCCACTTCTCCTCCTGCCCTCAATCTTTGCCAGCATCAGGGTCTTTTCCAATGAGTCAGCGCTTTGCATCACGTGGCCAAAGTATTGGAGCGAGTGTGTTACTCACTGTTTTCGGATCAGTCAGATTTCAGCAATTACTTTTTCAGAAAGTGTGTGTGAACTTGAAAGAAGTGCTCAGGTGGTTTTCTCTGCCTCGCATCTGGCCAACTTAGATTTCTAAATCATGTACCGTGCAATCTGGTATTCTGATATGATGAACGAGGGCGGAGGGGGAGAAAAAGAAAGAAGGCAGCAGAAAGAAAAAATGGAAGTAAAAACTGCTTTTTATTTTGGGGAAACGTTCCAACCCTGGTCGCTGGTTGGAAAGCATCATTTATTTACAGAAATGTTTATTTTTCTCAATAGTGATCCAGTGCCAGGTAGCCCCAGGGCTTCCCAGGTGTCTCAGCAAGTAAAGAATCTGCCTGCCGGTGCAGGAGACACAGGACACCTGGGTCTGATCCCTGAGTCGGGAAGATCCCCTGGACAAAGGAATGGCTACCCACCCCAGTATTCTTGCCTGGGCAGTCCCATGGGCCAAGGATCCTGGTGGGCTACAGTCCATGGGGCCACAGAGTCAGGCATGACTGGGCGACTGAGGATGCGTGCTCGCCAGCTAGCCCCGAGTCTTGGGCTTCATCAGTATGCTTCTCTGAGTGGGACAAAGGATATCAGCTTTGCTCCCCATCAGGACTCCTGACTGGTGCAACACTAGAGGCCGAAAGCCTGGAGACAAAGGCGCTTGTGGTGACAGTCAGGTCCCAGGTGAGTTAGGGTCCTGCGGCTCCCGTAACGAAATACCACAAACCAGCAGAACCGTGCTCTCTCAGCGTTCTGGAGGCCAGGAGTCTGAAACCGAGGTGCCAGCAACCCGGGGCTCCCTCTGCAGGCTCCAGGGAAAGATCCTTCCGGCCTCTTCCAGCTTCTGGTGGCTCCTGGCATGTCTGTCCATCCAGTCTCTGCCTCCGTCTTCATGTGGCCTTCCTCCTTTGTCCTTATCAGAAACGTGACCTTCTTACTGAGGGTGCCTGCATCCCGACTTAAATGATTACATCCGCAAAGACCTTATTTCCAAATAAGATCAAGCCCGAGGTACTGGGTGGACATGAACGCTGTGGGGAAGGGCCAAGAGACGCTATTGCGCCCACACAGCTGGCAGACGGCGTGGCCAGAGCCTCAGACGGGCAGCGGGCCCCTGAGCTCTCCCGGCTGGGCTCCCTCTCCAGGCCTCAGTTTCCACACCTATGATAAAAAAGGCACCGTCAAGGCCTTGATTGAATTATTTTCTTAACTTCAACAGTGGTAGAGCATCCACCATGGATAGTTGCAAGAGGACCAACAAGAAGGAGCTGAAATTCCTCCCAGATTTGGGGGCAAAGTCCTGAGTTTCGGTGGAGTCACTGCTTTGCTTCCATCTCCTTGCTTTTCCAGTGAAGCTAATAACTCGAAACTCATGCGCAGAAGTGTTGCGGAGGACTGGTATTTACAGGGAATGATTCTCAGGCGTGTTGCAAATAGGAGGTGCTACAGGAATACCAACCAGAGTGACCTAGCAAGGTTTCTCAGATTCTAAATCTGGCAAGAGGGAGGAGGAGGGGAGGGTGGGGCAAGTGAGCTACTTTTAATTCCTGGCCAAGAAGTGATTTTTTTTTTTTAATCCACACTAATATTATGAGCTCAGCCTGTTCCAACAATGAATTCTGTTTCCATAATTGTCCTGCCCACGGTTATGCTGGTAGAGAGAACAAGAATCGTGGTGATTTCTCATCTAAAGCTGCCAGGTGGCCGAGTGGGGGAGGAACTGCGGGACACCCGCCCCCCCCCGAGAACCCGGGGATGGGGGAGGGTGGCCCCCTGGGGAGCCAAGCCATATGACTAATAATTAATATTTCACACTGCTTTTAAGAATAAGTGGCAAGGCCCTCCATCAGCACATAGGGTCTAAGGTCAGAAATAGAAGAAACGCATTTATGTATCGATTCGCCCTGAACGCTCTCCTCCCTCTCTGTGTCTCTGGGTATATGTGAATCAATATTGCCTACCACTCCAGATTTTTTTTAAAAAAGGACTCCTGGAGGCAACTATGAAGACAGCCAGCTCCCTCACGGGGAGGAGGGTGTGTCGGCAAGAAACTCTCTCATTTTAGGAGGGGTGTTCCTTTTCCTTCTGCCATCAGACCTGCTGCAGAACAACTCATTATGAATCGAAAAGGGTCAGATAAACTCAGGATGCAGTTTCTTGTTCATTTTAATTTTTTTGAAATGTTTAAAACACAGAAGAGGGCAGAGACCATAGAACAAATTCCCAGGGGCCCACCACCACCCTGGAGCAATGGCACCCCACTGCAGTGCTCTTGCCTGGAAAATCCCGTGGATGGAGGAGCCTGGTAGGCTGCCGTCTATGGGGTCGCACCGAGTCGGACACGACTGCAGCGACTTAGCAGCAGCAGCAGCATCACCCTAAATTAACAAATGCCACTTTCTGTCTTTTATGAGCTAAGCTGCTTCACTCGTGTCTGACTCTATGTGACATCATGAACTGTAGCCCGCCAGGCTCCTCTGTCCATGGGATTTTCCAGGTAAGAATGCTGGAGGGGGTTGTCATTTCCTCTTCCAGGGAATCTTCCTGGCCCAGGGAGTGAACCTAGGCCTATAACATCGCTTACTCTCCTACATTGGCAGGTGGGTTCTCCTGGGTCTTTTGAGCGTTCTCAAAATATAAAATGAACAGAACATTGCAGCTCAGGCTCCATTCCTTTCAACCCCCTGGTGACCGGGGCCTTCCCTCTCGCCTCTGGACGGGAGTGTGGGTCATCAGGCCGTCATGAAGGCTTCTGTGCTCCTTCCCGTGTGTCCCGTGAGCAACCTGTGATGTTGTTTCGGCTGCTTTCAGATTCCTGGAACTTGCTGTCTCTCACTTGACATTATGGTGGCGATAACTACCCGTGTTGACCTGTTACCTCTTGTCACTCGACCACACTTGCATATAGACGCCTATGGTATGAATACGCCTGGGCTTGCTCGTCTGTCTCCTGTGGATGCACACTGAAGCTATTTCTGTTTTCCGTAGTGTTTGTCTTTTCACGCTACCTGTGTGTGTGCACACGTGGGATTTGGGGCTTCTATTACATGCGTTTTCAGCCTCAGTGGGTGCTGCCAAGCTGGTCTTCAGAAAGGCTGGATCGATTTGCAGTCAATCAACAGGGCGTGAGAACTGCGTTTCCCTTTCATTCTCTCCGACATTTAATAGTGTCCAGCTTTTCTTCCTTGTTCTAAACAACTTGCTAGGTCTCGAGTAGGAAATGGCAACCCCCTCCAGTACTCTTGCCTGGAAGATCCCATGGACAGAGGAGCCTGGCAGGCTTTAGTCCGTGGGATCGCAAAGAGTGACTTAGAATAATGTACTCACAGGTGGGGGAGGGGCAAGGGCCTCAAGATAGTTTTCAGCAATTTAGAGAAATGGTATATATGATCTAATTTGCAAAACAGAAATAGAGAAACAGAGAGAACAAACGTATGGATACCAAGGGGGAGGGGAGGGGAGGGGTGGTGGTGGGATGGATTCAAAGGCTGGGATTGACATATATGCACTCAGATCAGTTCAGTCGCTCAGTCGTGTCCCACTCTGTGACCCCATGGACTGCAGCACGCCAGGCCTCCCTGTCCATCACCAACTGCCACAGTTTACTCAAACTCGTGTCCATTGAGTCAGTGATGCCATCCAACCATCTCATCCTCTGTCGTCCCCTTCTTCTCCCACCTTCAATCTTTCCCGGCCTCAGGGTCCTTTCAAATGAGTTAATTCTTCACATGAGGTGCCCAAAGTATTGGATTTTCAGCTTTAGCATCAGTCCTTCCAATAAGTAAATATTCAGGACTGATTTCCTTTAGAATGGACTGGTTGGATCTCCTTGCAGTCCAAGGGACTCTCAAGAGTCTTCTCCAACACCACAGTTCAAAAGCATCAATTCTTCAGCATTCACCTTTCTTTATAGTCCAACTCTCGCATCCATACATGACCCCTGGAAAAACCATAGCTTTCAGTAGAAGGACCTTTGTTGGCAAAGTAATGTCTCTGCTTTTTAATATGCTGTCTAGGTGGGTCATAACTTTTCTTCCAAGGAGCAAGCATCATTTAATTTCATGGCTACAATCACCATCTGCAGTGATTTTGGAGCCCAGAAAAGTAGTCTCTCACTGTGTCCACTGTTTCCTCATCCATTTGCCATGAAGTGATGGGACCAGATGCCATGATCTTAGTTTTCTGAATGTTGAGTTTTAAGCCAACTTTTTCACTCTCCTCTTTCACTTTTATCAAGAGGCTCTTTAGTTCTTCACTTTATGCCATAAGGATGGTGTCATCTGCATATCTGAGATTATTGATACTTCTCCCGGCAATCTTGATTCCAGCTTGTGCTTCTTCCAGCCCAGCGTTTCTCATGATGTACTCTGCATAGAAGTTAAATAAGCAGGGTGACAATATACAGCCTTGACGTACTCCTTTCACTATTTGGAACCAGCCTCTTGTTCCATGTCCAGTTCTAACTATTGCTTCCTGACCTGCATATAGGTTTCTCAGGAGGCAGGTCAGGTGGTCTGGTATTCCCATCTCTTTCAGAATTTTCCATAGTTTGTTGTGATCCACAAAGTCAAAGGCTTTGGTGTAGTCAATAAAGCAGAAGTAGATATTTTTCTGGAACTGTCTTGCTTTTTCCATGATCCAACGGATGTTGGCAATTTTATCTCTGGTTCCTCTGCCTTTTCTAAAACTAGCTTGAACATCTGGAAGTTCATGGTTCATGTACTGCTGAAGCCTCGCTTGGAGAATTTTGAGCATGACTTTACTAGCATGTGAGATGAGTGCAATTGTGTGGTATTTTGAGCATTTTTTGGTGTTGCCTTTCTTTGGGATTGGAATGTAAACTGGCCTTTTCCAGTCCTGTGGCTACTGCTGAGTTTTCCAAATTTGCTGGCATATTGAGTGCAGCACTTTCACAGCATCATCGTTTAGGATTTGAAATAGCTCAGCTGAAATTCCATCACCTCTACTGGCTTTGTTCTTTGTGATGCTTCCTAAGGCCCACTTGAGTTCACATTCCAGGATGTCTGGCTCTAGGTGAGTGATCACACCATCGTGATTATCTGGGTCGTGAAGATCTTTTTTGTACAGTTCTTCTGTGTATTCTTGCCACCTCTTCTTAATATCTTCTGCTTCTGTTAGGTCCCTACCATTTCTGTCCTTTATCGAGCCCATCTTTGCATGAAATGTTCCCTTGGTATCTTTAATTTTCTTGAAGAGATCTCTAGTCTTTTCCATTCTGTTCTTTTCCTCTATTTCTTTGCATTGATCTCTGAAGAAGGCTTTCTTATCTCTTCTTGCTATTCTTTGGAACTCTGCCTTCAGATGCTTATATCTTTCCTTTTCTCCTATGCCTTTGACTTCTCTTCTTTTCACAGCTATTTGTAAGGCCTCCTCAGATAACCATTTGGCAAACCATTTGGCCTTTTTGCATTTCTTTTTCTTGGGGATGTTTTTGATCCCTGCCTCCTGTACAATGTCACGAACCTCCGTCCATAGTTCATCAGGCACTCTATGGTAGGCCCTTAAATCTATTTCTCACTTCCACTAAATAATCAAAAGGGATTTGATTTAGGTCATTCCTGAATGGTCTAGCGGTTTTTTCTACATTCTTCAATTTAAGTCTGAATTTGGCAATAAGGAATTCATGATCTGAGCCACAGTCAGCTCCTGGTCTTGTTTTTTCTGACTGTATAGAGCTTCTCCATCTTTGGCTGCAAAGAATATAAACAATCTGACTTTGGTGTTGACCATCTGGTGATGTCCATCTTCTCTTGTGTTGTTGGAAGAGGGTGTTTGCTATGACTAGTGTGTTTTCTTGGCAAAACTCTATTAGCCTTTGCCCTGTTTCATTCTGTACTCCAAAGTCAAATTTTCCTGTTACTCCAGGTATTTCTTGACTTCCTACTTTTGCATTCCAGTCCCCTATAATGAAAAGGACATCTTTATATATACAAAATAGATAACTTATGAGGTCCTAGCACAGGAAACTCTACTCAATGCTCTGTGCTGACCTAAATGGAGAGAAAATTCAAAAAAGAGCGGAAATATGTATACATCCTTGTTGTACAACGGAAACCAACACAGCCTTGTAAAGCAACTCTACTCCAATAAAAATAATTTTTAAAATAAACAAATTTTTAAAAAAGATTATTTTTCATTGCATCATTCTTTGGCTTTCTCTGTTGGAGGCGTGAAAAGAGAGCAAAAGGAGCAAAAAGCAGAGCAGGAACCAGATTTAAGAGATCCGATGCTGGCTCCCCAGAGGCCTCGCCAAGAAGACACTGGCCATTTCAGGAAAGAGGAGTGATGCAATAGAAGTATCTTGAGGAGGAGCACTGGCGTTGCAAGAGCTGGCCCCATGTGCTGGCTCTAAGCCTTTCTTCAGACAGCAGACTTCACTCTCCGAACCGCATTTCCTCAACAGTCAAACCTGGGCAGTACTTTGTATCCCATAGGCTTTGTAAGGATAAAAGGAGGCAATATTCGCTAAGGACTGAACACATCACATGGTCTCTGGTGTTCAGAAATGGCCACCTATTATTGTTAAGAATCAATAGTATATTGAAAGGATTGAGTCTGAGCTCTGGAGGCACTGTCTGGGTTTCTTTCCTGGCTTGGCTGCTTGCTTACTGTGAACCTTGGTTTTCTCACCTGTAAAATGGGGATACTATTCATACCAATTTTGAAAATCAGGAGAGATCATTCACATAAAAAACTCAGTGCCTGGTACACAGGAAGTAAATTGCTGCTCCTGTTCCTAACAGAACAGACTACCAAAAGCAGAACCACCCTGTGAAGTGGGTGGGATGCGTTCAGGAACCTTGGCCTGGAAGGTTGCCGAACGTGAAGGTTTCACAGTGGGATGCAGCTCATTCAATGTCTTCCAGGCAGTGGAAGCTCCGTCTTCCTTCCCGTTGACTTTGGCAACCAGATGAGGGCCGATGAGCGAGTGGAAAGCACCCCGCACACCTGGTGGTCCTTCCCCGCTCCCCACTGGGTTCTGCAGCATGAGCACAGGTCTGGCCTCCAAACACCCAGGCTTCGAGCGGAGGGCAGAGAGAGAGCATAAGAGGACAGAAGGGAGCCGCTCGTAGGAAAGCTGCCTCGTGCACAGCCCCAGGAGGAAAGCACGTCAGACCTGTCGGGTAGCAGAAATGCCAGCAGGAAGCAGCAGCAATTCTCTTCTCTTCTGAGATTTCCCCTGCCAACACTCTGAGTGATAATAAATCACTCATTTCTGACATGGTTTATTTTTCAAGGCATTTTTATAGGAAGCACCCAGTCATCTCATTTCAAGCATAATTTAAATGCAGGGGGAATACGCTGCAATGTTTATTATTAATTAAACGGGATTACAGGACCGACTTGGTAGAAATGTGCAGAGGGGAGCAGGCATCATCCTGAATACTTCACGCCCAGCCCCCAGATCTTTCTGGGAGGGGCTTCCCAACAAGATTGCTTTTGTCATAAATCCAAATCTCTCTTCATGCCTATCTGCATTTTGATGCTGGAATTAGATGCTCTGTGTGTGCGGATGTTGGAATATTTATTGATAGTTAAAATTTCATGTTCCCTGGATTGATGTTTGTACATCAGGACAAATGACTAGTGTCTTGCAGGTAGTTTGAATGGGTGTAGAGTAAAGATTATTTAACACCTGCTTTCTGTCTTTAGATTCTCCAGGAAATGAGAAATCAAATCTCCAGGGACTATCCAGGTGGGAAGTGGAAATAAGTGATAAACACATAAATAAGTTAGTTCTGTCTCCCATTGGTCGGAAACAGGCCTTTTCTTTTATGATCTTGTTACTGTTCCAAATTTATGAATTCTAAAAAATGTAGAGACAATTTGAAATATTTAAATGTGTTTAAAAGACTCTGCTTGGGAAACGGAGCTATAAGCTGACAAGAGCCTGAATGCCTCTCACGAGCCAGCACTTACCCTGGGAGGGCTTCTGCAGACAGGGCCTGAGTCCGTCCACGGGACGTGTGAGCTGCGTGAGAACCTGCGGCTGAAGACAGGTGTGGGTGACTGCACCCACGTGACTGGCTGGGTACCATCCGGTCACCGTCCATGACTGGGGTGACACTGGGCACCCAGAGTGAACCTGGGGACCACCTCCCGGAGCACTGTCCTTGGAGCATGGACAGCAAAGACCCCCAAAGAGTGTCCGGCGCAAACGCCTCCAAACCACTGGTGTCAGCTCTGTTTATTCAAAAAGTGACCCCTCATTCCTAGAGACGTGGATGGACCTAGAGACCATCACACAGAGTGAAGTAAGTCAGAAGGAGAAAAACAAATATCGTATATCAACACATAAACACGGAAGCTAGAGAAACGGTATAGCCGATCTTACTCGCAAATCAGAGAGAGACACACAGATGGAGAGAACCCATGTGTGGACACCAAGGGGGAGTGGGGGGTGGGCGAGATAAACTGGAGGCCGGGACTGATGGGCAGGCACTGTCGATGCTGAGTGAGACAGGTGACTCGTGACAGCCTGCAGTGCAGCACAGCGAGCGTGTTCAATGCTCTTTAAAGCAACCATCCTCCCGTAAAATTCAATTTTTAAAAAAAGGAAGAAAAAAACGTGACCCCACAGTGTCCTGCGCATAGTTCGTAACCGGACAGAGCATTCCTCGGTCGTCCCAGGAGTGGCATGTGTGGGGAGGCGGGCTGAATGCGGAGTAGGGGGCATCTTCCCCAGGGGCCCCAGGAAGGAGAGTGTCCCCTGCAGAGAATTTGAAAACAGTGATAAACCAGTTCGAAGCTGACCTGCTTGTTGTTACCGCCGACACTGGCAGCTCTGTGCAGCGCCTGTGGCAGCATGTCCTTATGTCCCGGGGTCCTCTCGTTGGTTTTGGTCCTCTGTTACCACCGGGCTCCAGGGATGTAGCTTCCGGCTGGCGCAGCTGTCTGACTCATCCTCTGATAAACACTGGATTCAGTGTGGAGGGTTGTACAGTTTGCCCCCAACACTCAGGAACGTGGCTGTGTGTGCCCATTTGAAGAGGAGGTTCTCCAGGGTTCGTAACTGTGAGGACTCACTTGGGGTGCTGCTCAGGTCCACGGCGCTGTGATGCCACGTATTCCTGTGTTTCAACGGTGGAATCAAAATAAACAGCAGCTCGGTTGTGACGACAAGGAGACGGAGTGTGAGTGACTTCGGTTCTGCTGTTCACTGTGGCCACTTGGAGTTTTTGTTTTCAACATTTAAAATACCAAAACAGAAGGAGACCCGAGAGCGCTCATATTTTTCTTTGGCGTGTGCAAATGTTTGTGTAGAGCTCTCATATTTTTCTTTGGCGTGTGCAAATGTTCGTGTGTACAAGAGATATATTTCACTGACTTCAAATCATATCTTTAAAAGTTTATTTCTGAGTTGTTTCACTGTTTGTTTTAAAATTGAAGGCTGTTTCAGGAAAATAATTCTTGGTCTGTGATTATTACTGAAAATAGTTTTGTCTTTCAGAGGAGGGGTTGTTATAAACGATGGGCTTTGGTGTCTGCTTTGCCTGGCACGGTACAGCCGCCCAGCGCCCTTGAACCAGCTGGGTGTGTGCTGTCAAGCTTGTTCCTATAAGCATGTCCTCCAAGTGCTCCTGCAGAGACCAGTAGACATCTCTTTTTTTGTACAGGTAAAGTTTTATTCTTTAGAAGGTGTTCGTCAGTGGTTTTTGTGTGTTATTCATGCATCTGGGCGTGCTGGGTCTTTCCTGCGGCGCTTGGGGTCTGCACTCTGCCATGTGGGATCTTCCTTCTTTAGAAGGCGTCCGCCAGTGGCTTCGTGTGTTAAGGTTTATTCTTTAGAAGGCGTCCGTCAGTGGCTCCGTGTGTTGTCCGTGCATCTGGGCGTGCTGGGCCTTCGCTGCGGCGCTCGGGACCTGCACTCTGCCATGTGGGGTCTTTAGGTGCAGCTCTCTGGTTGCAGCACGGGCTAGTTGCTCCACAGTGTGGTGGGTCTTAGTTCCCCAACCAGGGGTCAAACCTGCGTCCCCTGTGTTGCAAGGCAGATTCTTAGCCACTGGACCACCAGGGAAGCCCCATTTCTAAAGAGTGAGCTCCACAGCTAGTTAAGCATAAACGTCATGAAAGGGAGCGACACCAGAAGGGACGGGATCAGCTGCCCGTTGCTAGGTAACGAATCACCACAAAACGCCGTGCCTTGGAACAACGAACAGCGACTGCCTCCATTCCCACGGCCCCGCCTGGTGGGCCTGGCTGAGGCTCGGGTGCAGCTGCAGACAAGACGTTGGCTGGCGCCACTTCATCGGCAGGCTCGACCGGGGACCAGAATCCGCTTCCAGACTCACTCACAGGCTGGCCTGGAAGCAGAGGGTCCGCTGGCTGTAGACCCAACTGGAGGGCTGCTTGAGTGTCCCCACAGCGTCTGCCAGCCGTTCCCAAGCGGGTCCCCCAGGAGAGGAAAGCGGGGGAAGCCACCGTGCCCATTATGACCTGGCCTCACAAAGCACACATCGCCCCTTCTGCTGTATTCCGCCCATCGGGAGTGAGTCCAGTCCAGTCCACTCGAAAAGGGAGGGAGTTAGGCTTCACCTTGGAGGGAAGAATATCAGAGGATTCATGGGCTTATTTTAAAACCCACACGCCAACTCTGCAGCGTGAATGGGAACTCAGTAGGGAAAGAAAGAGGGAAGAACACGCTGAACACAGGGGAGCCGTGTGCACGGAGGCCGTCGACGGAGGAACGGATAAGAAGACGTGGGGCGTGCGTGTGTGTGTGTGTGTATATATGTATATGAAACTGGGTCATTCGTAGAGACATGGGTGGACCTAGAGTCTGTCATATGGGGAGAAGTAAGTCAGAAAGAGGAAAACAAATATAACACCTCCCTTATGGCAGAAAGCAAAGAGGAACTGAAGAGCTTCTTGATGAAAGTGAAAGAGGAGAGTGAAAAAGTTGGCTTAAAACTCAACAGTCAAAAAAGTAAGATGATGGCATCTGGTCCCATCACTTCATGGCAGATAGATGGTGAAACAATGGAAACAATAAGAGACTTTATTTTCTCGGGCTCCAAAATCACTGCAGATGCTGACTGCAGCCATGAAATTAAAAGATGCTTGCTCCTTGGAAGAAAAGCTATGACCAACCTAGACAGCATATTAAAAAGCAGAGACATTACTTTGCCAACAAAGGTCTGTCTAGTCAAAGCTATGTTTTTTCCAGTAGTCATGTATGGATGTGAGAGTTGGACTATAAAGAAAACTGAGCACCAAAGAATTGATGCTTTTGAACTGTGGTGTTGGAGAAGACTCTGGTAGTCCTTTGGACTGCAAGGAGATCAAACCACTCCTGAATATTCATTGGAAGGACTGATGCTGAAGCTGAAACTTCAATACTTTGGCCACCTGATGTGAAGAGCTGACTCATTGGAAAAGACCCCGATGCTGGGAAAGATTGAAGGCAGGAAGAGAAGGGGACGACAGAGGATGAGATGGTTGGATGGCATCACCGACGTAATGCACATGAGTTTGAGCAAGCGCCAGGAGTTGGTGATGGACAGGGAAGCCTGGCATTGAAGAACCTAAGCTACTCCATTTTGTTAAAAGAAAAACTCCATTTTGTAAGGTTCCGGGAAAAGAGCCTTTGGAAATCCCCTGACCCCACCCCACCACCCACGAGCCAATCAGACCCCAGACCAGAATCTCCTGACTCAACGTTCAGGAACTCGTGGTCTACCTAGGTAACAGGGACCAATCAGAAACCAACACACAACCCTGCAAAAGAAAGTGACCAATCAGACGTCCCCCTACCTAGAAATTCTTTTTCTCATGAACACTCCCTATATAAGCAACGTAATCCAAAACCCGGGGCTCCTCCCTATAGCCGCTGCATTGGTAACGGTGGGAGCCCCAGCTCAAGCTTGGTAATAAAGACTCTCGTGCTTTTGCATCGGATATCGGCTCCCTGGTGGTCATTGGGAGATTCCGCAACTTGGGCGTCACAGCGTGCTGCAGCCCATGGGGTCTCGGAGTTGGACATGACTGAGTGACTGAGCTGAGCGCATGTATGTGGAATCCAGAAAAATAGTGCTGAGGAACCGATTTGCAGGATACGAGCAGAAATGCAGATGTAGCGTGTGGACTTGTGGACACGGCAGGGGGAGGCGAGGGCGGGTGACTTAGAGTAGCACTCACGTACTTCCATGACCGTGTGCAAAATAGACAGCCAGCGGGAAGCTGCTGCCTGGCGCAAGGAGTCGCTCGGGGCTCTGTGATGATCTAGGGCTGGGGGTGGTGGGAGGGAGGCTCAAGAGGGAGGGCATATGTGTATATATATATATATATGCTTAAAGCTAATTCATGTTGCTGTACAGCAGAAACTAAGACAACATTCTCAAGCAATCATACCCCAATTTTAAAAAAATTAATGGAAAAAAAGAAAAATACAAAATAGTCATGGGATGGGAAGGAGGAGAGTGGCTGGAGAACAAAGAGGAAGTTGGGTCCAGACGAGGAAGGGGAGGATCACACCCTGGGAAGGATGTGGGATTCTATCCTAATAGTAACAGGAGGGTATGCATCAGAGGACGGGCAGGATCCATCTGTATTTCTAAGGATCTTGATGGTGACCAAGTGGATAAAAAGTCAGAGGGAGTCAGGAATGATGAGAGATGGATCCATTAGAACAGCGGTCCCCAACCTCTTGGGACCAGTTTCACGGAAGACAGTTTTTCCCTGGGCCAGGGTGGGAAGGGTGGTTTTGGGATGATTCAGGTGTGTTCCATTTACTATGCACTCGATTCCTAAACTAATGCCGCCAGTGACCAGACAGGAGGTACCGGTCTGTGGCCCAGAGTCTGGGGACCCCTGCTTCAGAAGGAAACTACCATAACCTCCAAGGAGGGGAAGATGACTCTGCTAGGGGGTGGGGGGCCAATAGGAGAGATGACTGGGCTGGAGAGGTACTTACTGAGTGACTCCGAGCAGAAGAGAGAGGGAGGCCTCAGGGATGGTGCTGAAGTTCCCGGCTTGTGCAGTGACTGAGAAGGTGGCGGGTGCTGCCGTCTATTCCACCCTGAAAGGGGAACGCTGGAGGAGGAGCGGCTTACAGGAGGAGGGGCGGGAGCTAAGCTATGACCAGCCGAGCCTAAGAGCCCCGCCAGACACACAGATGGCGGCGTGAAACAGAGGACGGGGCGTGCGATGCGGGAGCTCAGGTTCGAGGACATCCATCTGGCCATGAGTTCAGCCTTGTAGACAAAGAAAGAGGGTCTCAGTGACTCCGTGGGAAAGAATCCGCCTGCAGTGCAGGAGACCCAGTTCCCATCCCTGGGTTGGGAAGATCCCCTGGAGGAGGAAATGGCAACCCCCTCCAGTATTCTTACCTGGGAAATCCCATGGACAGAGGAGCCTCGGGTCACAAAGAGTTGGACACTCCTGAGCTACTGACACCTTTCAGCCTTGTAGACCAAGAAAGAGAACAGTTTTGAGAAAAGAGGAAATAAGAAAGATGACCTTTGAATCTCTCTCTTTTTCCCCCAGCTTAATTCTTCTCTGCTTTCATGGTTCGGTTAGACAGAGTCACCTGTTTTGCTTAAGCTACTTAGAATTGGGTTGGCTTTCTGTCACTTGCATTCAAAATGTTGTAACAGACACACAAGACTACCTGAGAAGAGCTTACTACTTCTTAGAATGATAAGTCAACTTTTCTTCCTACTTGCAAAGAAAAAAGATGAGAAAGCTCTTAATTTGTATGCAAATGGGGTGGATGGTGACCTCTTCCTCAGCAGTAGCAGCATGTCCTCTGCAGAAAACAGAACTTGCTTTCCACTTTTGACAAATGGTGTGCCGCAGAATGGCAGCCCGAGGCAAACATTCCCTTCTTCTGCTGCTGCTGCTGCTGCTGCTGCTGATTATTAAGCGAGGCCTCACTTGCTGTGTAAATGCTTCCATAACCTTTGACATGATCATTTCAGATCTTTCCTCCTGGGTAAAAACTTTCAGCAGAAGTGCCTGGGCAGAGAAGTCTAATTAGAAAGCGGGTCAGCCTCCCGCAGGTGATCAAAATTCGGAGTGTGTGGGTCCCTCCTGGCAATGATTCTAGAAAGAGGAACTGATGGAAACCAAATGGGGGGTGGCCTCCTGTGTCAATATCAGGTGCCTGGTCAGCAGACCATTCTCCTTTCCTAGAAGAACACGGATTACCGCAGACCTGACGTGTTGCAAATCCCATGGACAGAGGAGCCTGGCGGACTATAGTCCACGGGGTCGCAAAATGTGATGTGTGGCAGAAACCACACGATATTGTAAAGCAAACATCATCCAGTTAAAAATGAATAAATAACAACGGTAACTATTATCTTAGAGCTCCTGGGGGTCGGACACGACTTGGTGACTGCACAGCGACACTTTGGGATGGAAAGAAGGGCGCCAGACAAGATGCCTGAGTGTTATCTGGGATCCCACGGCGACACTCGTAGGGATAATGATCGGCGAGGCATTCATCACCTACAAAATGTTCCCGTACGGATTGCTCACCAAGCCTTCTGCTTAGAGCAACTCCCAACAAACCCCCAGGGTCCAGAAATTCTTGTTCCTTCAGACCCACCTTCTTCAGTTTTAGAGCTTAACATATCTGGGGGCAAAGTGGCGATGTCTCTTGTATTTCAGTGCACAGACAATCACTCCAGCACATCACGTCTTAGAAACAGTAACTACTGGGGGAAGGAGAGGGTGGTGTGAACAGAGAGAGTAGCATGGGAACATGAACATTACCACGCGTGAAACAGCCAGCCAGCGGGAACCTGCCGTGTGGCGCGGGGAGCTCAGAGCCAGCGCTGCGGGACAGCCTGGAGGGGCGGGATGGGGCGGGAGGCGGGAGGGAGGCGCGGGAGGGAGGGGCCCGACGTACACCTGTGGCTGATGCGTGTTGCTGTGTGGCAGAAACCAGCACAATATTGTAAAGCAAACATCCTCCAATTAAGCACAAATAACTGAAAGCAATAATTATTATCTTAGCGTTCCTGGCGATCAGGAGTGTGGGAGCGGCCTAGCTAGATGATTTGGGCACAGGGCGTCTCATGGGTTTGCAGTCAGACGTTGGCTGGGGCTGTGTGATCTGAAGGCTTGAGGCTCCCCTTCCAAGACGGCTCGTGCGCGGAAGGCTCACTCCTCAGGGCTGCCTGAGAGGCCGTACACCGCGGCAGCTGGCTTCCTGTGGAGTGGGTAGTCCGAAGGAGGGCGCCAGGTGGAAGGCCCATTGCCTGTTCTGACCCGATCTCCGAAACCAGCTACCACCATTTCTGCCGTATTCTGCTCATCAGAAGTGAGTCACTAAGTCAAAGCCACACGCAAAGGGAGGAGTATCAAGTAATTTGTGGACATATGGTAAAACCAAGTCTCTTTAAGTCAAAAAGCTGGGAGAAGAAGCATCAAGTCACTTTAATTATTCCTTGAGCAGAGACTAGCCAACCCAACTCCATCACGCACATTGCATTTTGCAGTGAGCACTTTTTACCAGTCAGGGTCCTCCCAGGAAACAGATGGCACACTCACATGGCGAATCATCTCAGAGACACAGAAAAAGCAATTGACAAACACCACCCATTTGTGAGAAAAAAAATCAACAAACTAGGGATACAAGGGAATCTCCTCTACCTGGTGAAGCACATACTTAATGGTGAAAGGCTGGGTGCTTTCCCCAAAGACTAGAAATGAGGCAGAAAGGCCCAGTCTCCCCACTTCTAGAGATGGCATCACTGACTCAAGGGACATGAGTTTGGGCAAACTCAGGAAAGTGTGAAGGACAGGGAAGCCTGGCGTGCTGCTGTCCATGGGGTTGCAAAGGGTCGGGCATGACTCAGCAGCTGAACAGCAACATGCCGTTGATTCTAACCATTGAAATGAAGATGGTTTCTTTATTGATTAATAAAGATTCTAACCACTGAAAGAAGGCCCCCAAATTAAAGGCATTCAGGTTGGAAAGAAAGAAGCAAAACTTTTCTTCTTATCTTAATGTGCACACATACACACATACTCTCCTAGAACTAGTAAATTTAGCAAGTTTTCAGGATAAAAGATCAATACACAAAAATAAGTTGCATTTTTTTATATTAGTAATGAACAATTTAAGCATTAGATTTTTTCAACTTTCATTTGCAATAGCATCAGAAAAGAAGAAACACTTCAGAATAAATTTAACACCAAAATGTGGAATATCCATACACTGAGAGCTATTCAACCTTACTGAGAAAAATTAAAGAAGATGCAAATAAATGGAGACATATTCCATGTTTATGGATTGTAAGATTTGCTCTTTTTAAAATGTTAATCTCGTCAAATTGATCTATAGACTCCGTGCACCATCAATTCAAATTCCAGCAGGATTTGTTTTGAAGAAACTAACAAGCTGGTCCTAAAATGTATGTGAAAATACAAAAGACCTAGCTTTGCCAAAACAATTATGAATAGGGGAAAAAAGGTTGGAGTACCTCTACTGTGCAGTATGAAAACTTCCTTAAAGACGGCCGTCACAGTAAACAGGGCCACGTGGCGCTGAAGCAAAGATCGGAATGCTGACCGAGGGAACAGGAGCGAGACTTCAGAAATCCAACCCTCGCATTTTGACAAAGATGCCAAGACAATTCAACAGGGGAGAGGAAAGGACAGTCTTTACAAAACTGGTACTTTAGCAATTAAATATTCATTTATTAAAATTTTAGTTCAGGCCCTTGCCACATACCATGTATAAAAATGAACTCAAGGTGAATTACAGACCTAACTGTGAGACCTGCAATCATAAAACTTCCAGGAGAAACCGCAGGAGAAAATCTTTCAGACTTTGAGTTAGGAAAAAGATTTCTTAAGCATGACACCAAAACCACAAGCCAGTTGTTAATTTGGCTATCATTAAAATTAACATCTTTTCCACTTCAAAAGACACCATTAAGAAAATGAAAAGACAAGTCACCATCTGGGAGAAAATATTTGCTAATCACATATATGACAAAGAACTTGCATCCAGAATATAGAAACAGCTCTTGCAACTCAATACGAAGACAGTGTGAATGAGCTAAAAGTAACCAAAAGACCTGATGGACATTTTGCTAAAGATGGCAATAAAAGAGACTTCACCTTCCAAAGCAGGGGCTGTGGGCTTGACCCCTGGTCGGGGAACTGATATCCCACATGCCCTGAGGCCAAAAAACTGGAGCATAACACAGAAGCAACGTTGTAGCAAATTTAATAAAGACTTTAAAATGATCCACATTTTAAAAAGTAAAAAATAAATTTTCTTATAAAAAAAGGTGGCAATACAAATGACTAATAAGTACATGAAAAGACACTCAACAGTATTAGTTACTAGGAACAAATTAAAACCATAATAAGATACCATGAGACACGTAATAAATGGCTAAAATATTTAACAGTCAGACAGTACCAAGCACAGGCAAGGGTGTGCAGTAGTTGGAACTCTCATTCATTGCTGGGGACTATGTAGAACGATACAATAGCTTTGGAAAATAGTTTGACAGTTTCTTTAAAAGTTAAGCGTAACCTTACCATGTGATCCAGCAACTGCTACCCAAGGGAACCGAAAGCGCACGTCCACACAAAGGCTTGCACATCAGTGTTCACAGCAGCTTTACTAATAATAACCCTGACCTGCAAACGACACAAGTGTGCACGAACCACAGGTGGTGCATCATGGAACACCACCTGGAGTACAAGGAAGAGAATACTGAGGCACATTTTAACATGGTGACCCTCCAAACGCTATGCTGAGTGAAAGCAGCAGACAGACTTGGGATTGCGTGGTTCATTTATACAAATCAACCCTGGATATTCGCTGGAAGGACCGATGATGAAGCTGAAGCTCCAGTACCTTGGCCTCTTGATGTGAAGAACTGACTCATGGGAAAAGAGCCTGATGCTGGGAAAGACTGGAGGCAGGAGAAGGGGGCGACAGAGGACGAGGTGGCATCACCGACGTGATGGACATGAGTTTGAGCAAACGCTGGGAGATGGTGAAGGGCAGGGAAGCCTGGCACGCTGCAGTCCATGCAATCGCAAGGAGTCAGACACGACTGAGTGACTTAACAACAACAATTCATACTGTATATCCAGAAAAGGGAAATTCTGGAAATTGCCTGGAGATACTGCAAACAGGCTGGGGCTGAACTATGGGGACTGGTAATGGAAATGTTCTGAAACAGGATTGTGGTGATCAAATTACTAAGAATCACTGAAGTTTACCCTTATCGTGAACTCTATAGTATGCAAACTATACATTAATAACTGTGTGTGGGGAGAAAAGAGAGAGAGAAAGCGTCAGAGGAAGGGAGGCCGGTGATGTTTACAGACATCAGTCTCGGGGCAGAGAGGCCAGTGGAGAGGGTGGCGCGAGATCGGAAGGGGCAGACGTGGAGTACCGAGGCACGCGTCATTTCTGCGTGCCCCCAGCTTCCCCGCTTCCTGTTACAGCCCTGCAATCCTCCTGGGGAGAACAGCTCCCCCAGGGCTGCAACGACTTCTCACGTCTGCCTGCAGGAAGAAGCGGGTGACCGGGGCCCAGCCAACCAATGTCGACCCTAAGGGTTTTAGCAGAGCTCTTGGGAAGTGGTTTCTTCAGCTTCTAAGCAGGTAACACAGAAGACTGTCGCTGTTGGAGGACAATTTTTCCACCATGGAAGAGGTCAGCGCAGAGGAAAGAAGAGCTGAGAGATGGAGGAAAGGAGAGAGAGACACTCACGACGTCTTGAGGTCCAGCCACTTCTAGACATTTTAGCTGAGTCATCTGTGATTTCATCAGCGTCTGCAAGGCTTGTCACTAACAGCCCTAACCGCCTGTTCCCCCTTCGCCCCCTCACACCTCTCCGTTCTCCCCTTCTCATTCCTCTCACCTCCTACCATGAGGCTTCTGAGTATGCAGGGGGAGGGGAACCAGCCTCTCACCGCCTGCTGCATGAACTCGTTGGACCAGTGACTTCCTTCCCTGAGCCTCTGCCATCCCATCTGTAAATCAAGGCTAATGACACTGACCTACACGTTTTGCCAGAGGATGAAATGAGGCCCTGTATGCCAAGCGCCTGTCACACAGCGCGTGCGTGCCAAGTCACTCAGTCGTGTCCGACTCTTTGCGACCCCATGGTCTGTAGCCCAGCAGGCTTCTCGTCCCATGGGATTCTCCAGGCAAGAACACTGGAGTGGGTTGCCATCCCATTCTCCAGGGTGTCACATAGTAGGTTTCCCATAAACATAATACTGCTGTTTTTAGATTTTTTTTTTTAATGTTGACCATTTTTAAAAATTTTATTTATTTTTAATTGATGATTGCTTTACAATACTGATTTGATTGCTGTCCGACATCAACAGGAATTAACCATGTGTACATACGCCTCTCCCTCCTGAAGCTCCCTCCCACCTCCCACCCATTTGCACCCCTCTAGGTTATTACAGAGCCCCAAAATCACTGCAGATGGTAACTGCAGCCATGAAATTAAAAGACGCTCACTCCTTGGAAGAAAAGTTATGACCAACCTAGATAGCATATTCAAAAGCAGAGACATTACTTTGCCAACAAAGGTCCGTCTAGTCAAGGCTATGGTTTTTCCAGTGGTCATATATGGATGTGAGAGTTGGACTGTGAAGAAAGCTGAGCACCAAAGAATTGATGCTTTTGAACTGTGATGTTGGAGAAGACTCTTGAAAGTCCCTTGGACTGCAAGGAGATCCAACCAGTCCATCCTAAGGGAGATCAGTCCTGGGTGTTCATTGGAAGGACTGATGCTGAAGCTGAAACTCCAATACTTTGGCTACCTGATGCGAAGAGTTGACTCATTGGAAAAGACCCTGATGCTGGGAGGGATTGGGGGCAGGAGGAGAAGGGGACGACAGAGGATGAGATGGCTGGATGGCATTACCGACTCAATGGACATGAGTTTGAGTGAACTCTGGGAGTTGGTGATGGACAGGGAGGCCTGGCATGCTGCGATTCATGGGGTCGCAAAAGGTTGGACACGACTGAGTGACTGAACTGAACTGATGTAGACTATTTTTAAAGTCTTTATTGAATGTGTTACAATATTACTTCTGGCTTATGTTTTGGTTTTATGGCTCCAAAGATGTCTGGGGTCTTCGTTCCCTGGATGAAACCCACACACACTCAGGACTGGAAGGTGAAGTTTCAACCTCTGGACTGCCAGGCAAGTCCCCAGTGTATTACTAAGAAAAGTAATTTTTAACAATTACTATTTCTTAGCATTAGTGGCCCAGCAGGTGGTGTTTGGTACCAGAGTTCTGCTCAGGACCAACCCTTCTGTGCCATGTCCAGGTGAAGATGTCAGAGTTGACTCACGGGTCCCCCTGGAATGGCCAGCACCACTAGTCCATGTCCCCGCAGGCTCAGGTGGGAGCAGCTGGAGAGCAATTAGATAGGGTTGAGGGCAAGGGGGCTTGGAATCGTCAGCAATGAGCTACAGTCCTCCCAATCACCACGTCAGCCAACGTTCCCAACCTCCAAAAGCACAAGGATCAGCTGAGAACCTTATCAGTGCATGGATTCTGACCCAGGTGGCCCTGCAGTTCGGGAGCACCGGTGTGGGGCCTGAGACTGTTCCTCTAGCGGCTGCCAGGCCCGTGGACCACACGTTGAGTATCAGGGACTCCCAAACACGTGTTCATGTTTGGCTTCGTGTTGGAATCGCCTGCGTGCATGCGTGCGTGCTGAGTCACTTCAGTTGTGTCCAATTCTTTGCTACCCTACGCACCGTAGCCCGCCAGGCTCCTCTGTCTATGGGAATCACCTGGGGAACTTAAAACACTGCTGGTGTCTGGTTCTGCCCCGAAACGGTCTCCTCAGTTGCTCTGGGGTGTGGCCGGCGCCCCTTCCTTTAAGGTGTCCTCAGGGGCAAGCGGGGATGGGATCCATGGTCCTAAAGGAACCGCGGTCTCTTTCCCCACACGTCCTCAGGCGGGAGAGATTTGCTTTAAACACCAGAGCGGGCATTGACTTTTTAAAAATGCTTCTCGTAGTACCCCCCACACACACACACACGCACAAGAAGGAAATAGGTGACTCATAGCTTGAACCGTCACACGCTGAAATATCAACAGAGATGGCACGTGCAGGTGAAGAAGCAGCGCCGTGTAGAGCCTTTACCCTGACTGAGACGCCTCAGTGGTCCCGGGGCAGGCGAGGTGCAGGCCGTGAGCTCTGTTCAGGAAGCAGAGCGGTGACATTTCACTCGGGGAGAAGAGAGCGCCTCCCCAAACCGGGACCTTGGCGACGCTCGGAGTCTGTTCAGGGAGCCTTGAATGTTAATGTATGCGCGCTGGAAATGTCTCGTTCCCAAAGAAATGTTATCCCTGGCCCTCTGGGCTTGGAGGTGCCCCTTTGTCTCTGTGTCTGGGATCCGACGTGGGGCCTGTCGCCCTCCTTCTTGAGACCCTAGAATCCAGCCTCTGTGCGGAGCGCAGTGAGCCGAAGGCCAAGCCTGCCCTTGTCCTTGCCGTGGGCAGGGTGGGGTCAGCCCCGGGGCGAGAGCTGCTGCACCTACACTCGGCCGTCACCCCCGAGTCGACCAGAACTGGGAGCAACCGTCCTCAGGGTAACAGGAATGAGTGGAGCCTGTATCAAGAGGGCAGACTCTTCCCAAAACATCTGCCTGAGCCCGGGATTTCCAAAAGCTCAGCGAGAAGACCCTGTACCTGATGACAGAAATCAGGCTGGTTAAAACGGGGCATCTTTGCCTTTCACTGGAGTCACTCCAGGGAAACACCGCTCAGCACGGGGTCAGTAAAGTGCCGGCCGCCTGTTGTACGTCTTTGATTAATATTAATAATTTTTAAGTGAGCTCCTTATTTCTTGAGTAACGCAGCACAGGGGGCCTCTGTCTTCGGTTCCTCAGCGTGGGTGTCTTCACCCCTAGGATCCCTCTGTCCTTAAACTCCTCTCCACACCGGGTCACCCTGAGATGCAGAGCTGAGGGGAAGCTAGCTCATTTCTGTTCTGTACAAGAAAACCATCTGTGGGCCTTTTCCCCAAAAATGAAAAGGAAGACGTTAGCTTGTGCTGAACTAGTTTCCAGCTTTTGTCTAAGTGTTGTTTAAGAAGACCTTCGTGGGAAACGGCGCTGGCCGCTTAGAGTGTTCAGCAGGGTTTCTGGCTGAGGCTGAAAAGGTGCTGGTAGGGCCCCGTTGCTACGGAGACGGCGAGGAAGTTCATTATATGTAAATTCCAGGCAGATAGGAGGCTGTGCAGGTGAGTTCTCTCAAAAGGGGGAAATTTCGGGAGAGATGGGGAAGCAAATTGGCAGAGAAACTGTGATTGGAGAAACTCTGTCTCAGGGGCTCTGTTCTCCAGGGAGATGTGGACAGAGGCAATCATATTTCTCTTTCTCTCCCCAGGAAAGCAGTATATTCTCACCTAAGCTTTTCTTCTCATAAACCAGGTGTCCAGGCAGGGATGTCAGATGGGATAAAAATATTTATGCTAAGAAAGAGCTTGTTTGCCTGAAATCCGCATTTAAGTGTGGCGATCCTCAGTCCAGGGGACCACAGCCTGCCCCCGAGCTTTTTCAAGACCGCACCAACACCCCACCTCAAGTCCCAGTGTCTGCTCTCAAATCTTTATGGAGTTAACTCGTGTGTGTGTGTGTGTGTGTGTGTGTGCACACAAGCATGAACTGGGAACATGACAGAATGTGAAACTGCCCAGGGCATGAAATCGGCCTTGTAAACTGTAAGCATGAGTCTATGTATTCTATGCCTCATACAGTGTAAATCACATTTCAGAAAAGACAAGACAGGTACTGAAGAATAAAGATAAGCCTGGGACACCATCGCCTAAAGAGACTGACCTCTGTTAGAGCATTTGCAGTGGGCAGAGTCCCACCGCTCTGACCCCAGCCCCCTTCCCCACCCCTGCACAAGCTTTTTTCCACCTTAAGCCCCCATCTTGAAGCTGCAGCTTTTCTTCAGATGCTTCGTATCACTCAGCTGATTTCCTGCCGACCAGCCTGGAGCCCATCCGCCCAGGGCTGTGCTCCCACAACTCAGCTCAAGCGCTCTGCCCAGCAGAACTTGAAGGAGGCCAGAGATGGTCCCCAGCTTCTCGAGCCTGGGTCCCCTCCGTGCACTTCACTTCTGCTATTATTGTGTCAGCTCCACCTCAGCTCATCAGGCATTAGATCCCAGAGGGCGGGGGCTCTGAATATTTTAAGGAAAGGCAAGAGAATCCCACTTGGCTGGGTGGGCGGGTGGCACTGAGGAGAGAGGGGAGGAAAGCTGATCTAAGTCACTAGTAGCCCAAGACAGAGGCTACAGAGTTCTATCAAAGCCTCAGGTCCAAAGGGCAAGGTGAAGCTAGAGACAGAAACGCAAGCGGTGGGTGATCAATGAGCTCAGATGCTGGGAGAATTCCGAACAAGAGGGTGGGCAGGAGGCGGGGCTGGGAGAAGCGCGGTTCAGAGCCAGAAGTCAGTGAACCTGGACAGAACTCTGATGTGCCCCTTAAACAGAGAGGGTGTGGCCAGATGCAGGGCTGGGTGTGACAGCTAAAAGGAGCCTGCAAGGCTGGCCAGGTGTCGTGCTTAGACTCGAACAGTCCATCCATCCGCCTCCTTGCTTTGTCCTTTCCCAGTCTGGTCGCACTTTGATTCTCAAGCAGCTCTCAGCTGCTGCCCTGCCCACGTTCCCGAGCCCACCGCCTTCAGCCCCACTCGCCTCTCTCTAATATAGAATTGAATCCTTTCCTTACATTTAGAAAAGGAACACTCTCTAGAGAAATGCCCCCTTCCTCTCCACCCCCACCCATTCTGAATAATAAATCTAGGAGATAAAAACTAAGGCCGTCAAAATAAAGTCACTTGCTGATGAGCTCTGACTTGGGAAAGCTAAATATTTATGGATAGAAGGGCACAGGGGAAATCCACTTGGGGGAAATGATTTCTAAAGTTTGCTGTCTACTTATGGCCTTAAAAGTTTTCAATTTCTCAAGTTGCAGGAAAAGATCAATCATGGGGAGGTAAAAATTTGTTTTGGAAAAGTCGTGAAAAATGTCTTTGCTCTGACATGAAGTAACAGAGTTTTGTCTCATGCTCCTGGTGGGCACGGTGAGGAAGATGGGGCTGAGACAAAAGACGGATGGTGCTGGTGGCTTATGTTGCTGACACACAGGCTTAAAGAAGATAATCAGCTCGCCTGGGAGAGCTCAAGGGAAGAAGGCTACGCGGGTGGAATGAACACGTATGGTCTATAAATAGGACACATGCTTGAGAAGCCATTCTCTTATCTGGAGGCAGGCTCGCGTCTGCTCCTTCATTGAGTCTCTGCCCGTTAATGGTGTTGCTGGAGCGTCTATTAATCTAATGACTGTGCTTTGGAATAATAATGCTTGTCTCCTGGCCCATCTCTATTTGACGGACAGCTTGGATTCATCAGAGAAAGGGCCTGAGAGCTACATCAGTCATTATTAAATAGAAATCGATGGAGGCTGTTCCGTGAAGTAAGCAGTGGGTCCGTGATAGGCGGCCACGTGTTACCTCTCAGCTGCCAGGTCCAGTACAGCTCCCGAGTGCCAGGGCCCGGTGAGGCCACGGTGGGCCTCTGGGGCCTGGAAACCTGTGCGTGGACATTGGAAGTTAGTCTTGCTAAGAGGACAATCGGGAAGGGATGCAATGTCAGTGATGCCCCCGGCGGGGAGCTCATAGGCAGCCCTGGTTCTGGGCTGCCCAGGTGGGCAGAAGTCAGCTGAATCCTCAGCTCCAGGCTGCTCGGTCCCCATCATACAGCCCACACACCCACTCTGAACCAGCGCAGTGGGAAAGACTACTTGGCCCCCCAGATGGAAGGAAAACCAGGAACTGTTGGTCATCTGAGGGTCAGCGAGCTCCCCAAGGACTAGAGGAAGGCGCTGCTTCCTAAGGGTGCAGGCGTCCCCAGCTCCGCTCCGCGCTGTTGGCCCAGCGGTGGCACCCAAGCCTCGGGTGGGCTCACCCGTTCCTATTCAGACAGGTGGCGCGTGTGTGCACGCTCAGTCGCTCAGTCACATCCAGCTGTTCGAAACCCCATGGACTGTAGCCTGCCAGGCTCCTCTGTCCATGGGATTCTCCAGGCAAGAATGCTGGAGTGGGTTGCATTTCCTTCTCCAGGGGATCTTCCCGACCCAGGGATCAAACCCACACCCCTCGCATTGCAGGCAGATTCTTTACCGTCTGTGCCACCAGGGACACTGCCGATGAGTATGTGTGATCCCTGCAGAAATAGACGGTGGGCTACAGTCCCTGGGGTCACAACTCCCAGTCTGCCACTATGACCTCTGTTTCCAGGACAGGAAAAGAGACTTACAGAAATGAAGTAGCTTGAGCAAGTTGGCAGGGAGAGCATCACAGCCACCGCTCAGCCCACGTCTGCGGTGTGACGCTCGTGTCCGCCTCCGCCACGGCGGTGCCCCCGTCGTTCTATAGCTCAGGTCCATTCCCTCTGCTGGCCCAGGGCTGACTTCTGTCCTCCACCCTACAGTGCAAAGCCCCCGCCTTCACCTGGCCTTCATGCCTGAACCCGCCCAGAGCTGCGGTCACTCTGGTCAGGACACAGATCTGAGTGATGGACCCCTCGCCTCTGCCCTGTCGCTGCCCGCCCCCCCAGCCCCACCAGCCTTGGTTCAGAGGGTGTATGTCTCTTGTGGCACCAGGCACAGGCTTGGCGGCTGCAGACGGAACACCCTCTTCTTGGTGAAAAAATTCGCTTCCCCTGAAAATTATGCTGGAGCCCCATCACGTTGGTGCCGGGGTTTCCCTGAGGACCAGAACTTACGAGCCTGGGCACAGGGCCTGGCAGAGGCTGCTGGAGGAGGAAGTGGATCAGGGGTATGGGGGCCGTAGTCTTGGCTCATTCAGATAAGGCAAGTCCTCTCCCAAGAAGAGATGCTGGTTTAGAGACACCAGCCTGAGCTGGGGAAACTTCCTGCTTGTAAAACTCAAGGACTCCCAGGATAACGCCTAACTAATTAGCCAGTGGTTCTGTGTAAATTTGCCTTTTATAAATTCAAAAGACCAAACTCCTTGGACAAAAGTCCAACTGAAGTTCAGTTTTAAAGTAAGTCTCAGAGAGAGTATCTAGCTGGGTTTGTTTAGACTTTTATTAAAGAAAGATATACATATGCATATATACATAGATATTGAATATATATTGTGCATCACATTTTCACATATATTTTACACGTCTTACATTAAAGATTTCTGTATAGATGATAAGTCTATATCTATGTATGTGTTCTGTGCATGCGTGCTCAGCCGTGTCTGACGCCTTTGCAACCCGTGGACCCTGCCATGGGGTCCCCTGCCAGGCTCCTCTGTCCATGGGATTTCCCAGATAAGAATACTGGAGCGAGTTGCCATTTCCTCCTCCAGGGGATCTTCCTGACCCAGGGATCAAACCCGAGTCTCCTGCATCTAATGCCCTGGCATAGATTCTTTATCACTGAGCCCTCTGGAAAGCCCATTTATGTATATATACTTATCATCTATATATCTTGTATATATAAATAGATCTTCAATCTATGTTGAACTTCGAACATGAAGTTCAATGAATTTTCACCACCTGAGCTCATATAATCAGCATTCTCATCACAGAGGAAGATCTCAGCTCCCCAGAAGTCTCCTCACTTGCCTCCCAGTCACTGGCTCCCCGCTCGTCCAATGTCCAGTACCATAAATTAGTCAGGCAGAGGTCATGTGTCATTTTTAATTGAACTATAATTAACACACATTAAAATGCACAGATCTTAGGTGTTTGGGTCGATTTTGACAATTGCATACACTAAGGCACCACTACCCAAAACGAGATTCAGCCCAGCACTGCTCAATAGCAATATAACGAGAGCCACACACATCATTTAGAAATTTCTAGCAGCCACATTAGGAAAAGTAAAGAGAAACAGGCAAAATTAATTATAATACCATGGTTTTAGCCCAGCACATTAAAAATACTATCACATCAACACACAATGAAGATTAAAATTATAATTAAAAATTTTGCTTTTTTTGGTAGCAAGTCTTTGTAAGTGTATATCGTATACTTAGAACACATAACAATTCAGATGCTAACTTTTTAGCTGTTAATGTGAAACGCCATCCTACCAAACTGTGGGCTTCCCAGGTGGCGATAGCGGTAAAGAACTCACCTGCCCGTGCAGGAGATGAAGAGACGTGCTTTTGATCCCTGGGTTGGGAAGAGCCCCTGGAGGAGGGCACGGGGCACTCTCACCTGGAGAATCCCATGGACAGAGGAGCCTGGTGGGCTACAGTCCGTGAGGTCACAAAGAGTTGAGTGTGACTGAGGCGACTTAGCACACGCGTACCAAACTGCAGCATGAACAGTGAATCACGCTGCTTCAGTGTTGGATTTCACTGAGCTTAAATCCAGTCTTAACTTCATCTCCTCACGTAGCCACAGTTCAAGTCACGTTTTGTGTGGCTCGTGGCCACCATACGCGAGTGAACGTGCTTCGTTTCACAATACACGGCTCTCCAAAGGGGTGGAACCGTCTCGCACTTGTAACAGCAGCGTCCGAGAGTGCCGTCTTCTCCACATCTGTGCCAGCATTTGTACTGTTGATCTTTTTTGTTTTAGTCTTGTATCTACTGTGCTTATAATTTGCGTTTCCTTGGTGACTAAGATGTTGAGAAACTCTGATATATGTACAGGCATTATTCTTAGCTCTTTGGTAAGGGGTCTGATCAAGTCTTTGGTTCTTTTTAAAAATTGGGTTGTTGTCCCTTTGTTGTTCATTTGTAGGAATTCTCTACGCATTTTGGATACAAATTGTCTGTCAGATATACGTGCAGCCAATATTTCATCCATTCTGCCCCTGTCTTGATGGTGTCTTTTTAAAAGCATTTTCTTACCACTGTCTTGTGATGAGCAGAAACTTCAGGTTTGAATCATATCTAATTTACCCAACTTCTAACTTCGTGCTAGTGTTTCTTGTGATCTAGCAAGAAAACCTTGGTCGGGGTCATAAGATTTTCTCCTATGCTTTGAGAACTCTCAGAGTAGATCCAGCCTAATGCCTGTGCCCGGATGGCTTATGAACTAAGAATGATTTTACATTTTTTAAATAGCTGAGAAAAAAAAATCAAAAGCAGAATAACATTTTGCTACACGCAAAAACTATATACACGATTCAAATTTCAATACACATAAAGTTTTATTGGAACACGGCCTCATCCATGTTTACGTGCTACCTGTGGCTGCTTTTACACCACAGAGGCAGAGCTGAGGAACTGTGTCCTTGAGACCTGAAACAGTTGATAGCTGGCTCCTTATAGGAAAAGTCTGCCCGCCCGTTCTAGAAGCTCCTGGTGCTCTGGGTTTTGTGTTTGGGTCTGTGATGCATCCTGAGTGAAGTTTTGTGTTTGGAGTGAGACGGTGGTCAAGTTGTGTTCATACAGATATCTTTAAATGGTCGTTTGAAATATGTGACTGATCGGAAGACATGAGGATGCAGCCCAAATTTCTGGCAAAAAGCGCCTCCTTCCGCCCCTCTGGCAAGGGGCCGTGTGCCTCGCCCTCCCCACCTTTCCCCCGGCTCCCTAGGGTCTGGTGTCCCGGCCGAGGACTGGGCAACAGGGTCTCCTCTGGGCCTCTCGATGCCCAAAGAAAGCTGACTTAGAACTGCCACGGCCTTCAAGTTGGCCTGTGGGTTTCTCCAGATTACAAGAACCACTTCAAGTCTGGGTTTTTTATATTAAAATTGCAGCCCTCTCCTTGTGGTTGCCCACCGTTCATTTCCTCCCTGGTGTGACGTTCCTCTCCAGATGGGGATCACGGCCTTACAAGGGCTCTCAGCAGAGCTGAGAGGCTCCGCGGCAGCTCAGGTCCCGGTCATCCATCCATCAGCTCCCACTTTTCTCAGCCTTTTATCTCGCAGAGCGATCTGCTACTGCTCTGTAACCACAGGAAGACGCGGTGGAAGCCTCGCAAAGGCTAATAATTAGTTTGAATCTCTTTATAGCCCGTCCAAGTCTGCCCCAAGAATGGAGTTCAAAAAGTCACCCCGACTCACAGCCGCCCAGAAATGTTTGCCTGTCGCTGAAACTTCCACCGCTCGCTCTCGGGGCCGCCTTACCCTAAAGTGCTTGTTATGCAGAGCATTCGGAGATGAAATTTAACTTCAGCGTTCGGGGAAGGGCTATGGCGCATTGATTAACCGGCGTTATTTGCTTTGCCTCTCGTATTCCGCGCTCTATCTTCTCCGTGTTATCTTTCATGCAAGGCCAGAGCTGGTGGCTTCCTGGCCTTTGTAAAGCCTGTTTTTAATAGGAACCACACACACACACGCACATGCACACACACACGCACACACGCACACACACTCCCTAGGTGTGAATCTAAGGCAGCAGGCGCCCTGCCAGCCTCTGCCTCCCCTCTCTGCCAAGATGACGATCATGTAATTATGGTAACACTCTCCATCCACGTGCCATCCTTCATCTACAGCTGCAAAGGCTTTCACAAGCTACCCTATCAGGTCCTTCCAAGGGGAGAGGCCGGCCCCCCCACCCCGCCCCCCTCCGCGCCCCCCCGCCCCGCCCCCCCTGGGCCCCCCCCCCGCGCCCCCCCGCCCCGACCCCCCCCCCCCCGCGCCCCCCTGCCCCGCACCGACCCCTGAGACATTTCATGTCACTGACCACCTCCCACCTCGCAGGGATGCTCAAACCCATCCCTCCGTTCTGAAGGAGCCCGATGCTACCCACCACTCACTGTTCTCAGTGTGTCGGGCTCTGCTCTCAGAGCCTTTCAGGGTCCACCAAGATTAATCTTCGCTACTCAGATATGCAGATGACACCACCCTTATGGCAGAAAGTGAAGAGAAGCTAAAAAGCCTTTTGATGAAAGTGAAAGAGGAGAGCGAAAAAGTTGGCTTAAAGCTCAGCATTCAGAAAACGAAGATCATGGCATCCGGTCCCATCACTTCATGGGAAATAGATGGGGAAACAGTGGAAACAGTGTCAGACTTTATTTTGGGGGGCTCCAAAATCACTGCAGATGGTGACTGCAGCCATGAAATTAAAAGACGCTTACTCCTTGGAAGAAAAGTTATGATCAACCTATATAGCATATTCAAAAGCAGAGACGTTACTTTGCCGACGAAGGTCCGTCTAGTCAAGGCTATGGTTTTTCCAGTGGTCATGTATGGATGTGAGAGTTGGACTGTGAAGAAGGCTGAGCGCCGAAGAATTGATGCGTTTGAACTGTGGTGTTGGAGAAGACTCTTGAGAGTCCCTTGACTGCAAGGAGATCCAACCAGTCCATTCTAAAGGAGATCAGTCCTGGGTGTTCTTTGGAAGGAATGGTGCTAAAGCTGAAACTCCAGTACTTTGGCCACCTCATGCAAAGAGTTGACTCATTGGAAAAGACTCTAATGCTGGGAGGGATTGGGGGCAGGAGGAGAAGGGGACGACAGAGGATAAGATGGCTGGATGGCATCACTGACTCGATGGACTCGAGTCTGAGTGAACTCCGGGAGTTGGTGATGGACAGGGAGGCCTGGCGTGCTGCGATTCATGGGGTCGCAAAGAGTCGGACACAAGACTGAGTGACTGAACTAACTAACAGTTTGTATGTCCACGTGTCACGTGGGGAAAATGAGGCACTGGGAAGGCTTGGAAAATTGCCCAGGGTCACCAGGCCAGTGAGAGGCAGAGCTGGAATCCAAACCCAGGTGTGTGTGTGTGTGCGTGTGTGAGCGTGTGTGTGCAGGCTGAGTCATGTCCCACTCTTTGCAACCCCATGGACTACAGCCCACTGGGCTTCTCTGTCCATGGAATTTCCCAGGCAAAGAATACTGGAGTGGGGCACTTCCCTGGGGTCCAGTGGCTGAGACTCTGCGCTCCCAATACCAGAGGCCTGGGTTCGATCCCTGGCCCAGGAACTTGATCCCTTGTGCTGCAACTAAAGGACCTGCATGCTGCAGCGGTAGGAGCTCTTGTGTGCCACAACTGAGCCCCGGTGCAGCCCAGTGAGTAAATAATTAAAATAAATGAGTATATAAAGAAAGAAGACTGGAGTGGGTTGCCATTTCCTCCTCCAGCGGATCTTCCTGACCCAGGGAATGAACCCGTGTCTCTCAAGTCTCCTGCAGTATCAGGCAGGTGCTTTACCACTAGCGCCACCGGGCAAGTCCAAATCCCGGTAGGGGAGCGCCAAAGACCGCGCTGGCATCTGCTTCATCTCACACGACAGATGGTGCTGTGTGGTCACGATCCGGGGGTAGGCGTCCACATCCAGACCTGGAGAATGCCTGAATGTGAGCGAAACGCGGGTCTCATCTGCTCGGCCACGTTGTCCAAGGATTTCTCTATGACTCAAAGGAAAATTTAAACCGCAGACTTTTACTGGGTGTCTTTCTTAATTTATTGTATTTTGGGGCACAGCTGATTTACGTTGTCATGTTTGTTTCAAGTATTGTTGCTGTTCTTGTTTAGTTGCTAAGTCATATCTGACTCTTTTGTGACCCCGTAGACTGTAGCCCACCAGGCTCTTCTGTCCATGAGGTTTTCCAGGCAAGAATATCAGAGTGGGTTGCCATTTCCTTCTCCAGGGGATCTTCCGAACCCAGAGATCGAACCCTCGTCTCTGGCATTAGCAGGTGGGTTCTCTACCACTGAGCCACCTGGGAAGCCCCTTTTCTGAGCGTTTTGAAGCCGTAACTACACTCCAGGGCGCCTCACCTAAGAGTGTGTGGCCAACTACGTAGCTCGCTCTTTGCGAACACAGAGCTTCAGAAAGAAACGCAGTGGAGCAAGACGGCTGTAAAAGCCAGTGGAACGTCAATTTCACATTAAAATAAGTACGTGTTTTCACACGCAGGGCCTCCGTCTGTATGCAAAGCGGAATGAACCCCACATCAAAACTTTTATCTAGACTTTTCCCTGCCTTAGCACACAACCCTCCAAGGATTTTTCTGTGAAGACAAGTAAAATTACAAGGTTGGTTTTGTTTAGTGAAGTCACAAATTATAGTAGTATAAAGGGCACTTAAAAGGCCAGTGATCGTAGTGCGAATTGACATTTGTTAACACCGGAGGAGAGAAACACTGCAGAGGAAGCTGCCAACGAGGGTCTGTGTGAGCGACCTTTCCTCCTTCCCCCCAGGCCAGCTACCAAGGCAAGTGCACTTCCCATGACCTTGGGGACGGGAGGAGATGGAAGGGGAGTCAGAGACCCTCCCCCAGCCCTACCAGCTCATGACATCTTCAGGCTGGAAATGTTTCTGAGACTCTGCTTCTAACCTCTTGGAAATCTGTCAATGTCTTTCACTTATTCAACAACATTTAACAAATATCTGAGCACCTCCAACATACCAGGCCTGGTGATATGATGGTAAAAGACACGAGAGGGGTCCCTGCCCTCCCAGAGCCTGCATCTGGTGGGGAGATGAGCTCTGCAAGTAGTGTCCCAACACAGATGAGGAATTCAGGAATTTGCAAATTCAGGAATTTGCACATCCACTGCAAAGAGCAAATTCCCAGCTAGGGAGGCTCAAACCAAACAGAGGTATTTTTTCTACATAACAAGAAGGTCCAGGTAGGCGGCTGTAGGTATTGGTTCAGCCACTCAATGATGTCAAAATCCGCATCTTGGCAAGTGTCTTGGCCTTTCCCTCAGGATCACAAGGTGGCTGCTGCAGCTCCAGCCATCGTGTTCTCGTGCTAGGCAGAAAAGGGAGGCAATGGGAGTGCACTGTTCTCTTTCAACAGGAAAGCAAAAGCTTTCTCAGTACCCTCAGTGGCATCACATGACCATCCCAGCTGCAAAGCAGATCAGAAGAGCCAGTGTTTAGCAAGGCACATACCCAATCCAAATAAAACCAGAATTCTCTCACCAAGGGGGAGGGAATGGGCAATGGGTTTTGGTAGCCAGTTGTTTCAGTTGTCTGTTGGTGTATAAAAACCACCCAAACATAAGCATCTTTTCTGACCACAGTGATATTAAACTAGAAGTCAACTACACAGAGAAAACTGGAAAATTCACCAACATGTGGAGATTAAGCAGGATCACAGCCTCAATGGACATGAACTGGAGCAAACTCCGCGAGGTAGTGGAGGACAGAGCAGCCTGGCGTGCCGCAGTCCACGGGGTCGCAAAGACTCAAGCATGACGTAGCAACTGAACAAAACAGCCAAAAGGAAAACAACCCATGGGTCAAAGAAGAAACAGAAAGAGAAATGAAAAAATATCTTCAGACAAATGAAAATGGAAACACAGCGTACAGAAACATATGGGATGCAGCAAAAGCAGTTCTCAGAGGGAAGTTCACAGCCACAGACACCGGCACAGAGAGAAATCGAATGTGGAGCTGGCTGCCCTCCACGTGTTCTTCGTTTCAGTATAGTTGACTTACGATATTGTCCCCATCTCTGACGTGCAGAAAGTGACTCAGTTATACCCCCATACACACACACACATATGCATGTACACATCTATCTATACACACACACACACACACATATAGATGTGTGTGTGTGTTTTATATTCTTTTCCATCATGGTTTATCACAGTGCCATTTGCTCTTTCCATGTTCCTCAGTGGACTTGGAACACCTATGATGATAACGACTTCACTTCTCTACAGACCACCCAACGACCCCGTGGTGGGACACGGTCGCATTCCTAAACGCAGACAATAAGCACCGCCCCCTAGCCCCACCCACCCCAGCGCCGCCGCACCCAGTAACAGACGCCGGGTGCCTCCTAGACTCTAAACACTCTCTGCGTTTTTAAATTTCCTTTTTGATGGGAAGGAGAATCTGAGACGCAGGACGTGCGCAGGGTAGAAGATGAGGTCTCATTTAACACGTTTTCATGTAAGGCTGGTAATGCAGTTTCCTCTCATTAGAGATGGTTTCTTCCTAGAAGCGCACCATTCAAGCTGCGTTAAATTTTAAGACCTAGTTAAACTTGTATTTCTTCAGGCTAAGTGGAAACTCGGTAGATTATTTTTTCCCAATTAAAATAATAATAAAACTGATTTGGAAAAAGATAAAATTAAACAAGCTTGAAGAGATCTAAACATATCCGTTTGTCAGTTTTACCATTACAAATAGAATTAGTCCAAACATGTAAGTGGCTTCCAGGAGCCTACCTCCTATGGGTTCCTTCTCCATGCAGAATGTTATTAGCTATAATTTATCCTCCACTCATTTATTAGATTATGTCTATATACTGCTGTACTTATTTTAACAAAGAGGGTTTTAAACAAATAGAAGTAAATGTAGATTTAATTTATTTCACCAGGCGAGGAATTCTCCAGAAAATCAATTTTCATTTGCACGGGTATTCTGGTTGCCTGGCACTGCCCTCCCCCACCATTATTACACTTCTGGTCCTTCCACGCTGGCGTTTACATGACAAATAGCTTCATTTCTCTGCCACGATTCTATTACTTACAGGAAAATACGTTTAAGGAGTATTAAAGGTCTAAGGTAAACTGACAAAGGTCACCAAAGCTTGTGTCGAGGCTTTAACTTACTCGGGCGAAGGGGAACCACGGGGAAAGGAACTCGTCGCCTATGATGACGGGAGTGCGTCTGTTTTTATTTGCAGCCCCCCATGTTTTGTGAACTTATGAAAAATATTTAAGGCTTTCTAAATGGAAGAGAATATTCATTGGAAGGACTGTTGCTGAAGCTGAAGCGCCAATACCTTAGCCACCTAATGTGAAGAGCTGACTCATTGGGAAAAGCCCTGATTCTGGGAAAGATCGAAGGCAAAAGGAGAAGAGGGCAGCAGAGACTGAGACAGTTAGATGGCATCACGGACTCGGTGTGCATGAATCTGAGCAAACTCCAGGAGACAGTGGAGGACGGCGGAGCCTGGCGCACTGCAGTCCCTGGGATCGCGAGTCTGACACGGCTTGGCGACTGACCAGCAGCAAATAGAGGAGGGGGTCTCAGACCCGCACGGGAGCGTCTGAGAATGGATTTTCTCTCTTTTCTCTGAAACTGTGCTTCTCAGAACCAGTGCGTGTATGGGGTGCCCCTGCCAAGCTTCTAATGTGGCGAGGTCTTAGGTCTACTTCTGAATGCTACAGCTCGTCCCATTTTTTCCCTACCCTCAGGGCTCATTGACAGACATAAATTAGGTCATCTTTTCTGTCCTCTGCCCAAAACCCTTCTAACAGTTTTCCATCTTCCTTTCCAAACTCCTTACCGCTGCTCCTTATTATGAGTGAGAGAGCCGGCTGGTACCCACTCTCTAGAGCCAGACTTGCATCTCTTTCCAGTTCTGCGTTTAGGGTTCACCTTGGTGGATGACATCAGCCAGGATGTGAGTGTTTACATCGTGGAAATTGGCAAACACTGCAAATTGAGACTGTAGGGGGGTTAGGGGAGGAGGGTTAGTTTTTTTTTTAATGAGCCGGCTGAAAATATTGACCACCCCCTCCCTGGCTTCCCTTCCCCGATCCCTGCATTCCTCACAGGGTTCTGACCACACTAACCTCCTGGAACTCCTCCAGCGCTTTCCGCCAGTGTCAGGCCCCCTGGCACCCAAACCTCTCGCTCTTCGTGGCAAAGGCTTTGGCTTCCCTGCTTAGAGCCCATTCCGTTCGCCCATCCATGCATGAGGCTCCCAACTTCAAACTTGCAGCACACGTTTATCCCAAGGACGTGCTCTGTTCACCCCTGGCTGGTGGTGGAGACAGCCCAGCTGCCAGGAATTGAAGCACCAGCCCCAACCCTAGCCTTGATAAAGGTGAGCAGGGGTCAGTGGGTCAACAGCCCAGCTCCCTGGCCCTTGAATGACAAAGGTCCGGACGCACTTTCTGCACACGTGTGCCCGAGTCAGCGGCTCCTCTTCCCTGTCTCACTTCCCCAACCCTCTGTGGTCTTTCCCAGGATCGCCCCCTAAAATAAACATCTTGTACTTTGCTTCGAGGGGAATCCAAACTAAGATGCCCTCAGCTGGGTTTCTCAGGCGGCTCAGATGGTAAAGATTCTGCCTGTGATGCAGGAGACCCCGGTTCAATCCCTGGGTCGGGAAGGTCCCCTGGAGGAGGGCATGGCAGCCCACTCCAGTGTTCTTACCTGAAAATCCCACGGATAGAGGAGCCTGCTGGGCCACAAAGAGTCGGACACGACCGAGGCAGCTGACATATTCACTTTCAACTGTCCCCTGGCTGGCTGCTTCCTCCGCTTCGGATGTCAGCTCAGCTTTCTCCTCCAGGAAGCCTCTCCTGATTACCAACCCATCCAACGTCTCCCCACCCCCACCCCACCCCTCATCAACACCAGAGCTGCTTTTGAACTCAGATCTCTGTGGCTCTCAGACCCGGGACTCCCAGAGTTCCATCTCCAGGGGAGGCTGTTAAAAGGCAGCTTACTGATTCGAAGCTTTCCAGCCAGGCCTGGGAATCTAGAACCTATATTTTATTTTTAACACGTTTTCCCCCAAGTGATTTTTATTCATACTAAATAGTCCCCAGAAGAGAGCTCTCAGAGGTGGTTCAACAGTGAAACGCAATGTCTTTGTAGAACTACTTTATCGTGTAATTTACTGCATATTCATTCACTCAGCACGTATTTGTGGAACTGACATTGCGATGCCTAACAAGACAGGCGTGGCTCTCTCTTTGTGTGGAACTTCCATGCACACTTGTTCTTTTGTGATTGGAAAGTGAACTCAGCCTGTTTACAGTTCAGTTCAGTCGCTCAGTCGTGTCCGACTCTTTGTGACCCCATAGACTGCAGCATGCCAGGCTTCCCTGTCCATCACCTTTGTTGTCTGTTTACAAAGAAATATTAAATGTACAGAAACATCTGTTGATTGAGGGAAGGAATGGTCACTTTCCTGGGCTGCCTATGGGGGCTCCCTGGGTCTGGTGCCTCCTCCAGAAGCCTGCCCTCTCCGGGGCTGACTCAGCCAGCACTTGGCAGTGCTCGCTCGGGCAGCTTTCTCCGGGCATTCCCACCAGCTCCTCTCATCCCCCTTCTCAGAATCAAGTTGTCCTGATTACGATCCATTGCCCACTGCAAAGTGAGTCTCTTAGAATGTTGGTCCATCTGAATGTCAGCAAGCATCACAGAGAGAGGTTCCACCATCGAGTGACTTTGGAGGATGTGGTGTCTTAAGAAGCACAGCCCAGCGGAGCCCCACCTTGGAGATTCTCAAAGCACACCTGGGCATTAAAGGCCCTGAGAAGTCCTGCAGCGAAAATAACGAAAAGTCAAAACACCGTGCTGCCTTATCTGTCTCATCCAGTGCTGCTTTGTGAATCTCAACAAGGAAAGCTCACTCTCTCATCCCAAACTGGCCTCCACTCTCAATCCAGGAGCATTTACTGCAGGCCCTGCTTCATGCCGTGCAGCACAATGAAGGCTGGGAGCGTGATAATGAAAGAAATGGGCACGGCCCTTACCCTCGGGGATCTTGCAGTTATCAGGGGAGATGACCTGTGTTTTCAGCTACAGTTGTCTTCTGGGCAGTGATGGAAAATTCCAGGGTGGTGAGCCTGCAAGCCTTTCCATGGATACAAGCTCAGACTCAGCACTTCCCTTGAGGAACAGGGCAGTGCCTCTCAGCCTTCTTTAGGGGACCCTTCTGCTGTTGAAGGACGTGACTGTCTGCCTGCTCCGTTCTCTGCCATTGCCGTGTTCTTCGAGAAGAACGTTTTGGTTGTTATGACAGGCAAAAGGCAACATTCAGAGGAGTATTCATTTATAGGCAAATCATTTCACATCAGAAACGAACAAAGCGTTTGCAAATTATGATTGTCAGAAAGTCTGCTTGAAGGTGTTTATGGAGTACGAAGTCTGAAGGTCTGAGAATCCTGGGTTTAAACCATCCATGAGTTTTCCAAAGTTCCTCCCTTGCCCCGCTGCTGAATGGATATAATCGCATCCCTCCACCTTCCTGGTTGAGATCTTCTGAAACGAAAGGAAGCAGATTGATGTTCTCAGCATCCAAGACCCCTTACGTAATCAGTCACTCTTACCGGGGACTTGAGTGGTTTCCCAGCTCTTCCCAGGCTGAGACCCTACCCTGGAGACCCCAAAACTTGGTGTGGAGCAAGACTGGGAGAGAGCTTCAAGTCAGAGACCCAAAAATAATGAGGAGAGCCTGCTCTGGAGCAAAGAGCGTCTCAGACTCAGGAAATCAGAGGCCAGTCTTGGGGCATCCCTGTGCTGGTAACCTCCTGGGAGGCAATCTCTGGGCCCTGACCTGGACATCTGTTGACCATGGGGCTTTAGTCCATGCTAGGTAGGTTAACCACGTGATTGATGGTGGGGACTGTGGGTCGCGAGAGGTCAGTGACACGGGGAGTCAGCCATGCCCACGCGATGGAGCCCAGTGGACTCGGGACAGCGAGGGTCCCACTCATCACTGCCGGGAGGGGTCAGTGCCATCCATGTTTCCATCGCAGGAAGGGTACAACCGGGAGTGCCGCATGGGGACACTCCTGGACATTGTGCCCGTGGCTGATTCTAACCTCTGTCCTTCGCTGTGATCAACCATGACCATGAGTATCAGCTCTCAGGAATTGTGCTGTGGTTACGCATCAGAACTGAGAGTGATCTTGGTGTCAGAAGTGAGGGGAGTCTTCTTGACTGCCCACTAACGTCAAAGAACCTCAAGTGGGACTCCTCTGGTATGCCAGTGGTTGGGAACTCACCTACCACTGCAGGCAACACAGGTTCGATCCCTGGTTCGGGAAGATTCCATGTGCTCAGGGGCCACTGAGTTCATGTACCACAGCTACCCAGCCCAGGGGCCCCAGAGCCCGTGCTCAGCCACAAGAGAAGCCCCGCTCCCCACAACTAGAACAAGCCGCGTACAGCAACACAGACCCAGCGCCACCAAAAAGAAACAGCGACCCCCGAGCTTCCAGGGTCAGGAGCCCCTTGCCCCTTCCCAGACCTCGGGGCCCCCAGCCGTGGCCGCTCCCTGGGACGCTGCCCGTTCTTGCTGGACTCCATGCCGTTCGCCGCCGGCCTGTGCACCCCGAGTTCCCGACCTGCTCCCTGCCCCCGCCCCTGTGCCAGTCTCCCCAGGCCGTCCTGCCTTCTGCCTCTACCTTTCGGAACCTGGCTTCTGTCTCCCCCACACCTGTGCCCACCGCCGGATTTCTCCCCCATGAACAGGAACAGGGGCATCTCCACGGGCCCCAGCCCTGCCCTTCCATCTGAACTGATCTCCCGCCTCTCCAGGTAGCGCCATCCGAGGTGCCACGAGACAGAGATGTCTGTTGATTTGGGAAAAGCCCAGCGGGAGCTTTCTCTCTGGATTTCCTGGCTCTCTGCACCCAGGGAAGGTCTCTCTAGTCCCAGACTGAACCTTCCATTTCCCACTTTCACAGAACAAGCTTGTCCGATGTTTTTAGCCTCCGTGGGCTCCAGGGGTGAGGAGATGCCCTTTGTCTTGTCATGACCACGGTTCGCTCTCTGGGCATCGATGGAGACCCTCGGGTCTCACGGTCTGCTCTGGAGGGAGCGTGGAAGGGTCTCTGTGTCACGGTCCCAGTATGTTTCAGACCAGGCGACGCTTCCTCAGAGTCTTTCTCAGCCATCCACCCAGGGCAGCTTCTTAACTTGCTCACATGAAAACAGAAACGAAACCCAGGCTTCCCTAAGTGGGGATCATGAGAAAGAATCTGTCGTAGAGTCTCTTGGAAATTAATTAGGCTTGAGTGTGCTTTAGATCTTCGCTAAGGAGCGGCTGCGGCCCTCTTGACCCTAGTACATCCCGCTCTGCTCCCTCATGGGTTCCCGAGCAAGGCCGCACGGTCGGCATTTACTTCCCAGGTTAGAAGAAAGGTCGTGGTTCCGGCAGTTCCGAGCCAGTGCTCTCACGCCAACTGCTGTAACCGTCCCACTGCCAGGCTTCCGGATCCTTCTCCGTGAGCTCAAATTGGTTCCAAAGGTGGCTTCATGTTGGACATTCCCCTGCCCTCTTTCCATCGGCACCATCATGGCGCTCCGTTGTTTTTTTGTTTTTTTAAAGAGCTTCACCGGGTTATCCATCTCATGGAAACTGGAATAGGGTGTTGACTTCTTGCGTCATAAATGGAGCTGTTAAACAGCTGATTCTGTGGGCTCCACCTGAGCACAGCTCTGACCACTGACCTTACGTGTCTGATTCCTTTTGGTCAGGATTTGTCCCTCTTCTCTGAAGGGCAGCACTGGGGCTGAGTCCAGGGCAGTGAGGGGACCTGGAGGGGAACACCCTGACTTATCTACTTTTAGCCCGAGGTGGCAGCGGATGCTCTTGGTCCACATGGAGCCAGGCCATGGAGCTAAGTGGATCTGGATTCCATATCAGGCCAGGCATTTCCTAGTGACACACCCACAGGCGAGGCCCTGACTCCCTAAAACCTCAAGCTCTTCATCTGTAAAATGGGGACAACCACAAACCTCCCTTCCAGAGCTGCTGGGGGGCTTAAAGGAGATAACGACCCAGCAGGCCCAACACTGTGTCTACCCGGGGTAGGCACCAGCCAGTCCCGCACCTGCTGAGCCCCGGCCCCTCACACTCTAGGCATTTCCCTCTTCAGTCTGATATCTGCGGCCTTGGCGTATCTGAAGGGTGTGATGTCAATCAAAGCATGGTTATAATTAAAAGCATCCAGCTTGGAGCTCACCTGCCTTAGCTACATCCGATTCTTACCTGTGAGGATTCACGGAGCATCGTCAGAGAAATAATTATGTTGTCAGACGGCAGTCGTCAAAGTAGGACACATTCACCCTGACTGTAATTCTTCAATCGTCAGCAAAAGCCAGAGAGAGAAGTAAAAAATGTATGAGAACTAAATGAATTGATTTTCATAAAATTAACATTATATCATATAATAACATTTCCCAATGTAAAGACGTTTTCCTATGAATATTTATAACCTGGGATTAAATCATACCTTTGTGATTGTTTAATCTTTTTTATTTTTAACTTTATTCTGATTCAAAGATAAGAGTTAGTTATAGGTATGTTTTGGGGTTAAATTTTTTTTTTTTGGCTTTTATCTTCAAGAATGTTCTGGTGACATTCTGTCTTCTTCTAAAATCTTGTACCTATAATAACAGTCATAAACAACACACACAAGACTCTGTCTTGAAGTTGGTGGGACTGAAAACTCGGCCTCAATACCCAGCTTGAAATAGCTCTTCTTTTTTCTTGTTTCATTTGCAGTTATCTCCCTCCTTTGCCAGGGAGAGAGAACCAACATGCTGAGCCCAGCTGCCCGCTCCACCCCGTCCCGGGGGTCCTGCCCTCCGGGCGTGGGTCTCAGGCAGAGTTGGGGATTAGAAGTGAACTGCAGTTCCAGCCAGCCAACTCCCGAGCTGCGGACGCAGGAACTGCGCAGCAAACCGCAGGCAGAGCAGGAAGTCGGCCCTGCAGCCACATCCCGAGACCTCGAGAAGGGGGAGCCGCCCCTTCTTCCTTTCACAGCAACAGATTTTTTTAAAAACATCACTTAAAAAAAAAATTTCAAACTCACCAGTATTTAAAGTTGGGGCCTCCTGTGAACATGTGAGTTCATCACTCAAGCTGAGTGATGGTGAGAGGCACACGGTTTACCCAATCATGGTGACAAGCCGCCGCAGGCTAGGTGGTTTGAACAACAGAAGCGTAGGGTCTCCACGTTCTGGAGGCCAGAAGTCCGAGATCAAGGTGTGGGCAGGGCTGGGTTCTTCTGAGGCCGTGAGAGAGGGTCTTCCCAGGCTCCTCCCAAGCTTCTGGGGTTTGCCAGCATCCTTGGCACTCCTCCGCACGGCCGTGGATCACCCTGAAATCTGCCCTCATCTGCACGTGGTGCCCTCTCTGTGTGAGTCTCTGCGTCAAACTCCCCCTTTGTGTAAGGACTGCACTCCTGCTGGATTAGGGTCAACCCTGGTGGTCTCGTCTTAACTTGATCCTCTGCAAAGAGCGTATTTCCAAACAAGGCCACGTTCACAGATCCTGGGGTTAGGACTGCAACATATTTTATGGGGGACCTGACTCCACCCAATACCACTCCCCCACCCTACCCTCCCCACCCCAGTGCAGACCACCAGCTCCCTGGCTGGACCTAGGGAGCTCACCCCCTCACGATGCACCCTCTCTGACCCCTTTCCACCCCTGACTGACACCATCTCCTCCTTCAAGAATCACTTCCTCAAAAAAAACCCCACCAGCTCCATGCTCAAGTCAGACTCTTACAATAGGATGTCAGCGCACCAGGCAACTTCCCTAGGACACACATCTGCAGCTTTACGTCCATTTAGGCGATTATTTGGTTCTTGTCTAGTTCCAACTGAATGGTAAGTGCCTGGATGAGGGGCACCAAGTCTGGGCTTTTGTTTTTTTTTCCCATCATTGTTTTCCCAGAACCTGGCGCAAGCCTGACGAGTGTCCCTGGTGGCTCAGTGATAAAAAGAATCCCCCTGCCAATGCTGGAGACACAGGAGACGCCAGTTCAATCCCTTAGTCGGGAAGATGCCCTGGAGGAGGGCATGGCAACCCACTCCAGTTCTTTCCTGGAGAGTTCCATGGACGGGCAAGCCTGGCAGGCCACAGTCCATGGGGTCATGAAGAGTCGGACATGACTGAGCAGTAGCGCACACACGCACACGCACACACACGTGCACACACGCATGCACACCCGCACACACGCACACACGCACACACGCACACACACGCACAAGCACACGTGCACACACGCACAAGCACACGCACACACGCACGCACATACGCATGCACGCACGCACATACGCATGCACACACGCACACACGCATGCACACACGCATACGCACAAGCACACGTGCACACACGCATGCACACGTACACACACGCACGCACACACATGCACACACATGCATGCTCACACGCGTGCGCACACACACAGAGCACAAGCCTGGCACATAGTAGGTACTGAATAAAATACTTATTGAATGAGTCAGTTCACTCACAGTTTACTAACATGGAATAGTCTTCACACTATAATAGCGCTCATGAATGAATGACTGACTATAGACGACCGCTCATCAGTGATGAAATCCGCACAGTGGAGGGTTTCACAGGAAACCTGGGAGGCATTCACGTTCACTGTCAAAAGCGAAAAGCAAAAAGAAAAGCAAGAACTGGCGGTGTTCGGGTCCCTGAAAGCTGTGAAAGATCGGCTCTCCAGCAGGTTAATAAACAGCAGTGGGCCCTGGAAGACGCCAGGGAGCTGTTTTTCCGAGCAAGGACACGATTCATCGCTTGTGGGGATTTAGTAAATGGCCCCCCAGTGGGCTGAACTTGAATTTGCTTTCCCAAGTTGGGCCTGACCCGCCCCCTCCGCAGGTCCCCTGACGGAGGCGGGGAGGGCGGATGTGGCTCCTTGCCTGCATCCCAGAGTTCTTTTCCAACAGGTTTACAGTCCTAGCTGTGAAGGTCCTTCCTGGCTAATACGTGCACGCCAGAGAGAGACAGGACCGAATCACGGGCCTTGGAGTAGTAGCCCCGAAGACCCACAAGGAGTCCCATTTGTGTATCTCCATTGGAGTCGGACGTGACCTGGTCCACTAGCCAGGAAGCTGCCCTCTGCTCTGGCCCCCTTTCATCGGCATTTTTCCGTTCTGTCTCACCCCACTGTTCCTGCTTCCTGGGGTCCCCACACCCTCCTCTAACATCAGCAGCCCCCACGTGGCCCGCACTGAGCTCCTGAATGTGTTCTCTCATTTTCATGTTGGCAGCAACCTGGCAAGGTACCCATTGTACAGATGGGGCAGCTGAGGCTAAGCCATCTGCCAGGGCTTGAGTTCTGCCTCAGCCCAGGGTCTCCCCGCAAGTCCCACACAGACAGTGCCGAGCACAGGGTGGGGACAAGAGGGTCCAGGAGAGGGTCTACAGAGCAGCAGAGACAGGTGGGTCGTCCGTGGCTAACGCCTGCCCTTGGCAACCGTGTGCTTTCCCAGGCCTTCTGCGGGGGCCGAAAAGGGTGTTTGTCCTTTTGCAGAGCCCGGAGGACGGAAAGACCTAAGACGTGAGATGCTGAGTTCTTGGCCATCAGGCTCGCTGACCCCGCCAAGGAATCTCTCGAAGTTCAACTCCACCCAGGGCGCCCATCAGCTCCCTCCTGTCACTGTTCACTGTTGCTGCACTGAGGCCAACAGCCCACCACCCCGTTGGAGGAAATGGGTCCCACACCAGGCCTGGGAAACTGAAACCAGCCCCAGACAGCCACCTCGCCACTGATCCTGGCCCCGGAACAGAGCTACAGACACAGAGAAGCGCCTCTGGACCCCGGAGTGTTTTCCTGGCGTCCTCATCCTAAATGGCAGGTCAAGCACAGGACCACCTGACAGGCGGAAGCAGCGCCCCGCGCCTCCCGTAGCCTTCTGTTCCCAGCCCTGCGCCGGAAAGTAAATGTTATGCAGTAAATTCTTTCCCAGCACGTCAGCAGTGCATGACCAGAGCATTCCCCCCACCGACAGGATCATCCGTCAATGCCAGGAAGCGGGATGCAGGTTTCCGAGCTCCCGGCAAGACGCGGCAGCTAAAAGCACACACCTGTTTCAGGGTGGCTCTGCCAGCCCCGGAGGATGACAGCCTCGCCGAGAGAATTCCACGGAGGAGCGCTCAGAGTCTGAGCCTCTCCTCCGCCAGGTGAAAAGAAGGGTCGCTATTACCCTGGAGGGTGACCTAGGGCTCGCGAGAGCTGGGTGAGGCTCCTGGTTCTTTGGGGGCTTCACGGACTCAGTGCCACCCCATCAGGGTTAAGGTCAAGCTGTTTCCAGGTCAGGAAAACTCCCCTCCTTCAACGTGCCTGGGTCCCCGAGCAGAACCTGCATCTCCTGCAGCCCCGTGGGTATCACCCCAGCAGCCCACCTCGCCAGGGCTTGGAAAGCAGGTCGTCTCCCTGGAATCTGAGACGCTTTGTCTCGTCCCGGGGAGAGAGGCAGCCTCCGCTAATGAGAAAGCACACTAGAGAGCATCTGAAACAGCAAATGAAAAATGACACTCTTCGGCTCAGCAAAACCGAGAAGAAAGACCACTCCCGAATTTCTCTGAAAGCTGGCTTTGTAGCCTCCAGGCAAGGCTGTCATTTTGGACTAAACTCAGCCAAGGAGAAACGAATGCTAATGGCTTATCTTTGGCGCCCAGCTCGCCTGACTTTGCCTTGTTAATACATCCAAAGTAATTCCCCTCCACCGCCCCCCACCCGCCCCGGCCCCCGCCCCGAGTTAATGATGGCTTGTTTCCTGCCTGGGCATTTTGCAGGCATGACAGTGAGAATCTTGGGAGAAGGTTCCACTGCCGCCATTAAATTAATAAATAAGATGAAATCGTCCACTTTTCCTGCCCCGAAACCCCATCTCAAAGTATTAAGTCCCTTCCTGCTCTTCAAATATATGGCCAGCATCCCTGTCTGTGTTTCGTAAGGACAAAATAGTAAATATCACCTCTCTTCTCTGGCCACCAGCTGAGGACGCGAGGCCGAGAGCATCGTAATTCTTCTCCTTATGAAGGTGAGAAGCATAACCCTGAGGACATTATCCGAGCCTGAACCGGAGTCTCTAGTGTTTCTGGCGCGGCCGGCCTTGCAGCCATTGCAGACAGCCTGTGCTCACCCCCAGCTGGTCTGCGGATACCCCTGGGCTTGTGTCTGAGTCTCTGAACGTCTTCACCCTTTCTAAAATGAAAACAGGCTAAACTTAATAGGAGTCTAAATTATGTGGGCCTGAAATCAGAATCTAAAATAAAATAACACCAAAATAGAAAGTGGGGAAAAAAAGGTCATTTCCCCGGGCTTGTTTCATTTTGGTGTGTTCTACTTTTTTAGTTTTTGGTCTGTGAGATGCTAACAACTCATTTGCCTGGTGTCCTCCGTTACCTCCAGGACGCTCTGTGTGCCCCGGGGTTTTACGCATTCACTTCTGCTTTTGCTTCCAGGGAGCTTGTTTCAGATCCACGTGCCAGGCTCATGCTGGAAGCTGTTTTTGTCTTGGGAATGCTGGATGTAGAATCGGGGACCTGGATCCCCAGGGCGGCTTTGTAATGGTCTTCCCGACAAGTCTCCCCATTCTGAGCCTGCCTCCCGAGGGCCCAGAGCCCTTCCCAAACAGGGACGCTCCTCTGCTGTCCTCACCCAGCGCCTGGTGACTCCAGGACCCGACCAGCGTGACCCCACATCCTTCAGTGTCGTCAGCTGAGACCACCCCAGCTTCCTCTTCTTCTGGGTTTGGGTGTGACCCACCAAGCTGGGTCCGCTAACCCTGACTCCCCACCACCGCCGGGGGGCTTCTCCAACAGCTCGCCTTGGTCATCTCTCCCTGGAATGTCTCCACGGCCGGTCCCCACCCCGGGAGCCATCCACCTCTCCGTCTTCTGCTGGACACACACGCGCTCCGTCTGCTGCCACCACAAACCTTTCCGGCTTCTCCTCCACACCGGAATTTCACTCAAAACGTCACCCCTGGCCCCTGAACTGCCTCTGGGTCCCCACCCATCCCCAGCCAGGACCGGTGCTGCTGCTCTGTCCCGGTCAATCGCCATATGCCCAGCCTTCTGCAGGGCATCCTGACTGTCTCTGCTCAGCCTCCCAGGAACACCCAGACCCCTCTGGCCCCGACGGGTCTGGCTGTTCCTGGGGGGTTGCAGCTCCTCGTTAGCGGCGCCATCAACCCGCTCCTCGGCCCGAATGAAGCTTGGCCCCGCTGCCCGCGTCTGTGGTCGTCTACGATGTCTCCGATTCCATCCGTTTGATGAATTATGTGCTGCGGACATTGCCTGTATTTGCATAGAGAGTCGGTAATTAGCTGTGGAGGGTTTTGTTAAACTTCCTTGTGCAAGATACTGGAGAGAAATAAATTGCCTCGGGTCATATGTCACTTCTGAGCCCGCCCCGCGCCAGCCTCTCTTTCCTGCTGCAGCGCCGCCCAGAGCATTGCTATTCCTGTCTTGATGGCTGGGTCTTTCCAGCCTTTCCAGCCTCAGCATCAGTTTCCCTGGGCTCAGAGCAGTTCCTACCAACTCCATCCTTTTTTTCAGAAGGGTCTTATTTACCAAAGTTAATTCCGCTCATATTGCGACGTGCTTGAAAATAAGTATGAATCTTGTTTATTTTCATTTGCAGTGTTCCACCAGCGAGTGGCAATTGGAACTAAATTACACGTGTTCAAGGAATGTGCTCGCATATTTCCAAGCTGTTGAGAAACATCTTGCTGGACTAAGCTGGGTTCAAACAGAGCCATAAACCAAGGCATTGTTAGCTTTAGGACACCCCAGAGAGCGGGGCCGCGGGGGCCACGGCAGGCCTGGCGGGGGTGTCGTTTGTTTTAGTTGCAAAAGCTGGTCACAGTTTTACCATCTGTCTCGCTCACATCCCTGGCAGGCAGTCTGGGGATGGCATCAACTTAATGGTTCCTAGCCCATTAGAAATGCAAACCTTTTTATTTCCTTGTAAATAAATCTCTGCTTATTTCCAAAGCTGCCCGTAAGGAATGGGGCTGCCAAGGAAGGACTTTGTACTTTCTCACAAGGTTATTCTCCGTTTCTTCCCGGGAAGCTGGGGGGAGGGGGGTATCGGGGAGGGGAGGAGGCGGCAGGAAGTCCAGCAGCCAGTCTTTTTGGTGGGCTTGCCATGAGCTGGGAAAGCAAGATGGGCAAGGTCCCTGCCCCCATGTGGTTTGCAATCTAGCAGATGAGGAAGGTGCTAGATTGTGGGGAACAGCCAGGAGCCCCAGGGAAACCAGAGTGGTGACACCTCTTCAGGCTTGGGACCCAGACAAAGGCTTTCTGAGAAAGTGATATTTCAGCCAAGGTCCTAAGTCCTGACTCTAGCAGCCAAGTTCTGTTGGACTCAAGCCAGGGACTCCCACCAGCTTCATCACTTAGTATGTGTAGATTTCCTGGGGTGCAGCATCAACTTGGAAAACCATGTCCCTAGAAATGTGTGGAAAGGTTTGGATTTTCCCATCAGACTTAACGTCAGGCAACCTCATCTTCATCTCTGACTGATGGCTCCATGGCAAGGACCCTTAGCTCTTATTTCTAAGTGTTTCTGTGCCTTTTGTTGCTGTGTCTTTCAGCCGCTAAGTTGTGTCTGACTCCATGGACTGAAGCACGCCAGACTCCCCTGCCCTCCACTATCTCCTGGAGCTTGCTCAAATTCATGTGCATTGAGTTGATGATGCTGTGTAACCGTCTCAGCCTCTGTCGTCCCCGTTTCCTCCTGCCTTCAATCTTTCCCAGCATCAGGGTCTTTTCCAATGAGTCAGCTCTTCACATCAGGTGGCCAGAGTATTCTTAACCACCTCCAAAGTACTCAGACTTGAATCTCAGGTTTTTATACTCAAAATAAAATGTTTAGTGACCCTCTCACTAAAGGGTGAAATGACCCCATTTCTTCGCCCTTCCTGAGACACACCCCCTTCACCTCTAGCTCCGCAGCATCTCCCGTGGGCCTAGTTCCCGCCCCTTGAAGCAGAGCTGGTTGTGTGGTTTGCTCTGGCCAAGGGGATGCAGCGGAGTGATGGAGTGCTTGTCGGGAGCCCAGGCCTCAAGGGCCTGGTGCACAGGTCGTCTCTCCCCTTCTGTGTCCCTCGCCCCTGCTGTTGCCATGACGACACTCCCAGGCTCCCTGCCGGAGCATGGAAACCCCAAAGCAGCACGGCCGCATCACTGCTCGAGCAGCTAGGGCCGCTGAGGACCCGCTGCCGACCACCCCCCGATGCAGGGGGGCTCGGCTGGGACCACCCAGCCCACCTACAATCATAAATGGTCAGACTGGGTGGCTTAGACCACAGAAGTTCATTTGCTCACAGTTCCAGAGGCTGGGAGTTCAAGGGGCCAGCAGGGTTGGTCGCTCCCCAGGCCTCTCCCCTCGGCTTGCAGGCAGCCGTCTCCTCCCTGTGTCCTCGCCTGCTCTTTCCTCTGCATACGCTGCTGTGTGTGCTCAGACATGCACACAGACTCTGCGACCCCATGGGCTGGGGCCCAGCAGGCTGCTCTGTCCATGGATTCTCCAGGCAAGAGTACTGGAGTGGCTTGCCGTTTCCTCCCCCAGGGGATCATCCCCACCCAGGGATGATCAAATTCGCGTCTGCTGCTTCTCCTGAACTGGCAGGTGGGTTCTTCACCAGAGCAGCTGGGAAGCCCTTCCTATGTGAGTGTAGTGTCTCAATCTCCTCTTCCCATAAAGACACTGGTCATGTTGAATTAGAGTCTCTCCTAAGACCTCATTTTAGCTTAACCACCTCTTTAAAGACCCCATCTCCGTGTAGATTCTGAAATCCAAGAGGCTAGGACTCTAACATATGACTTTGTTGTTTGTGTTCCGTTGCCCAGTCATGTCTGACTCTGCAACCCCATGGATTGCAGCTGGCCAGGCCTCACTGTCCCTCACTATCTCCCAAAGTTTGCCCAGGTTCCTGTCCGTTGCGTCGGTGATGCCATCCAGCTGTCTCACCCTCTGATGCCCTCTTCTCCTTCTGCCCTCAGTCTTTCCCAGCATCAGGGACTTTTCCAGTGAGTCAGCTGTTCGCATCAGATGGCCAAAATACTGGAGTTTCAGCTTCAGCATCAGTCCTTCCAAAGAGTATTTGGGGTTGATTTCCCTCAAGATTGACTGGTTTGATCTCCTTGCTGTCCAAGGGACTCTCAGGAGTCTTCTCCAGCACCGTAGTTCAAAGACATCAATTATTTGGCGCTCAGCTTCTCTACCATCCAGCTCTCACAACCATACGTGACCACTGGGAAGACCGTAGCCTTAACTATCCCCTGAAGCATATGACTTTAGGGGAACATAATCCAGCCCATCACAGCATATCGTGTTCCACAGCATTATCACGGCAATTAACAACACAGATGTCCTCAGTAAGGACCAGGCGCTGTGTCTGCACCGGGATTATAAACAAGCACAAGAAAGGACCTGAGCCCTGCCCAGCAGCCCACAGTCTGTTGCCTTTCCTCATCTGTCACCCCGTACGCAGAGCCAGCCACGTACACGTCCGTACACACACCCCAGTCCGCAACCATCCACTGCCGGCCGGCAGGCTCTACATCCACTGCCGGCCGGCAGGCTCTAGAAACACGGGCGGTAGCGAGAGGAAACACTAGACTCCCCTCATACCCTCACATTCAGTCACATAGTAAGCAGTTACATTTTGCTGCCCCAGGCAACAGCGTGTTCTGTTTTAATTAACTTGCCTTTTTATTGAATTTCCATATCCGTCGCCAAACACCAACGCACCTTCACGTGCGTCTGTAAAGTCAGCAATCACAGCATGAGGTGCTCTGGGACGCGGGGGACCTCCGATCCCGGGGAGGAAGGGTCTGGCCAACACCAGCTAGTGTCTTCACGGTTTGATTGGCGCGATTGGGGTGGGTGCGGTAGGAAAGGGTGTGAGGAGGAGAGGAGGGTCACAGACGACGGGGGAGGCGAGGTCGGGGCATCCGCAGTGGCCCGGGGAGCAGGGCGTCTGGGGCTCGGTTACGAGGCGTAAAGGATGAGACCTGCCTCGCGCTGGCAGCTTCATGGAACGTGCCCTTGATTTCTGCTTGTAAGAGCAAGAAACCGGAGGCGACGGGGAGATGTACCAGGCACAAAGCAAATCTGCACTGAGGGTCGCCTTCTCCAGTCTCCACCCGGGCCTTGTGGGATAAGGCCGCACCAACAGTAACCAAGCAGGGGAGAGCACCGTCGGAGCAGATGCATAAATTCCACCCCAGCCCGGAGAAACCTCCCTTCCACGGCCAACCAAGACAGCACATTAAACAGCAGAGACATCGCTTTGCTAACAAAGGCCCGTATAGTCAAAGCTATGGTTTTTCCAGCCGTCATGTATGGATGTGAGAGTTGGACCATAAAGAGGGCTGAGCACCAAAGAATTGATGCTTTGGAACTGTGGTGCTGGAGAAGACTCTTGAGAGTCCCTTGGACTGCAAGGAGATCCACCTAGTCCATCCTGAAGGAAATCAACCCTGAATATTCTTTGGAAGGACTGATGCTGAAGCTGAAGCTCCAATACTTTGTCCACCTGATGTGAAGAGCTGACTCAGGGAAAGACCTTGACTCTGGGAAAGACTGACGGCAGGAGGAGAAGGGGAAGACAGAGGATGAGGTGGTTGGATGGCATCATCGACTCCAAAGACATGAGTTTGAGCAAACTCCAGGAGATGGTGAAGGACAGGGGAAGCCTGCCATGCTCAGTCCATGGGGTCACAGAGTCAGACACGACTTGGCGACTGAAGAACAGGCCAAATGGAAAGATGCCAGCCCCACCAGCAGAGGGTTCCGCCTGTTGGCTTCACTGCCCCACCCCCAGTACCTGGGAACACGGCTTGGTACCCAGCAGGTATCCAGCAGGTGCTCGGGGAATGTTGATTTCAACAAAGGCACGTGACTGCACCATCTTGCTCCTCCCATCACGTGGGGTCTGTCTTAGGTTGGGTTTCCCTGAAGCAGATTCTGAGACGAGGGTTTGAGTAGTGAGGGGATGAGTGGAGTGGGTGGGGAGAAAGAAATTTTCCCAGAGGAAGACCCCAAGATCTGGTGGGGGAATACAGATGGGAGGAACTTTTTAAAAATTGAGGTAAAATCGGGACTTCCCTGGTGGTCTAGTGGTGAAGACTCCACGCTTCCACTGCAGGGCTAGGGTTCAATTCCTGGTGGGGGAAGTAAGATCCTGCAAGCTGTGAGGTGTGGCCAGGAAAACTAAGGTGAGATTCTCATAAGATTAATCTGTTTACAGTGAACGATTCAGTGCCGTGTAATACATTTACGATGTGCGACCATCACCTCTGTCTCGGGCCAGCACATTTCCATCACCTCAAAAGAAACTGTGGACCCATCGAGCCGTCACTCCCCATTCCTTTCTCTCCCCTGCCCCCACCCCGCACCAGTCTGCCTTCTGTTCCTGGGGATTTACCTACCCTGAACGCTTCACATAAAAGGAGCTGTGGAATCGGCGCCTACTCGTACCTGGCCTCCTGGTGTCGGGGCTTCCTTCCCTCTGTGGCCGTGTAGTACTCCAGTGTCTGGATGTACCGGTTTCCCATCCAGCCACCCACTGACGGACGCTTGGGTTGCTGCTGTCTCTTGACTCTTGTGAACACTGCTGCCACGAACACTCACAAACACGTGTGTCCGTTCAGGAGTTTATTTCTGAGACCATACAGGCAGTGAGAAGCAGATCTTAAACGGTCTAGGTTCCCTGGCTCCCAACCTAACGTATATCCTTGGACTGGGTTAGACTTAGATGCAGCCAAGGGCTACAAGGAAGGAGGCAGGCAGCCAGGCCCTGGCTGTTTCAGAGGTGATTTTAGCAGTGAATCAGAACCAGAAAACCGCTGTAGAGTCGGCTCCTTCCCAGATGTTCAGACAAGTCTAATATCATACAAATAAAGCCACCCAGCAAAGAGGATTCAAAGAACCAGAGAGGGTTTGATCTTATTCTTTCCTTTAAGAGCTGAGCAAGCACGTGTGCAGACAGGCACACATACACACACATGCTCCATCCTGCCGTACGCTGAGCCCTTGAAACAGCCCCAAACATTTTAAATACTTGGAATTGATCCTCAAAAGATTCTTCCGCCGTAAAACCCATTCAGGATGCTCCTTTGCACCTGGGGATTTTCTTTCATCTTCCCAAACCCAGGAGAGATCCTACAGTAAATGACAGCTGCTGAGGAAAGATGAATATTGTCCCCAGAACAGAAAGAACCCAGCATTTCCAGCTTTAAAACCTCTGCATTTCACGGGTCCCTGGCACTATCTTTGTGGCTGTATTTTGAAAGAAGCATTATCACCCTCAGGGGCCCCGGCAGGTTGCAGGCTTTGAGTTTCGGCTTCAGATCTTGCTATATGTTGGTTGTTATGCAAAATTAATTATCTTGGTCATTTGAATGTTTTCCCCTAAACATAATATAATCTCATTACAGACTACTCCATACCAGAATGAATCTCGAGCCAAATTCCATTTAGGAAATTGAAGGTAATTTAGAGTTATATGATTTGCAAAAAAAAAAAAGGAAGAAGAAGTCCCTTTCTGTGCTAAATGCTAATTTGCTCTGTCTCTGTAATGTCGAAGTGACATTCGTTTGTTGGGGAATTGCTGTAAGGATGTAGGGGACTTGGGGCAATGGATGGGGCAGCCCAGAACTGTTTCATGCGTTCTCTGGAAGTAAGCCTGTGCAGGAGAATTCTGGGGTACAGGCCGCAGAGTACAGAGGCCACCGGGCTTCCCGGGAGGTGGCGTTTGCCAGCTGGGCAGGTGCATGGGCAATGCTCCCCGTCCAGCGCAGACTGCTATGACTGAGGAGGTAAGGCTGCGGGGGAGCCAGCTGGCGAGGGAGGGGGCCTGGGCCTGGGCAGGCCTCGCTTCAGCGGACACCGTGGGGGTCAGTTTGCAGGGGTGGGGGAGGCTGGGCTGCCTTAACAAAGTACCGCCCACGGAGCGGCTGAAAGAGCAGAAATTCCTTTTCTCACAGTTCCGAGGCTGCAAGTCCAAGATCTAGTTGTGGGCTGGACTGGTCTCTCCTGAAGCCTCGTTCCTGGCTGCCGTCTCCCCGTGTCTCCACGTGGTCGGCCCTCTGTGTGCATGTGGGTCCTCGTCTCCTCCTCCTGTAAGGACACGGTCAGATGAGTGCCACTCTTGCACACGTGCGTGCTAAGTCGCTTCAGTCGTGTCCCACTCTTTGCAACCCAATGGACCATAGCCTGCCAGGCTCCTCTGTCCATGGGATTCTCCAGGCAAGAATACTTGGGTGGGTTGCCACTCCACGCCCTCCTCCAGGGGATCTTCCTGACTCGAGGACTGAACCCGAATCTCTTACGTCTCTTGCGTTGGCAGGCACGTTCTTTACCACTGGCACCACCTGGGAAGTCCAGGTCCACCTTCTAACCTCATCTTATCTTAATTACCTCTTTAGAGACCCCATTCTGAGGTCCTGGGGTTAGGTCTTAACACACGAATTCACGGGGGACACAGTTCAGACCATAAACGTCTGTACAGCCAAGGCCGTCTGTCCAGCCAAGAGCTCATCTCATCAGACCCCCGGGAGCCGAACGTGGCTTCCCTGCTCCCACCCTCCCCTGCTCCTGATGCTTTCTGCACGGAGTAGCCAGAGTGAAGACGCTCTTAAAACATCTACCAGGTCATGACCTGCCCCCCTGTCCTCGGGTAGCTTCCCTCTGCGTTGTGAGTAAATTCAGACCCTCCAGCAGCAGGGGCCCCGAGCGGCCCCTGCCTCCCTCTCCAGCTCTGAGCTTGGTCCCTGTGCTAAGGATGCCTACACCCCGTGACTCCTCCTTGAACTCCTGAACACTTTCTTCTCTGGCCCAGGGCTTTGTGAGTACTGTTTCTTCTGCCAGGACACACCTCTAACCAGCTCGCTCCTCCTAACCCCTGGAGTCTGTTTAAATATCACTTCTGCAGAAAAGCCCTCCAGTCTCCCCGGTCCTGACTGAAAGAAGCCCTGCCCACTGCCTGCAGCTGGGGGGGCAGGCACCCCCCCAGAGACTGGCCAACAGAAGAAAAAATGAAGAACATAGGACCCAGCAACTTCACGCCTGCCCACATATCTGAAAAAAACAAAACCTCCAATTCAAAAAGATTCCTGCAGCCCAGTGTTCATAGCAGCACTGTTTACAATAGCCAAGGTATGGAGGTGACCTAAGTGCTCGTCAACAGGTGAATGGATTAGATGTAGCATGGACTACTACTCAGCCGTTTAAAAAAAGAGTGAAAACTCGCCATTTGCAGCAGAATGGGTAGACTTGGAGGGCAATATGCCGAGTGAATTAAGTCGGACAAAGGCAAATACTGAGTGATATCACTTCTATGTGTGATCTAAAAAATACAGTAACCTAGGGCTTGGCTTCCCTGGTGGCTTGGTGGTAAAGAACCCACCCACTAATGCAGGAGACTTAGGTTTGATCCCTGGGTCAGGAAGATCCCCTGGAGAAGGAAATGGCAACCTACTCCAGTGTTCTTGCCTGGGAAATCCCATGGACAGAGCCTGGCGGGCTACAGTCCTTCGGGTTTCAAACACTTGGACACAACTTAGCAGGTAAACAATGACAAGTGAACATAACAAAGAGAAAGGGAACTCACAGACATAGGAAGCAAACTAGTGATTAGCAGTGGGGAGAGAGAAGCGAGAAGGGGGCCCAGTAGGGGTGGGAAGCAAATGGGTTATTGCAGG